>NC_071407.1:17755472-18073549 GCF_017976375.1 Cuculus canorus | reverse complement strand
AGATTTTAAGAGATATTCAGATCTGGAAAAGGTAACAGCAAAGGAGATCTATCACTGTTGGTGAGAAACAAGATAGAATTTGTAAGTAATAACTGCAGTAAGGGAAATTCACTCAACACTTGAGGCAGATATTTTCTTTAATGGAGTTAGACAAGCATTAGACTGCACTGGAAGACTCAACTGTCCATTGCTGCAAATTTAAATACCTATGAGGAACCGTCTAGGTAGAGCTGATCCTGACTTAAGAGGAAGGAGGAGGCATGGCCTAGACACCTTTCTGAGGTTCTTATCAATCTTCTATTCCCAATTAAATATTTCCCTAATATTTTGCTGTAAATATTGCACAGTTATGCCTAGGATAGAAGCGGAACAGACTGTGCTGAACAGGAGTAGGTCAGGAAAATACTGCTAGGATATGATCCAAATCACTGAGACGTTTAGGTGCAGTGTAGACCAATGGCGTATAACAGCAACAAATGTCACCTCAAAAATAGAAAAACGAAGAAATGTTAAAGACTGTCCAAATCAATTGACAGGTTTTATGTAGAGGAACAGATTCACTTCTAAGTGTGCAAGTTTCCCCTATCTTGTAATAGGGGAATGGATGAAAACGTTTTCCAGCAGGAATGGATGAAAACGTTTTCCAAACTTTTTGTGTTGTGGGAAGATGAAATTTCAAATCAATGTACTGCTTTATCAAAAAAAATTCCAGACTCTTCTACTGATGAATATCACATGAACTGACTTCTGCACTGCAAAATACTACCTTTTTAATATTACTTTTGTTTACGCTTCTTTATTTTTGAATGAGTTTTCAAAAGGGCTTTACCTACCTTCTTCAGTTTTATTTCAGAGTTCTTCAGCTCTTCCGCAATGTAAAGTAAGACAATTGGAATAAAATTAGAGTATGTTTAATTTATTATGTGATCATCTGTAACGGTTTAAAATAAAGGAATCTCACATCCTCAGGTGTATCAGGCATCGCCTATTTTGTGCACAAGCAAACTACAGTGAAATCCATTTGGCATTCAGGGGAAAAAGACCCCAGCCTTTGGCATTAATCATGCTGAAACTGGGAGCACAAGAACTGTTCATCCTATTCTGCATCAGCTGTGACCACAGGTAGAACCACAGCACCATATTTCATGAACTCACAGCCTGATGCACACAGCCTGTGCTATTCTAATATTCTGCGCAGGGGCTAAATTGGTGATGTGAAGGTCTCACGTTATACTTAGTACTTGAAAATCTGGAGTGTCTCAGAAAACACAATCCAGAAGAAATACGACAAAAGCGATAATGTCACCTCCTCAAAACAAGACACAAAGTAGTAATAAACTGTCTTGCTACTCTCATAGTTGAGCAGTTGGCTCAGGACTGGCTGTCTGCTGTTTTTTTATCCATACAATTCATGAGGCAATGCATCAACAGCACAACTGGCTGAAAGCAGGTATTGCATGCAGGTACTGCATTCTCTTGCCTTCATACCACATTCAGTATGTTACTGTCTACATCCTTTTATATTAATTTATGTATATTTTACATATATTTAAGTTGTTGCAAATCAAGAACTAGGCGGAACATACAACGTCCCTCCATGAAGTCATGGCATGTGTTACAGGTTCAGTTTGTAAACCAAAGTAAAGCTTTCCTCTTCCTTTTATCCTAACTTCCTAAACAAACCCTGTGAGCCAGTTTAGTTTTCAGTCTAACTTGCACGACAACAATGCATATAAAGGTGCAATATTGACAAACAAAATCAAGGATGCTTTCAGTTTTTCCAGTATTAATGTTTTCTCACTGTTTCTGTCTTCCTTTCTGAACAGGAGTAGGTGGAAACTACTTGTTTATTTTTAAATATTTTCCTATACGTTTCACTGTAAACCAGCAATCTGGTGGAAAAAGGACTACAAACACATAATATGCTGAAGAATCCAGCACACATATGGACTCAGACCAGTGAACAAGTCTGTTATACTGACTCACTGCATATTACACATTTGCATAGCAAACACTTCATGGTTTATTCCATACTCACCTCTATTTGTTTATAAACACAGAGACCCAGGCTATGATTCTCTAGCTCTATTTGTCAGCTCCAGCAAACTAACGACTACCTTGTGATTAAAACACTTTGCCACAGGATCAAAAGTGTTGTGCTCCAGCCCTCAGAGTTTCAAAACCAATGGAACTAAAAAAAAAACAACAATAAAACAAAAAACCAAAAACAACCACAAAACCAAAATAAAACACCCTTTCAGGTATGTTATCATCAGGCAATGTAGCCAGAAATTTTTAGCAACTTATGTGGATTAGGTCCTCCTCCTGCATTCTTTGGGGCTCACATATGCCTGGTCTGAGGCTAAGCTAAAATAAGCACCAAACATGTGCCGTCCATATGTAAATCCATTACCAACGAACAATAACAAAAAAACCCCAACTCTTACAGAGCACCAATGGTGTTATTCTAATTCAAAGCCAGCAAACTACAAAGCTTTGGACATATTTTGGAGAGAAGTGGTAATGAGGAGCACGTATACATCTTCTTAATTTACACAAACTGTATTATGCAATGCAAAAAGTGTAATGAAACAGACTTCTGGCATAGCTGCCTGCAGATTTATGTTCAAGAGGTTGCTGGCACTCTGCCATTCTTGTTTATATTACCATTCAGGTTATTTCTATGCTTATCATGTTTCTATATTACAGGAAAATCATACTCGTTTTTATTCAATTTTTCTCCTTTGAATATAAAGCAAATACAGTACAGCTTAATAAATACACATAAAAATATTAAGAGCATTCCTTGCAAAAAATCAGATACTATTGCTTTGTTTTAGGCATATTCACACATCACATTTGGCAAAAAGAAAGTGCCAAATCTAGGAGTCCAGTATTTCTTCCCAATTCTCTTCAGAACTGGGAAAAAAACCTCATAATTCTTTGGCATATGCAAGGCCTTCAACAGCCACCTTTAAAACATATCTTAATGTTCTTTTTTTCCCTTACTTTAAATTGCAGGGCTAGAAGACATATCTCCTCAACCATCTTCAGTAAGAAGGGCTAGAAGAACCATCCATAAGATCCATCCATAAGAACAGACAACAGATGTGTACATCAAATGAAGCAAAACAGCTCTAAAACTGTGTAGAATTCTTATCTGCAAAATGCAATGAGAGAGTATTTAAAAAGGGACCCAAAGGGCTCAGTATTATCACTGTGATTACAGGAAAATAAGCCTTACTATGACAACATCTAGCTAGCACGAGAATTCTGCTTTTGCCAAACACTAGTGCACTGATTGCAGAGACAGAGCATGCCTAAATCTTGCCAGATTGAGGACAGGAAATACTGTATTGAGATCATCAGTTCCTTCCCCTCCTGGTGCAGTCTCCTTTCAGTTATGCCTTGTGTGACACTTAAAACCTGTTGAACTAATGAAGAAAAGCCCTGTTCCCTTGCACAGAGTTGAAGGTCATCTCCCTTTCACATTCATCGAGGGAGAGAAAGATGGAGAACAGCACTCTGACTAAGAAGAAACTTAGCTTTGGCAGTCTGAACAGCCTTCAGGAGGAATATCGTGTTGCTTCATTGATGATAAACAGTGTATAGATAGATCTCCTGGTCCAAGAGCCAAGCTCAGTGTCCCAGCAGGCAGCATGAATGCTACCTGGAAAAAGTTGTCTGGACTAGGACATGACTTATGACTTAGGTATCTAACAATAGCCAAGACTAGGAAATAGAAGTCAGAAGAGTACGTAGGTGTAGTCTGGTCTTACCAGCCTGCCCATTCCTGTGGCCAGACTTTGCACTGGCACAAGTGGTTTCTAGAGTTATTCTCTGGCAGTTCTCAGATGAGGTTACAGATTGTGGTTGCTATCTTTCATCCAACTGCAAAAAAGCGTGCTGCATTAACAAAACAGTAAGAACCTCTTTTTGTCTAAAGTTTTCCCTGCCAATACTCCTGTTTCTCTCTGTCCAACTAGACAATTGCCACTTAATTTGCAGGTGCGTTTACTCTCCACAGCTTCAACTGATCCCTGGCAGAGCTGCTGGGGCCCATCTTTTATAGAAAACAAAAACTATCAGTGCCTTAGTTCAGACATTTCAAATACAACTCCTCAAAATACATTTAAATAACATTTAAAATCTAGTCCTTGATTACTCCTTGAGGAGTACAAGCCAGTGAAGATAAATTAAGTGTTGGAGGTGAATCATAATTTTTTCATGCTGTAGTTTTTATCCTATAGGAAGCTTGTAAAGAGGGAAAATACAGGTAATGGATTCAAACTATAAGGTATGTAAAAAAAGTTGAAAATCTCATGTTAAATACACTTTCCTCTGCCCCCATCGACTCTATGTTGTACCTAAGTATTTGGCTTAGTGCACTGCTGCTTCTCTTCAACCATCAAACTCAAATATACAAAATGTTATTAGGATATGTGCAAGTTCACAACCCACTGGCTGAGAAATATTGCTTGTCATCATAGAACAGTGATTACAACAAGGGGCAGAGCACCTGGTTGGGAAAACAATGGCCTTTGCTCCTGACCCTCCCCCACAGAAAATTACCCTCCTGTATGTCTGCTTTCTGGTTTTGCCCGGATAAACATCTTAATTTTTTTTCAGCTCAGTGTTTTCATATGGTTCTTCATAATGCTATCAGGAGGAAAGTGACATTTTCAAAACAAGCACTTTGAAAGGCAACAACAGAATGGCTGACAATCACAAAAGACTCTCTTCCTCATTCAACACTGCCACATCTGAAGAGGAGAAATTGGTTCTCCTATCAATACTCAGCTGTACAGACACTTTCCACTTGCCTTGGTCTGTATTCCCAGAACTTAAATGCTGACATGAAATTCCCATAAATATTAATTATTGCAAACCAGGTAACAATAGAGAACCAGACTTTCTATGCTCGTCTGTGGTAGAGGAAAAAAAGCATCTTTCTGAAGTATTCCAGCTAGACGTACGTACCTCCACAGACAAAAGCTGTTTACTCATTTAACCCAGGAGGGAACACACAGTGTCCAACAGCGGGTAGAAAGGACACAGAGCTTTTACTGTCCTTCCAAACTAGCCCACAGATAGGAATCAGTGCAAAATATCAAACATCTTTGATATTTCTCCTCAACCATCTTCAGCAGCAGAATGAGCATTAAGTACAGGGTTAAGTCCAAACATTTCAGCTAAGTTGGAGTTAAAACTTCAGCACTTGAACAACATGACTTCTTTCAGATAGATAAACCAAAGATTTGTTTAGGTTCTTGAAGCTGAAAGAATATTTAATATGTCCTTGTGAGATTACGCTAAAACCACTGACAACACCACTCAAATGCTAATCTTTTTTAAAATATCTATTTTATCCATGTTTGTAAAGAATGAGAGTCTTACGTAGGAAGGGACTGTGCTATAAATGGCACATTTGTTCCTAAAGGCTCCGACTACCGAGTAACAAAGAATGGAAACAACCAAACACTATGCTAACATTGGGTTTCTTTGCCATAGTTGCGTCCTCTGATATTTCTGGAACTGGTGACTTTTCAGACTAAATATGACAGTGAATCGTCTGTTCTGTGCAATGCATTTAATTTTGTTCAAGAGGCCAATTTAGAGGTATCAGGTTTTCACAAGATCAATACAACTATGTACAAGCAAAAAAAAGAAAAACAGAACTACAATTACAGAATTCTGACTTCTCATTAGATAAACTGTGGGGAAAAAAAAACCCAATAGCAAGTAATTTCCAGGGTCGCTCCTGCATAGAAGCCAACTTGCATGTCACTGCAGGAATGTTAGTGTCGCAAAAATATTTGTTTTCTTGTAATAAAACATAACTAATACAATCACAAACTTGGTCTAATGGGAATTTAAGAACCAAAGAGACCTTCTGGGTTGTCAAAACAAGTTCTTTTTATCAATGATTAACCTGAAAGGGTCAACGAAACATACATGCCAAGTACCACTGAGCACAGAAGATCTTCTATTATCTTGTAACATATGACTGAACACCTTGGGACCAAAGCATGACTTTGACACTCACCTATGAAGTCCTACTTACACACATTTATTGTTCTTTTAACCCAGAATAGCAAATCACACTCCTTAAACTCACAAACACTGCTAACAAAATTTGTTGTATTTATCCTTAATTTTGATATGGAAGTCAGATAAAGAAGCTATAGAGTTACTTTTGGTGCCAGCCATTTTACATATGCGAAGAGAAAAAATAGAAGTATTGTGTATCTCCTGAACAACAAGAGACAAAGATACCTTTTTTTTTTGTTTACAAAACCCCTGTCTATCCACTGAAAACAGAACTGATAGGGCTAAGACATCAATCTCATACTTTTTTACCTGACTACTCTAAAAGTAGCAAGCAACATTTCATTTGCTTTTCCTCCATTTATAAAATAGACTTGTAAAATTCTGTGAAGAGCTACCTATTTATTTTTCGTGTGCATCCACATAAGTTATGTCATTTGGCTGTTACCATTGTGATCAAAGTGCTAGGCACACAGGTTATTGACCTCAAAACATGCTGTTTGAAGTCCTTCCTTGACGTAATTTCTGTGATTCTCAACATCAATAGCTATTTCATCTATTGTCTACTGTAATTACAACTGAACAAGGTAGAGACTGGAAACTTCTGCTCAATGCAGTTTTCTTAAGACATTTTCTTGTCTCAATACAGGACTAATTTCTAATATTACTAGAAATTTAAACTCCCAATTGAAGAATCATAGTTAAGAAACAAGAACACCTCTCTAAGACGTGCCAGACTTCCATCTTGTATTACTTCAGCTAAAACTCATTTGGAACTATTTTATTACAGTAACATTGTGTTCTGTATTTTCAATGCATGATGAATATCCAACATGGAGGTATCATCTGACTTCTTCAGAGGACAATGTATCTTACAGCCAAATGAGACCAGGTTCTCGCCAACCAGTGACACCGAGCTTCAATATGAGTCAATGATGCAGAGGAAGGACAGGAACAAAGGGAACTAGGGGAAAGGGGGAAGGTGAACAACAGACTTGCCTAATCAGAGGCCAGAAATCCGAAGTCTGTTCTTTTCCCATCATAGGCAGGCTTTGGCATTAGTTGTGGTTTCGTTGGATCAGACCCGCATTAGGATACAACTGGCAAACGGCAGCCGTGGAGGAGGAGGAGGGGGGCAGTGAGAAAAGACAAAAAACAGAGAGAAAGACACAAAACAAAGAGAAAGGGTTACGGACAACAATACAGTACTATATCACTCCCAAGCAAAGATGGCATGGATCTTCCCATCATCCTCATATCAATGTTTTCAATACTATTCATCAAACAATTAATTAAGAATTCCAAGGTGAAACATTTATTCAGGGGAATGTTCCTATGGTGGCCCTTTAATAAATCACTGTTCCTGGATGGAGGGAAATGCATACCACAGTAGATTTTCCTTGCCTGAGTTCACTGCTGAGATCCTTGGTCACCATGGCTGCTGTAGGCTATCTATGCCATCCACCTAGAACTGAAACCAAAATGTCAGATAAAAAAATTTGGCACCTGTAACACATGCTCAAGCAGCACTGTGGCACCATTTGCAGGGTAGAGCTACATTTGCTATACCCAAAATCAAGCCTCATGTTTAATAGTAAAAGCAATAGCCATCTCATTAAAACGATAATAAAAGTACACCATCTATCTCTGAGTCACTTGTCTTGGATAATTAATTTGCCAAGAACATGAGTCATCCAGTTAGAAATAATTTAGAGAATGATTCATTTCTAACTTTATACTAATATCCTAAGGGATTCCTCCCTTATCCTCCCTAAATTGTTGCATATTTTGTGTCTTTTCTTTATATGCTTTATAAAGAATATTTTGATTAATTGTTGGAATAAATATCTTCTTTTTAGAATGCCATTCACTCAGAAAGATCTTACCATGCTTAATAAAGGTGTGTGTATTCTTCAGTGCACCCACATATATGATGAAGTGTGGCAGCAAGACAGTACTTGGCAAGCCTGAACAAAAGCACTGACTAGAACTGCAGTCAGATCCTATAATCTCTGGAAACAACAAAGGGAAATTCAGATGCACAAAATGGAATTACTAACAATGTAATTTTGCTGCTTACATCTCAGGTTTTTAAAAATCGGGTCTATTCTGACCACAGAGGGTCAGATCAGCCAGTGTTTGATAACATGGACAATTTCAGTGGAAATCTTTCAGTTCCTTCAGATTTCAGCTGTGAGCAAACTTTTGGCAAGGAAGCCTGGGCTGTTTCAAAACTCTGCTTATCTTTGGCTTCAGCATGTTGTGACAACATCAGGCAGGGCAGCATCAAATATGTTGAATTACATTTGGAATATTCTCCCTCTAACTCTGCAAGTCTGGATATGCTCAAAGCCTGCAATCTAGCCAGCCACCTGCATATTTGCCTCCTTGCCCAGGAATTGCCAAAGATGCAACTCCACGAGCAATTTGGCCAATCTAAGACTGCCTAACAGAAAAGAAGCAGTCCTGCCCTATTGTCCCACCAGGATTTCTGCCTGCTCTTCTGCTGTCTCAGCACCTGTGTGGCCACATAGATCTACTTGCTGATTTGGCTGAAAATAATGGTTTAAGAATGTGTTTTAAAAAGTCGCTGCTCAGTAATCCAGTCTTTGAGAAGCAACTGAGGCTTCATGAATTGTCATCATCCTTCATCTGCTGATCCACATTTAGGGAAGACAACTGTGTTTCTCTTCAAGGACTGCAAAGAGCACTGTAGTCTGATTGCATGGCACAAATACAGGCCTTCTTTGCAGTTCATTCTATGCAGGGCAGACGTCTGGCATGTATTAAACTCCCTGCCTTCCGTTTGTCCTACAGGATAGGCAATGCCCAGCCTGAAATACTAATAGAATATAAGCTGAAAAAAAAAAAGAAAAAGGCGAGTTCAGACCAAAACAGGAAATGCCCTGAGCAGTTGCTGTTGTCAAAGAGCCATTATTTTCAAGTCCTTTAAAGATAAGTCAGTGGTTAAGAAACTTGTTTTCTGAATGTTCATTCATTGCCCTTTTATCATGCTGTAGGATAACTGTGTCACCTAATACTAGACCTTAATTTTGATATCTAAACTAAGAGGTTGGTGAAGAAAGCAAGGCTCCTTCAGAGGGCAATTCGTGTCATATTGCTTAGCTGTACCACGAACCATAACTGCACTTCCAGAACAAGGATTTAACTTGGGCCTGAAACTGTTCTGAGCATTTGTCTGCATTGGCTCTACAGGAAGCCCAAGATAAACATCTGAAGGTCAGTGGTGTGACTATCCCACAACAGTCACATCTTCACGTGAGTTCAAAGAGAATGCCCAAAGCGATGATGACATTCTGAAGAATGGTACATAATGTCAGAGAACGGCACTAGTTTCTGAGGGCAAGACAAAGTTGACACCTGCCAAGAATGAAAGAAACTCCGTCTTGGGTGTCAGAGCCAGAAAGATGAGTAATACTACACTGAAATACTGTAATGGGTACACTGTAACACAGCCTGCTCCTTGGATTTAGCTCATGTTACATGATCAGTAAGCTTCTTGCTCTTGAACTACATCTTTTTGAGGCACATCATATTTTTGAGACACAGAAGTGTCTGGTCTTCTGGCTTTTACACAGAACTTGTATATATATGTACATGCATAGCCCTTGAGTGGAAATCTTTTATTTCTTCAGCTATCAGGTATATTAGGTTTAGGTTGGATATAAGGAAACAGTTCTTCAATCAGAGGATGCTGGAGCACTGGAACAGGCTCCCCTGGGGAGCAGTAATGGCACCAAGCCTGACAACATCCAAGAAGCTTTTGGACAATACCCTCAGACGCATGGTGTGAATTCTGGGGTTGCCCTATGCAGGGACAGGAGTTGGACTCAATAATCCTAGTGAATCCCTTCCAACTCAGGACATTCTATGATTCTATATACCTGATACATATTTAGGGATATCTTGGTATCTTGGCCAGTTTCCCTGTTTCAGAATAGCATGACGCTAGGTAGGTATTGACTTCATGTCCCAATTTATTTATCTTGTTAAGTTTCTAGTAAGATGACAGGACAGCAGTTGAGAATGTAACAATTAACAGAATGTTCTTCGTAACATTTTCTGAGGGCTCTGGGACCATTAGACAGCTCTTTACAACCTGCATTTCATGTAACGCTACAAAGGAAAGAGTATTCTCAAAAAAGTAATCCTGAGGATTAAAGCTTGAGTTTTTTACACCATGACAAACTTTCACAAACAGCCGGGAACAGAAATAAAACTTCTGAAACCTCAACTGAAATAAAACTCAAACATATGTTTCATTTTAGGAAAGTCAGTCCTGAGGTTTTACCTTTAAATTATGGTTACCCATATTGGTATTTATACAGCTCTGCGGATGACTGAAAATGAATCAACAACACATGGAGAGAAATAAAGTTTCTCTAATAAGATTTGGAATTCATCCACAGCCCTTAACCTGGAGGTTACAAGCCAACACACTGTCTGCAAAGAATATAATTAACATCATCTATGGCAAAAAGTGGCAACAGGTCTAGTCCCAGACTTGCAGCTAAAAATATTTTATGTAAATATTGGCAGAACTTAGGCACAGGTTTAGAAATTAAAAAGAAAAAAAAAAAAAAGAAAAGAAGAAAGAGGGCATTTCAGGGAACCAAACAACATTCGGATACATAATTCATATAACCATCATGGAATAAAAACAGCATGCATAAAAAATATCTTCTGAAGCAGTCAATGCTCCTGGACTGTGTATTAAAAATAATGGCACCTGAAGGCAGCTGACGAGAGTGGCAAAGTGAGGGTACCACTGTATAGGTTGAAATTAAAGAAAGTGTGAAGTGCATCAACAGGGCTGTGCAAATCACAAGATACATAACAAGCACTGCCCTGAAAGACGGGGAGAAAAGGGGCATGATATGGCAGACTACCAAGAAGATAATGGACACATGGATAGTGGGATTGAGGGCACCCTCAGCAAGTTTGCCGATGACACCAAGATGTGTGGTATGGTTAACATGCTGGAGGGAAGGGATGCCATCCCGAGACACCTGCACAGGCTTGAGGTGGGCCTGTGCAAACCTCATGAAATTCAACAAGGCCAAGTGCAAGGTCCTGCACCTGGGTCAGGGCAATTCCAAGCACAATTAAGGGTTGGGCAGAAAATGGATTGAGAGTAGCCCTACAGAGAAGGATTTTGAGGTGCTGGTGGATGAGAAGCTCAACATGAGCCAGCAACGTGTGTCGGCAGCCTAGAAAGCCAACCGTATCCTGGGCTGTATCAAAGCAAGTGCCACCAGCAGGTCGAGGAAGGTGATTCTGCCTCTCTACTCTGCTCTCATAAGACCTTACCTGGAATACTGTGTTCAGTTCTAGAGTCCTCAGTGCAGGAAGGATATGGATCTGTTAGAGTGAGTCCAGAGCAGGGCTGTGAAGGTTATCAGAGGGCTAGAGCACGTCCCATATAAGGACAGGCTGCGAAAGTTGGGGTTGTTCAGCCTGGAGAAGAGAAGGCTCCAAGGAGAAGTTATAGAAGCCTTCCTGTACTTAGAGGGGACCTACAGGAAAGACAGAGTGGGGCTCTTTATCAGGAGGTGTAGTGATAAGACTACATAAGGGTAATGGTTCTAAGCTGAAAGAGAGGAGATTTAGATGACATATTAGGAAGAAATATTTCACTCTGAAGGTGGTGAGGCACTGACACAGGTTGCCCAGAGAAGCAGTGGATGCCTTGTCACTGGAGGTGTTCAAGGCCAGGTTGGATGAGGCTTTGAGCAACCTGATCCAGTGGAAGGCGTCCCTGCTCATGGCTGGGGCCTTGCAACTGGGTGATCTTTAAGGTCCCTTCCAACCCAAACCATTCTATGATAATGTAATTTTCCCCCAAGAAACCTGTGTGGCAAGGAATGGAAGCTTTCTTGCCAGTCGGCTCCAAATAAACCCTGCAGAAGGATTTTGCCTACAATGAGGATGGGAAAGCAGCAGTGTTGGGGCATAGGGAAGCACCGCAGAACAAAGAGTGCCGGGGGGGAACCTAAAGCACTTTGTTAATTCCCTAGGGTAGGTGAATTGCATATGAAGAAACTGAAGCCATTCCTAGTTTGGCTGCTGCTCAGATATGATGAAGGATGCTAAGCCAAGTCCCAGCAGTGTTGTCTGTATCTCTAATTACTTTTGACAGCAAGGTAAAAGCTAGCTGAGCTATGTTGTCTCATAGGGCATCATCTTATCATTCGGGTGAGTAGACTATCCACAACTTTTGAATCCTGTCCTAAATACAAGGAGCCTACATTTCTAAGGGGAATGGGGAAGAGTTGTTACAGGTAATTTATAAAAAAATCTTTCCCACTTGGAAGCAACAAACTCGCTCCACAAGTTATAAAGAATTTGAAAAGAAATGTAAGCAAATTTCACAGACTAATGAGTTAACAATTTTGGCAGCAGATATTTTTGTTGCAACTGGCTGTCCTTGCGCAAGCCACTTTAAGGAGAATATATTGGTGGTGAGCCATAAAGGTTATTATTTACTTAGATGGAGTTTCACCATCTCTCACTCCAAAACAGGCTGGGTTAGTTATGCTGATCTGATGTTTTCTTTATCATGGTTCATATGAGGCCAGGAGCACCTGCCAGATTGTGTTTTAGTTTGCTCTTGTAGTATGTTGATGGGAGTCCTTTGAAATACTAGTTTCAATTATGCAGCATGTGCAGTATTATAAAAACAACTTCAGGAATCTAATATTCAAACAAAACCAAAATATTTCTTGTACCATGAGCTTTCTTATGCCCCAAATTAGCAAGAACAACTTTCTGCTGGAAAGAGCCCCCAACTTTTTTTTTTAGGAATACATGGTCCAGCACAAAAAACCCTCCGAGACTAACCTTGTAGCTTGGGAACCAAGAATGGGAAGGGAGGCATAAAGAGACAGAAATAGGACATGTTCTAATCTGTCACGGTGAGACAAGGCTCAACTCAATTGCTTCACTCAGTACGAATGGACGTATGTTCAAATATTGATGTTTTCTTTCCCTCAGCTGGAAAATGTGGGTGTGCAAGAGTGAACAGCGAGTTAATACCAAGTTTCTTGTGAAACTGAAGAAATCTATGACAGAAATTTCAATTATTGACCAAAGCTTGCGATGAAGAGATCCCAAAGAACAAGTCGGTGCTCAAAGGAATCCATTTATTGTTGGAAGAAGATGTGAAAGCAAAAATGAGAGATCCTCAACAGCCTTTCAAATAGTGATCTTCAGAATCGCTTTGAACACTGGCAGCATTGTATGTAGCTATAGTCACTTCAGAAGGGAATAATTTTGAAGGTGATCATGGCCAATTTTCTTAATTTGTTAAATAAAAAGTTACAGGCACAATCTCATGCTTTATGTGTTGGACCTTGTGCACCTTGGAAAATACTCTGAGAAGATCTTTGGCCTTTCTTTCCAGCAAGTGGAAAAGAACAACTTTCAGATTTGCTCCCAGGAGCTAAATTTTCCCTTTCCTTCAGAGCCATTCTCAGTCCCCTCCTGGTATGAAAAAGGTAGTTTGGCCTTAGGTTAGCAGAGTGGTTTGAATTCACTGCTGTGTTCAGGATAGAAACTAAGATATTTTATTAAAAAGTAAGTCCAAGTCTTAAAAAACGTCTAGAAGAGCTTTTCAGTTTCGTTTGGCCATTTCAAACTCAATGTTCCATTATTTTCTGCTCTTAAAGGAGACCAACTCTTGCCACGTGCATCTGCACCGACATGGAGTCCATGCCCTTTACTGATAGGACAGAGCCTCTCTTTAAAGACAGACGGGATTTAATCTCAAAGAGAACCTCATCAAAGCAGCTGATACACATCTCTGTGCATTTACTCTTTTACAGCATTGCTCGCACTAGCGGGCGTTCTTCAAACGGAAGGGAAGCGTTTGGTTGTGGGACTGACTATTTTCAAGTTGCTTTCCCTTTTATTTCAATTTAAAACAGACAAAGGTTCAAAGAATTCTTCTCTGAGACTAAAGTGGAACTGATGGCCATTTTTATTACCCAAACCCGTAGATTTCCGTACCCTGCTTGTTCCTGCACACGAGCAACTACTCGGCATAGCGACACCGTTCGGAAAGAACTCGCCCGCCGCCCCGCGCCCCGCGCCCCGCCCCGCCCCTAAACCCCGCCCCGCCCCGCTCTAAACCCCGCCCCGCCCCGCTCTAAACCCCGCCCCGCAGTCAGCCCCTCGTTCAGCCCCGTCTGCCCCTCAACGCTGAGCCCCGCGCTAAGCCACGCCCCTCAACGCTGAGCCCCGCGCTAAGCCCCGCCCCTCAACGCTCAGCCCCGCGCTAAGCCCCGCCTCTCAACGCTAAGCCCCGCGCTCCGCCCCGCCCCTCAACGCTCCGCCCCGCGCTCCGCCCCGCCCCTCAACGCTCAGCCCCGCGCTAAGCCCCGCCTCTCAACGCTCAGCCCCGCGCTAAGCCCTGCCCCTCAACGCTCAGCCCCGCGCTGAGTCCCGCCCACCCCTCAACGCTCAGCCCCGCGCTAAGCCCCGGCTGCAGCTCAACGCTCCGCCCTGCGCTCCGCCTCGGCCGCAGCTCACGCCGCGTTGCTATTGGCCGGATTTGAAAAGAAGCCGCGGCCGAGCTCGTCGTGTGAGGTAGTGCCGGGTGGGTGAGCGCGGCGGGGAGCAGTGGCGGCTGTGCCGTCCCGCCGTGGTGCTGGTTCTCCGGTCAGACCGTGCGGGGCCCTCGGTTGGGGAGGGGAGGAGGAGGAGGCGGCGGCGGCGGGGGGGCCGCGCTGCCCTCGCTCCCGGCGCGGTCCGGGCTCTTCGTGACGGCTGCGGGCAGGCAACCTGCCCGCTCCCGCCGGGGTGTGCGGGGGGAGCCCAGCGCGGCGCGGGGTCGTGCGGGGGGACAGCGCGCATCCGGCGTTTGGGCTGTCAGCGCTGAGCCGCGCTGCTGGGCTCGCAGGAACGCGGGCAGCTCCGCCTTTGCGTACGGAGCCTCGCGTTTGGGTTTTGCCTCTTAAGAATAAGACCACAATACTGATAAATCGCGCTTTAAAGTAAGCTTATACTTAAAGCGTCTGTGACGTCAGTTACCTAACGGGTGTGTTTCCTCCCAAAGCCCGGTGAGAGTTTTGCAGCGCGACTGCGCGGCCGGTGGATGAGGCTCCGCGCCCGTGGCAGTGCCGTTGTGTCTCTCCAGTAGCTCCTTGGTTACAGGTCAGTGTTTGTGGAGGGTGTCGTAACACTTCAAGCCAATCTTTTCGTGGTTTTCATGTAGCTGCCTGACAAACATAAAGCCGGTAGATTAGAAGAAACAAAGTAAATATTGCAGCTTAGTTCACCTGTAGATATGTTTCAGATCTTGTGCTGGGGGAGCAAAACCTCTATGACCACTTCATAGGCAGCGCTGTTTCTGAGCAAAGGGGCTTTGAATCAGCCCTGCTCTGCCTTGTTTTCATGCACTAAGTGTTTTCCGTTAGCATTTAAACACAACATATAAGCATCGCTGCAGCATACATGCAGGAATGCAGTATTAAAAGACCATTGAATGGCTTTGTCCAAAGCTTCAAAACCATATGAGGCCATGTGACAGTTTTCTAATGGCTGTAATACTTATTGCCATAGTCTAGGCGTAATTGCCCAGTATTTTAAATGTAATGCATAACAAAGGCTGCCAAGTCACATACGTAGAATCACAGGAAAACACAGTTTTGACAAAGAGTCAAGTCCTTACAAAATATGTTCATATTTTTAAATAAAATGCTCTTTCTGAGGGTTATTTTGCAATTTACCTGTCTACTATCAATGCTGAAACAATTTACTTTTGTTCTTTACAGTGAATTTTCATTGTCCAGATTCTGACATGCACAAAAATGATTAAATTGTGGATTAATGAATTGCGGCCCTGTAGTGTGACTGAAAAAATGAGTGAAAAGCAATACTTTACTTTGTACTCTGGCATGAAGTCTTCTCATTTTCTAGAGTCTCCTCTTGTGAACTCTTTCTGTTGGTCTTTGCTGTGTTTCTCAACTGTGTCTTATTTTAAGTTAAACTGTGTTACCTGCATAATACCAACTATTTGTCAGGCACTGCAGAGATAGCCATGAGGTTTGGGTTACTCTCCCAATGAGCTTTTATTCTAAATGGGCACTATAATGGGGTGATGATGTGGAACAATGATTTATTATTTTTTTTTTCTTCTTAAATTATGTTTTCCTTGTCAGGCATGCTTTTTAGCAAGGTTGTTTTAGATATGTAAGGCTTTTCCCCAATAAAGAGTTGCTTTTTATTAAAAGGAAGAGTTTTGTTCTTGCTTCACCATGATGTGAACCCATCTGTGGATCCTCTCCCCAGCTATCAGGAGCTTGATTTGTAAATTATGGCTAGGGTGAAGAAAGCTTAAAGAAATTACACCATCTGTCTCAAATGTTTTTGTTTTTTTTTTAAGAGACTTCAGAAGCTCTATGTTATGTGATCAGAGATCAAAAAATAGTTTTATCTTGCAGGATGGAATTGACTTTGGATAATGAGAAATTTTGCAGACCATCCTATATTGCTGGTGTTGAGCTGCCTGAAAGAACAGGACCAGTAAGTGTGGAAGATATTAAAGCGGATCTCTCTGCTGAACTTTCTTTAGCTTCTTCAAACTCAGACACAAGCCAGGTAAGAAAGCTTTATTAGATTTGTTTGGATTTATTTATTGTTTTTTAAATAAGCCTAATTCTTTGATCAATAAGAAAAGCAAGGATTTTATGGAGAAGGTGAAGAGCGTCTGTAGTAGGCTTTTTAGTTCAGAGGAGTTGCGTAGAATTGGACTATGCATTGGTAGTTTATTGGGTGCATCAGTGTCCTGTGAATGAGGCTGACTGCAACTTCAGAGCAGTGTAATGCTAGAAGGTGTTTTGTGAGTTTCATCCTTGCTCTCTAGTTGGCCTGATTGTAGTGTATATGCGCGTGCTGCAAAAGTATGAACTCTGAGGTTACCGGAGCAAACTTCTGCAGGGGCCTAAGCACTTGTAAAAATTGATGGAATGAATTACTTTCCCTTTCCATGTCATCAAATAAGTCTGTTCAAAATAGCCTGATAAAAATAAAGCTGCCTTACCATGCTGGTTATCAATCAGAGAATCTGGTCACATGTCTAACTTCCTTAACCTTTTTCTTTCTTTATTTAAGAGAAGCAGTTTGGAGTCTAAGGGGCACATACAAGTTTGCCTGCGTATTAGGCCGTTTACATCACTGGAAAAAGAAAGCGAATTGCAGGTGTGACATTTCTTTAGTTTAAAAAACCTTTTAAATGATAGGTTTTTTTTTTCCTGTAAGAGGAGCTCTTTCTACTCTCTTCATGTCTGCATTGCTTGCGCTTTCTTTTAATAGGAATGCATTTTAATTGAAGACTCGACGAGCATCATACTGAAGCCCCCTAAAAACTCTTTGAGTCGACTAAGTGAAAAAAATGCTGGACAGATGATGCAGAAGTTCACTTTTTCACAAGTAAATGAATTATCTGTGATTTCCTAATTTATTCCTGGAGGAAATTGTTTAACTTCTATTATTTAATCCCAAGCAAACTAGATTTTTCAGCTTCCAGTAGTCTAAGCTTATAAACTTATCCAATTTAAGAGTCTTAAAGCCTCTAAGGATTGCTTAAAGAAAATAAAAATGTTTCTTGATAATGCTTAGGTGTTTGGACCTGAAACAAGTCAAGAAGAATTCTTTGAAGGTACCGTAAAACAACCAGTGCAAGACTTCTTAGATGGATACAATCGTCTTATTTTTACGTATGGCGTTACAAATGCTGGGAAGACCTACACATTCCAAGGTATAAAAAGAAATGTGTTCTTGAAGGAATTTGAATTAAAATTTCTTGAAAAAAATTTTTTTTTTTTAAACCTAGGGTTACTTCTAGCAGAAATATTGTAACCTTTTCCTTTACTTAAGCTGTAGACCCGCTAAATTGGCTTCTCTTGAATAAATAGCCTTTGAATGTCACCTTCCATAACAAAGATCACTAAAATGCTAGCAGAATCACTGCCAGATTTTACATAAACATGTAGTGATACTGCTTTGTAAGGCTGTCATAATTTCAGCCAGGTGGGTGTGACTCTTTTTCCTCCAAGTATCTAGAATGTCACAGATGAGGGGAAGTTAGGAAAATACATCTTCTATATATCAGGATGTGAAAAGTCACTTTGCACCAGATTAGCATTTTGTTATTTTTATTATAAAGGTCATATGCATCTTTTATGCACTGTCTTTGAGTAAGGAACAGTATTTGAGTCTGTTTCAATTACTAGAGGCAGGAATAAAGGTTTTGAAACATGTTTATTACTTGCAAGTATTTGTCTTGTCTCAGATTTCTGGATTTACTGATATCTCAGAAAGCCTTGTCTCCTGATGTGCCATTTCTGTACCGTTCAAGTTCAATATCCCTTCTGGTCAGAAGATGTCACTTGTTAGATCATTTTTCAAAGCATTTCAACAAATGAGATGATTTGATTGACCTTTTTTCCTATAATGAAATAGCAGTTCTAGATGCTATACTGCTTATTTTCTCCTCAGAAATAGTAGACAGACAATGATTTCTTGTGCCATATCAAACTGAACGTGATTAAAGAGGCATTGTCTTCTAAGTGATCTTCTGTTAGGTGGATTATAAGTGAAGACTAGTGCAAGTACTTTCTGGTCTCATTTATCTAGGGCAAGAAATGGATGCTCTTTCCTATCGTAACAAATAATAGGTAAATAACAACCCCTCAAATTCCTTAAGTGTGTAATCCTCTATGCTTGAATAGTTTGGGGTATATTGTGTGGTGTTTTTTTTTCTCAAGAATTTTTGATTCCTGTATTTTCAGGCTCTGGTGACATTTTCATGGTGTTCTACTATATTTTTAGGACTTAAATAGTAACTTGTGATAGAAATTGGGCAGGGCAGAATGTTGTCTACTGGATGCTAAGATTTCCTTTTCTGTTATTGGTGGTATTGTCCATTTAGCCTTTTTACTTTGGCATTACATGGGAGCATGTGTTCAGTCAATGGCAAAGAACTTGATTGAAGGATGGAGAGGTCTTTTAGGACTGTTTGTTTGCTGGTGACTGTTACTTTGTTTATTTTACGTTAAATTAAAAATGGTGTTACAATAAGAAAAAAAATGACTGAAGAAGAGAGGAAATGAGGAGAAACAAATGTAATGCAGCAATACTTTAACTTAATATGCCATTTAGTTACTAGCTTGGAGTTAGAATGCTAACCACGCCTTATAAAAGTTTTAACTTGGGCAACACAGCTGGTGCTATAACTGGTAAAAGCCCAGCTGTCTCTGGAGTAAGAGGAATTATCAACAACTGATAATAAATATGTTGCTGAAATAATCAGCAACAGTTAGATGATGCTTTCAGAGTCTGAGACAGGACAGTGGTTTCTCTTCCAGTCTCTGCTTTCTCCCTCTGTGATTTAGAAATCAAAGTTAAGATTCTGAAAGATCAAGCATGCACTGAGCCTGCTGTTTGACTCCTTTTTTTGCCTTTTGGGTGTGAAAGTATTACCTGAGAAAAGGGTCTGGAATGAGGAAAGGAGTGAGTCTTGACAAAGCTTTTAGAACTTTCTTTATAGAGCTTGTGGAATTAGCATGGAACAGCAGCCAAGAGCTCAGTCATCCATCTGTTGAATTTCAAGATTACTTCCTTTCAGAGAGAGAGTGAAACCATCCTATGAAATATGATTGAAAAACTTCAGATCTCTCTTAAATGTCTGTTGGTGTTGGTTTGACTTTCTTTCCTTACCTCAGCAGGTTTTGTTTTTGTTATGACCATTAAAGTCTTAAGGGGTAGAGCATGAGGTGTTGCTGAAAGCCGAATACCGTTCAAAACACTGACATTTCTGTTACCCTGGGAATCCAACCTCCCTGCTGTAAATCGCCTCAGAATTCCTAATGTATGACTTGCGATTAGAATTGCTTGTCCTTCTGTCTTCATTTAGCTGTGTGCCTTGTTCACAGTAATGATTAGGGTCTTTCTTTTGTATGTTGCTTTCAGGGACAGAAGATGACGTTGGTGTTCTGCCAAGGACTATGGATATGTTGTTTAAAAGTATTGAAGGGAAGCTGTACACAGCAATGGATCTCAAACCTCATCGGTCCAGAGATTATATAAAGCTGACTAAAGACCAAGCAAGGGAAGAAGCTGCTATTAAGAATTCCATACTTCGCCTAACAAAAGAGGTAGAGGAGCAGTTCTTTCCATACTGATAACTGTACACCTTTAGCTCAGTGTTACCATGTTCATTTTTCAATGGGAAGAGACTGTTTGTATTTAAGTATGGTTGTGTCTATTTGCTGTCAGATGACTCTTCATATTAACCCAAAACTGAGCAACATAGCTGACGAAACCTGTTCTGTGAATTTCTGTGTTGTGGCCTAGTACTTTATCTGCATTTTGAGCACCTGATGATTTATCCTCTGTGGTTACTGGTGCTTAGTAAGGACTGAATGCAAATAGTCTCCCCATCTATGGGGGACACAAGTAAATTTGCTCCTTTGAACGACTTACTGCCTTTCAGGATACTTAAATGAATGACTTTGAGGTTGTCACCTCAAAAGACCACCAAAGACTGAGTATATGCTAGGAATAGGAACCAGAAGGGAATTAGTGTGCTTTTTTTTATTTTTAATGAAAAGAATTGAGCATCTCGCTAGTGGTATGCTAGGTTATAAAGGGACGTTCTGACTCTTGCGGGATCGTATATATCTATCACCTTTTTTTTTTTATCCATGAGCTATTTTAACTGCTGTGCTTCAATGTGACGGCAGGTGGCAGCAAAATTCTTCAACGCTTCCCTTCAAAAGTGCAGGCATACCTTAAATCTGGCCGTAGCAGTCTTTTAAGGACTTCAGAAAAACTTCTGTTCCTAGAATGTAGGCTTTGTTTCAACTGTGAAAGGTTTCTACAGCCTGTATGATGAAGCAATAAGTTGCTCACTTAATTTCTTACGTAAATGAGTATTCTACATTTACCTTGGTTTCTGAGGGGTGACATAGGAAGATGTAGATACAGAACCATGAATTAGCAAAATGCCAATAACAACATTTTAGGACTGTCTAGATTCACCAGGTTGAGTAATGTGTAAACTGCAACTGGACTCCGGCAAATGATCCTGTTAAATCACCTGGATTCTGTGTGGGCTCTCACTATATAATAAATAATGTAGTTATTTTTCTGCTGGTTCAGCAAGCTCCTGAAATGTTATCTACTGTGATAGGGCCTGATGTAAAGGAAGCATCAGGAATGGCCATTAAGGTAAGAACAACCCTTACAACAGGAGTATACAGATGCATTAGACTAGGCATGATGTGTAGCCAGGATCCTGTTTTGGCATAATGCAACTGTGCTGTATTGCGATCTAGTAGGACAACAGAGCTGTTATAAAAGTAACTGGTGGTGTACTGTCAAAATATCCTAAAATATCTGTTCTCTTTTTTAGGTAGACCATCAGAATGACACTAACAACAAAGAACCCATTGATTCTAAGGGTATGATTTAATATTAAAGACTTCCATTTAAAGCTGGTAAAGAAGCTTTAAGGTCAAGAACTGACTTCTGGCCTATGTTAACAATAAAATGACTGACTGGCATTTTTGTGTGCCTGTGCATTGGATAGTGAGAAAATTATCAAGGCAGAAAACAGAAGGATGAAATGATTAGAACAAGACTTGAGCAGAAATTAAATCAAATGGAAAAATATAGCAAGGAAAAGTAGTACTACTTATGCTGTGGGCCCTAGTAGTAGCCTGGCAGGCTATGTCTACCTATGCTAAATTAGATTAACTTATCTCTAGCATTTAGATACTACCTAAATGCTAAGTTTGCTTTAAGAAGTCAGAATGTAGTGTACTTTTGAGTTTAATTCTGGCTTCTACAGTTATTTAAGGGACGTGAATAATTCCAGCCAAACTATGCATTTGCTAGAATTTCCAAGTGGAAAAGGAAGTGGTAGAGTAGGTGTCTCTTGCAAATACGTAGGGTAAGCATGTGACTTCCAGATGCTTAAAGGGAGGGAAAACTTCACTGTGTTTTTGTTTGGGATAAATGTTTTTAGAAAGGTTGCTGTAATTTTTCACTTAATAGTTTAAACGAAATTCACTTTACTAGCTCTTCCTTAACTTGTAATGTTTGTACCTCGCAGATTTGGAAGAACTCTTGGAAGACTCCGAATGCTCTAGCACAGCTGTGAAAAGCTGCACAAAGTTTTCTGTTTGGATTTCATTTTTCGAGATTTACAATGAATGTTTTTATGATCTACTGATTCCTATGTCAAATGACAAGAAAAGAAAAACACTGCGCCTTGCTCAAGATGTCAAGGGATTTTCTTATGTAAAAGGTGATTAGAATACATTGGAAACTGCAATATTTGTTTTTTCAGTGCTCAGGCTAAGGTTGTTCACTTAATTTAGATAGCATGTCTTTTAGTGTGCTGACAGATGGAATCATGTGATATACTTGTCCTTCCTTTCCTATAGAAGGAGGAATCTTGTTCTCATTTCTCATCATATAGTTTGTCTGAAGCAGGCTTCAAAAATGTTTGTATGTCTCAAGTAAATGTATTATTCATGGTGTACATACGTTATCCCCTAATCTCTTCCTTATTTTTTATAATGATGTTTACAAGATTATTATGTTTCTTCTTTCTAAAGATCTGCAGTGGATTCAGATTTCCAATTCTAAAGAAGCATCTAGACTTCTAAAATTGGGATTGAAACATCAGAGTATTGCAAGCACAAAACTAAATACTTGCTCCAGCAGAAGGTAAGAAACATTTTGAATAATGTTGGGCATAGAATTGTGTTGGAGGAAGGAGAAACTAAAGTATGACTTGTCTTTTAAGGGATGAAGAGGCTCTAACGAGGTCTAGATATCTAGGTTTCTGTTCTGGCATCCTTTAGCAGCGTGTGACCCAGTGCTTCAAGCCAAAAGTTCTCAATAAGATGAACATGTACAAAAGCTAACAATCAGTGTTTTATCAAATATTCTTTTTCAAACAAAAGTGTTTAGCTTTATACCATCTCTGTGTCTGAGGACAAAGCAAAATAAGAGCTACATAAACATCTCTTTAAAAGCTTGTGTCTGATGGGGTATATGCTTAGATGTATTGACAGATTCAACAATGTTTTGAAAAGATGTGGAGGCTAAAAATATTTTTAAGGCATTAGTCTACTTTATCACTTCCTTGCTATTTTAAACTTCTCCTTTTAGCCACAGTGTCTTCACAGTGAGGATACTCAAAATTGAAGATTCAGGAGCACCACAAGTGACACAAGTCAATGAGTAAGTTCAGAGCAGTGTCCCCCTCTTCTCTTGTGATGAACTTGTCAGTTACCTTCTGTGTTGGTGTACTGGTACCGCACTACACACCCAGTGCTCCCTGGCAGAGCCTGAGGCATATATGGTGGTTTCCCCATGTCCTACACTCATGTAATACTTGGCCCTCTACCTCAAGTCATCAGGTTGCAATGGCATTCTGTATCTTGTTGCCTCTGTTCAGCACAAGGTTCTGCTAGTCTGCTATATTCCTAAACTCATCTAAGTCATCAGAAGGAAAAATTATGGGAGAGGGGAGAGGAGAGCATGGATTATGAGGGGGGATGGGAACCGTGTTGAGGAAGGGTTTGCCAGAAAGTAGTGTGAAATTTGGGGAGGCAATATTTAAAAGGATGGAAGGGTTCATGCAGATGAAGGTCAAAAAATTCTTTCTCTAAGAGAAGAAATGTTTTTTTTAAAAAGTAGCTAACTAGGGCATGTTCTAAAGTAAATTGAGTTTTCCTTTTCCGCTTTCAGATTGTCAATGTGTGATCTTGCTGGTTCTGAAAGATATACTAAGACCCGCAATGAAGGTGATAGATTGAAAGAGAGTGGAAATATAAACACCTCTCTCCTGATTCTAGGCAAGTGTATGAACGCACTTAAAAACTGTCATCACTCAAAGTAAGTCCTTTTATGAATTGCGAACTGGTGGTGGTTTTTAGGTATTTCCTACAACATTTAAAAGCTATTGTTAGCATTGTATGTCTTAAACAATAAGTTTTTGCTAGAGAAGTTGTGTAGACTTACACATCTGTTAAATCTGTATAGTAACCTTGTGATCTACCGAAGTTACCTTAAACTTGCTTTGTTTTACTCTTTACATCATTTGAATTCTAATATCCTTTAAACACGCTGTTGTAGATTTTAGCAATTTAACTTTCTTTTTCTGAGCTTGTCTTATCAAGCAAACTTTAGAATACGCTTAAACCCCCTTCTCGCTGACTGAGATGTCGTAGTCAGAGTCAAATTTTCAGCCTTTTATTACTACCTTTTAAATGAAGTTCATTTTCCACGTACTTCTAGTGTAAGGTTTTTCATCAGCTGGAGAGTGTTATTTTAATTGTGCATTCTTTGACAAAATCTGTCTGTTTCTAAATTGTCACATAACTTTTAGTACTTTTCTCCTGATGTAGCTAAGCATATACAGAGAAAAGAAAGCCTTGCAGCTATTTAGGAATAATAGTAAAATAATACAAAAAGTTAGCTGTCTAATAAAGTAGTACAATGTACAGTCTCAGCCAGATGTAACTGTCCAGGAACTGCTTTATCTACAGGTTGTCACTTAAAGATCTGTCTCTGTCCCAGAAGATAAATGAACTCTCAGTCTGTTGATCAATATGCCTGGATGTGCTTTGCCAAATTCACTTACCCCTAACTGTTCCTGACAGCCTGTTCAAAGTTTATCACACCTTATGATGAAAAAAATTTGCTAGCATGTATTCCTGATTAACCCAACACTTTGTGAATTTATGGTCTTGCTTATCTTCCTGTCCTTTCCAGACAGGAAGGACACAAAGCTGGCAGCTACTCAGAGGGCTGTTAATATATTCATAATATCTTTTTCTGATCCTTATCGTTTGGAATTTTAACAATATAGAAGAAATAATCTGAAGCAAGATCTCCTAAAGAGTTAACTTGCCCCTTGGAGGTGAAATAGGAAGCAGTAACTTTCTAAAAATGATTTGTGTTTATCAGTCCTGCAGCAAAGCTATTTATGAGTTGTGTGTGTATTCTGGGAAGAGTGTCACTATCTTGCTGTGTTCTGTAACTTCATGTAACTGAATAGCTGTTACATGTCCAAAATACAGCCAGTCTAGATATGCCTTTTTGATAATGCAGAAAGGGAGAGAGAGCTAAAGGTATAGTTTGATGTAGCGTGAGGCTACATGACCTATGCTAGGCTGAATGTTCTTTTTGTTTAATTGTTCCCATTGATTGAATTTCTATAGCCTATCTGAGCTAATGGCTAAAGCTGCACTTGCAGCAGCTATGCAGTGTCTTCAGTAACAGCTCTGTCTAGTCCAAAACACTTTTAATTGATTTAAGTACTACTGCTTCTATGAATATTTAAGTCTTCAGACTACACTGAGTGGAAATTATTAAACTTCTTGTCACCTGTTCTTTTGTCTTTAAAGGCTGCATCAGCACATACCCTTTCGTGAAAGTAAGTTAACTCACTTCCTTCAAGGATACTTCATTGGAAAGGGAAAGGTATACATGATAGTAAACATAAGCCAATGTGCTTCGGTGTATGATGAAACACTCAACGTGCTAAAGTTCTCGGCTATTGCACAAAAAGTAAGTGTGTTGTAGTTTGTCTTGTTGATCAGTACTTATGATTTGCAGTTAAAGAGCAGGTTCTCTAAGATTACGAATTTAATTACTGGATTTCTGTCTCAGGTTGCAATTGTGTTTTCTAGTTGCTTCTCGTCAGGCTTTATTTACTAGTAAAGCTTTTGAAAAGGCTTTGTTGGGATGCGGGTTTTTTTGAGGTACAGGATTGGAAGCATAGAGGCTTCAGTGGGAAGGTGGAGGTTAAACAGAATGGGTAGAAGTAAGTGCTGTCAGATAACCCTGGTGAAGCTGGAAGATGAAAGTATTCAGATCAGTGCTGCAGCCTTAGTGGAAGCCCTGGAAAACTTCTGTTGACAGTTAAATATGTTGAAAAGACAATATATCCAGGTCTTTGGATTGTGGCCTCACTTAAACAGGTGGAGTTCAAGCCGAGAAGGAGCAGACTGTAAGGGTGATACAGCCTTTCCAGAAACAGAATTTGTAGGATGATTTTGACATAATACAATTAGAAACTCAAGGCAAAGGAGAAACAGAAATCTGTTGGAGCATGAGATTGTTGAGCTGTTGAAACTTGGTGTTCCTGGGATCAAAAGAAAGGTTAGACGGTAAAGTGACTCTATACTCTAGCTGGAAACTGTTAGAAAAGTAGTGACCCTGAACAGAGGGTGGGCTGGGGGAGTGCTGACCTCAGGAGACCTATAGGGAAGTGCAACAGGTGTCTCTTGGAAGTGCTTGTAGAGGTTTAAAAAATACCAATGACTTTGTTCTTTATTTTTCTGGATAGGTTTTACTTAGGGACACGTCTGTCCTTCCCCGAGTTCAGTCACATGGCCAGAAATCAGCTACAGAATCATCATTACTTTGTGACACTAGAATGCTGGCTTCAAGGGAAAGAGCTACTATCCTATGGGACAGAAGCTTAGAAGATGTGATTGAAGTTGCTGATGATGAGATGGAGGAACAGCATAACTCATCAGGAGAAGAAGCAGTGCAGAAATGTGAAGAAGTTCTTATTGGAAAAGAAGAATATATGGTATGTGCCAGGGTTACTTTAAGAATTTGTTTAACATGGAGTCTTGAAGCAAGGTATCTCCCTTGGCAGCAAGCTCCCAGTTTCTCCTAACTCTCAACTATTTTATTTTCCGATCACCCTTACTCTATCTACATCCAGCATTAGGAACTGAAAGTGGTATTGCTCATGACTTGGTACCTCTTGTGGGAAAACTGTGGAATGTCCAAGTACAGGTTGGGCAGTAGGAATTGCATATTTGCCTTTCTTGCCTTTTAGTACCCTATGGTCAATGCACAGCAAATACTACCTGGCTTTTAGCAATACAGAAGATTGTTCTTTTGTATTCTATGAAAAATAAAACTCTGAAAACCATTTTATAAGGAATAGTGATTTCAGTCACTTCTAGAGAAGCCAAGGAGGAGGGAACAGAGGTAGAGACTGTTTTGTTGAGATTTCATTAATATTGCCCCAAAAATGAATATCTGTAAAATAAGCTAAATCCTATGGAGCTTAAGCTTCTGTTTTTTACAGACAACTTTAAGACTTCTTGTAATGAAATTAATGTTCTCTGCAGATGCCCACTTTGTGCAAACTTAAAAATTGCTGTGCTAGTACCAAACAGATATTTCAATCTACTCATGAATCTTCCTGTTTATGAATAAGCTAATAAAAGAACTGGAAGAAATTTTACCAGCTGGAAGAGTGAAATGTTGTTGTAGTGTTTGAGGAATGAGTAAAATCTCCCTTCTGGGAAACTATTTTCTTATGAAAAACTTAATACTACTGGTAATTCTAGAGGCTGCTGGGTCTTGTAGAAGAGTTGAAGAACAACCTTATTGCTGAAAAGAAGAATAAGTTTCTGCTGGAACTGAAAATTCGTGAAGAAGTGACACAAGAGTTTACCCAGTATTTTGCTGAGCAGGACATGTTCTTCAAGTAAGTTAGCTCTAAGTGGTTTTAAATTTACTAGTTAAACATGAAAGTAAGTTCACTTACTTCTTAAATGTGTCTGTTTGCCACTTGTCTGCTAGAGTTACTGCCTCTGTTAATGTATTAGTTTGTCTGGACTATGAGTTCAGGGAAAATGCTGTGTTGGAAAGGCTTTGATTTTTGGGGGGATGGGTAGGGATGTGTGTGTGTAATCTATAAGCAGCATTTGTTCCTGTAGACCTCTCCCTAAGAGAAGAGCTGCTTTGGTAGGATGTCTGTAGAAAGAGCGACACTTGTGAAGTCTTTGCAGTCTTAGTGATACTACAAACAGACGTTTTGGTTCAAGCTTAAAAAAATGCTTGTAGTTAAGTGCTGTCCATGACTTGTGTATGTATTTGCCTCTCATCCTTCACAGGTTTGTGTGTGGGAAATATATTTCTGTTTTGGTGTGGCAACACTGTTTTGAGTATCTCTTCTATTGTGCCAAAATAAAGGAAAAAAAACCCCAAACAACCAACAACCCTTTGTTTAGAGAGCTGCAATGATAACTTCCTAGCAGCTCCTACCGATTAGTTTTCAGCTGACTTATTTTTCTGACTCTAGAGAGTGCCTTTCTCACCAACAAGAACGGCTTGAAGAAAATTCTGACAGGCGCCTGGAAATCTTCAAGGAACTTGTAAATGGTTACGCTGACAACATAGATGAAGAAAATAATGTGAAGGATCAGCCTTGCAGTGAACAAGCTGGACCTCTGGTATTTTTACGCTCCTCTCAATAACATCCCTTTCAGGAACTACCTATTGTGATGTAGTGTCACAAGGATTGGAATGATAGTTTCAAGGAATTGCATGTTGTGTAACCGTATCATCAGCAAGATAATCATATCACATTTAATAGGAGTAGTTGCTGAGCCTCCCCTATGCATTTAGGAGTCTTTGGTTTCTGCATTTCTACAACACAAAGTGAAAATTACTATGTACAAAGAAATCAGGGCAAAATCTCCAATTATAGTATAAAGCTTATTGCATTAAGGGTCTGCTTAAAGGGTTTGAAGCAGACTTCTTATGCCCCATATATGAACTGTACTGAAGTGGTCCAGACTTCTTTTTCCTCTTAAGGCTACACAAACTTCTTTCACCTGACAAACTTTTACTGAAATAAGAAAATTTCAGATGTATTCCTTCTAAAACGCTTCACTTGCTGTGTTCATTCAATGTTCTCACTGGGTAAAAAAAATACAAGTTTTTATATTAAGTTTGGAGCGGATGCTTTTGTGATGGGAGTATAAAAGGGCATGTGATTGTGGATGATTAAATACTATAAATATAAAGTATGCATTACTCAGTACTGGAGACCTGTATGTGAAGACAGACTGACAATCAAATTGCATATGAATCCACACGATGGCTTTTAAGCCAGAGTTAAAGGCTTGTATGTTTGAATTCATAATGATCTTAGCAATGTTCTGTGGAAAGAATGGCTATTGTGTAGTTATTTGCCATTTCTAAATGAATATAAATTATCTTTCAGGCTGAAGAATATAACATCGTGCCAGGCACCCACGTTGGTTTTCAGGGCTTTATTGAGTCTCTGCAGACTGATATCATTGGTATCAAAAAGCAGGCAGAAGCAACACAGGCATATGTTGTGTCGCTAGAGGGCCAACGAGAAGCGATAGGTATGCTTGAAAAACAACTGAGAGAGGTGACCACTGAACTAAGTAAGACCAAAGAAGAGCTGACACAGAAAACCAAAGGTGAGCTGGATGGGAACATAATGTGAAAAGCAGGAAAAAGGAATGACTACAGTAAAATAGAAAAAATGGTCTAGCCAAGCAGGATTTTGGAAGTAAATCCTGTGTACAGAGGGGGTTAACCAATTGTGTGTGTTCAAGCTGAACAATTCCACAGGCCTTGGTTATTTCATTTTTAAGACAAAACTTAAAACTGTTAATTGCAGACTTGTGAATTGTGGGGTGAAATGGCAGCATTGTTGATTCTTGATTTCATGGTTATATTGTAGTGCTGGTACTTCTTTAGGTTTTGCTGATGCAGTATTTTCAGGTATCCTGAGGAAGATTCTAGAGGAAAAAGCTGCAACCCCTCATAAGATTTCAGCAGAAGTTTCTTGATACGATCTGTATTTTATATGGGCTGCAAGGCCCAATTCTCCTACTTATAAAGCCTAAAGAACTTTTGAAGTGTCCCTGTGGATTAATGAGTAAACTATGTAATGACTGCCTATTTGATACAGGCTTCTTTTCCTGTTACAGACTTTGAAATGCAGGTGATTAAATTGGATCAATCTGCTGAGCAGCTTAAAGAAGCAACTGAGGTAAATTTTCTCAAGGGAAAAACATGTACATAATTATTTACCTTAATACAAAATTCCAGTAGCTTCAAATTCTATTACAGTATGCTTCTAGCTTTTTCTTATATCAAGCTTACTTTAACTGATTTTACTTCTAAATGCATGGTATGATTCAATAACTTAACACTGAACTACTATTCTTTCATTTTCAAGAAAATGAACATGCAGAATGAAAGAATTCAAGAACTAATGGAGATTGCAGAGCAAAAAGATGATGTTATTACTATGCTACAGGATTTGATATCCCGTTTTGAAGAAACCATAAAAGACTATGTAAGCCTTAGACATCTGAGTTTTCTTTATAGAAAAAAATCAAAAGCTGTACTTATCATGGTCTTAACTGTTTTGGAAATTTGAAACTTTCTGTAAGTAACTGTTCCTTGCTTGAAATGTTAGCAGGTGAAGTTGGCATTGAAACTAAAGTTACAGCAAAACGTCTGCAGAGAGATGTGTGAAAAATGGAACTTTTTGGAAGCACTGATCTGGATTTATTATTGGAGGACTGTAGATGAGGCTTTGAAGAGCCACTCTTTGGGGGGGAAAAAAAAAAAGCCAGCCTCAAACTAGGGGGAATGAGAATTAGAGGGATTGTCACTGTTTTGCCTGGATGGTAGAAGGATGGGAGGTCTAGCTGCAGCAAAAGGTCAAATTTATGAGCAGTGAGAAGTTAAGTGTGAGAAGGACAGCAGTTGTGTAAACTGGCAACAAATTGGTGTGTTCCACCCACCACCACCATGCACACACATTTTCAAAGGACGAGCAGTAATATGAATATACTGAGCAGAGTTTGAACTAAAAGTGGATGGCCAGGCTACCTCTGCTTTTCATGTGATTAATAGCGCTTGCAGCTGACTAGTCTACTGCCAGCTGCTGGATGCTGAAAAGCTAGCTTGGCTAAATGTATATAGGTTGGAAAAATGAAACTGAGTCAGCACTCTGATCTGTTTCTCTCTTCCACTGTAAATTTAAGGCTTTGACTGTACTTCATCCTCTATTCCCTGTTTCTGCCCCACAATAACTTATTTTGTCAAGAGTGGTCCAAGAGCGATAAGAGTTGTTGGTGATTGCTTCCCGTTACTAACTTGTACAAGAGCAAGGCTCCACCACTGTCCAGTGTTTCTAGGAAACTGTGTGGCATGACACTTAAAACATGACCACAAACCTCAAGTCTGTTAGATGTTGTTGTACCTTCATAATATGTGAAGGTGCATCTACTCTTTGTTCCTCTGGCAACTGCTATGCACATTATACAGAGTTTTGTAAAAATATTTACCTATAGAAGATTACCACTAAGCCTCAGAAGTGCTTACTTTGTAAAGGAATTGAACTTATTTTAATACAGGAGGACACTGTGACTACCCTTACAAGAGAACTGGCAGAAAAGAGGTCTCACCAAGTGACTAAAACCCAGCCCAGGGATTGTGGGGACTCTGCATTGATAGTGGGAAGAAAACGCTGCTTTGAAAACAAGCCCAGTGTTGAAGAAGAGCCACCTACAAAGAAAGGTATAATTTCTACCATCACTCAACAGAGGGTCTTCCAAAAAAACTTGATTACTATACCAGAACAGAAACAAAAAGTTGTGAAGCATAAACGTGGTGCCACGAGGAGAAAATCCATGTTAAAAAGTAAATGGAAGTAACTTATGTAAATATCTGTTTCACTATACTATTCACTCCTAAATGCTTAAAATAAAGCTTAGCTTTTAGACTCTTTCCTTTCTGCTACTTTTCCTTATCTGTTAATGTATCTGCAACCTCCGCTGTAGTTCATAAGCAATTTCTAGTGTCGATGACTGGCTCTACGTCTGAACAATCAGCGTGTGCTGTGAGACTTGGTATTTCATTCTGTGTGCTGCAATCGCACCATCCCTCGTCAAGGTGACTGTGCTGGCAGAGGTGAAAAGCTCTCCACTTAAAGTAAAATTATTTCAAGCCCATAGATATCCTATTTTGTGCAGCTCTTGCATTTGCACTTCCAATTTCTTTACTTTCATTGCTTTATCTGTGAGCTTTACCAGTCTTTGAATAAACTTGCTGTAGTCAAAGCCCTTTGAGGGTACAGGTGAAACTGAAAAGGACACCACTACTTACGTGATCTGTTTCATTAAAGCTTATTAATGGGTGAGAATGACTTACATGGAGCTGACTTGTGCAAAATGTTATTGTAAGATCTGCCTGCCTCTAACTCCAGGACACAACTGGGCTTCAGTTTCTCATAGAAGTATGGAAAGCATATGTGAAAGGAGAATGAAAGGTTTTCTCATTGTGTCCCTTACTTTCTTGCCTTCCTCCTGCAGAGCAGGTACAAGTTAGAAAATCTTGTAGGCATTGTTTGGGTGAGGATAGTATATAAAAAGAGAAATAAGAAATGAAAAATGGGAAGCAGGAAATACCTTTCTCCATAAAGAGGGATAAAAAAAGCGTTAAAAGGGAACTTGTCAAATTCACACGATCCCAGAAAACTAAGGGTACGGATAGGGGAATAAACTGAGTGCTGGACTGTCATTCATCACATTCTGCAGTGAAAGTATAAGGGAACACTCAGTCTAGAAAAAGATCAGCTTAAATTTATGGAACAAAGCACTTTGCAGTGCCCATTCATGTCAGCATTGAGATTCTTCTGTTGGGAAGAACAGGCTACTCAGTCGTGTTAAATGTTTCTTTTGTGGGTTTTGAGAATATAAGGCATCTGATTTAAAAACTAAGTTAGATGCTTCACAATGATGAGGTTTATTACTATATGTACTTATATCTAACCATTCTCATTAGGTGTTCTTGGCACAATGGAACAGTGAGCACAGCTACATTGTGGTGGCTTTTTTTCAGAATCTAGATATGTTAGTTGGCCTATGATTTAAGTTTGTTTTATGAGAAGCTAGGTTATAGTGTCTTGAAGTTCAGGGGTTTGTACCCTTCCCTAGGACTTGCCTCATGCTTTAGGGTAGGGCTTTTTCTTTCTTAGTGTTTGCTACATAGAAAGCTTCTGGACTGAATATCATGTACCTTCTTACACTAATATTTATCCTGCTTTGCTACATGACTGTGGCTGTCTGTATAAGGTATTACATAACTTCTAAATCCTCTTGTGAGTGATCATACCCTTCTCCCTTATGTATTGGGCTAAGCTGCTACTTTTTTCATCTTGCCACCTTAGATCACAAAGGTGTCAAGACACCCCAGCACCTCTCCCTTTTGGTGACATATATAAAATCACTTGCACTGGGCACGAATATGCAGTATTCTCTCTGGTATGTTTTCGTGGGACTACGCAACTGGGCTTTCAGTGGGAAAAATCTCCCGTATCAAACTTTTTAATCTTGAAGAATTTAGAAGCGCGGCTTTACAAGCCAAAGTAAAGCTGTGTCTGACCTAGCAGGAGCATGTCATATATCTAGTTAGAACATAAAAGGTTCAGGAGAAAAAAAAAAAAAAAAAAAAGGAAAAAAGTGTCAGTCTAAAAATAATCAAAACCCAGAACCTGACTTGAGATGGAGACGTTATTGCTAATACCTTAGTATGGATACTTCTGCTTCTAGTGACAATGAAACTGGTTGGACCTGGAGGATGTTCCCATGCAGTACACGTGTACTTATATGCTTAATGCTCCCAAAGCGATCTGACTGCTAAACTTCACCTTAGTGTAGTTGAAGTACTCGCAGGAATCCATAGTATCTTTCTGGAGTACAAAGTTGTGATTTCCTCATCCTTAGAGAGAGTTAGGCTTGATTTTAACATTAAAACACAGTCTAAGTGTTACTGAACGGTCACTGCTGGATTCTAAAACATCTCTGTGAGATGCAGCTGGAGTAAATTTGAAGGTGGTGAAATGCATGTGATTTTAGTTAGAATTGCTCATCACTTGGGGAAAAACTAGTCCTAAGTATATAAAATATCTATGGAAATTTGGAGTTGTGATGGAAAGTTGTAATCTTTCTGGGAAAACTTTACATGCAACACACTAGGTGTGAGCACAAATATTTCTTCTTCTACCTAGTTTAAAAACCAATTGAAAAAAGAAGAGGAAGGTCCCAAATACTAAATGAAAAACTTGTGCTGGATTTTTTAGCTTCATTTTTAAAGCAAGGGGAGATTGAAACTTCTGAGAAAAGTATGCAATGTCATTGCTCTTCTAAATGTAGCATGAGTGATTGTTGGCTGTATTAAAGGGATTGTCAACACAGTGAAAGTAGAAACTAAATATGGCTGTGAATGTTATCTAGCTCACAGGTATTACTACATATTAGTAAAACTAGTTAGATTTTTCTACCAGTGGTGCAGAGTAGAAGGCTGAAATAGAGGCATGGCAAAGTCTTCTTTAAGGCTTCTGAGCACCTCTTGCTGCAAACTATATCGAGAACCTGAACAGGCACCTATTGCATATTAAACTGTTCAGAGTGCTCTAACTACTTCAAGACTTTAGAATGCTGTATGATATGAGAGTGTGGCTTATGATACGAGATGGTTAACTTTTCCCATGTTGTAACTGCTATTTGGTGTTGCCTGTGTCTTGTACTATTGATTTGAATTAACCTGAGCTGTATGGTTTTGTTGTGTGTTTTTGTTTTGGTTTTTTTTTAGGAGTGATGGGGAGTTTTGATGACTCTTTAGAGCAAGAGAAAACTGAACCTGTGAAAACAAATACTTCTGAGAATTATACAAAAATACCAGCACTGAGGGAAAGAACAGAAACCTTGGAAGGTCAGCTAGCTGCACCTGAAGAACAATACAGAAGAGAGAACAACAAAAAAGAACAACTCCATGGGCAGATAAGAGACTTGCGTCTCAAGCTCTCTGCTTCTGAAGAAAAGGCTTTTAGCTTAGGTGAGGAACTTCAGCAGTGTCGAGCTGACTATCAGGAAGTTGTTTCTGAATTGAACAAACAGAAAACTACAAATATGGAACAAGAAGAAAAGATTATTCAGCTAAGTAATGAAGTAGAAATTGCCAAACAAAACATAATTGATAAAGTGTCACAAATTAAAACAATGCAATCTAAAGTAAATAAGTTGTATAAATGTCACTTAGAGTCTTATGCCATGGATATTGATTTAATTAATATAAAGGACTCCTTAGACTCCCAAAAAGATGAACCAGAGAGAGCTGAAATGAGTTCTGTATGCGTGCAACCCCAAACTGCTCCTACAGCAGATCTGAGGCGTGAGAGCTCCTTTCACTGTGTTGTTGAAAACATTTGGGAAGAATGCAAAAATATGATTAAGGCTTCTTCACAAAAAAGTCACCGGATTCAAGAACTCCTTCAAGAAGTTGAAGACCTAAAGAGGAGACTTAATGATACTGAGAATTATAATGATCAACTAAAAGTAACATTAAATGAGGTTGCAAATCAAGATCGTCAGTCCATAAAGGAAGAGGATCTTATGAATCAGTTACAAGCACAAATCCAGAAGAAAACTCAGGATTTTGAAAAACAGGCTGCAGAAGATCACAGAGTAATTTCACAGCTTGAGGTGGAAGTTGCCAGCTACAAAGAAAAAACAAGAGAGCTTGAATGCCTCTTACAGACTTTTAGAGCTAAAGATGATAACATAACAAAGTTAGAAGCAGCACTTAAAGAAAAAGAATCTATTATTTTAAATCTAGAAAGCAATGTGGTATCTTTGCAAGAGAAATGTGTCAACTCAGACAAAAAGCTGAAAGAATTAAATGATCAAGAAGCAATTCTGAAGGCGGAAGTCATGCAGCTAATGAACAGTTTAGAACACATGAAAGATGCTCTTCAGGAAAAAGAGAAAAAGGAGGATAAGCAAATACAAACTATAGAATTGTAAGTAAATAGTAAGACAACTTATAGCCCTTTGAGAATAGACTCAAGTCAAAACTACAGTCTGTGAACATCTGTTTATTTTGATAAAATATGTTTGCATCTTATCAACTTTATTCACCAAACTTCTGTTTTAGAAGTTTTAATACACTGCTTGACTTGATATCTGCGTATCCTGCTGGCTATGTTTTCCTATCTATTTAAAAATTTCAATCTAAACCATGTGGAAATGTTGCAGAGGGAAACAGGAGCATGCAAGGAAACAAATTATTTGGAGATTTCTAGTAGTTTTGTGTTGGGTACTTTTTCTTGAGGAAATGACATATAGGTTAATGTTATGTCTTCGAACTTGTATAAAAGTAGGCAATGTTTTCTTGAGAAAAGACTGGATGGTAACAAGGAGAAGGAGAAAAAAAATGAAAAAGCCTAGGGAATAAATGGTAACCCCCTTTTTTTGGTAACAGCTATTCTAGGTGAACAATAATGGATGTAGGAGAGTAGAATTTCCCCCAGTCCCCTCTACTTTCTAAATCTTTAAGAAATAAGAGACTAAATGTATCTGAGAGATTATATTAGCTATGTGGTAAGGAAATGGCAATCATATAAAAACGACTTTAAGAGGCTGTTAGTGTCACATCTGTGGGTACTTGTATATACTCCAAAGTACAATTGACCATGAAGGTCTGGAGATCTCCAACCCTGTGCTTGTAAAGCCTTGAAAGGTTTTCCTTTTGTGAGGTCTTGTGTCAATTCTAAAATTTAAAAAAAATTCTGTAAGTTTTAGTTTTAAAGTAAAAATCCAAGAGGTCTTATTGTAAACTTTTTTAAATAAAAATGACCATTTAAAAATAAACCCATGAAACTTCTTAATTTTGTAGCACTTGTAACAGCAGTACTTGCTGCAATGTTATTGGTTTTCTGTTCTCTTGATTTTTCCTTATGTCATTACAAAGTTTGGGATGTAGCTATCAAGTTTAAACTTACTTGATATTAACCTTGATTATTTTGTTATGTTGTAAGAACGCATAAGGATAAAAATCGTTGCTCTACTGTGTGTAAAACATAGAATTTAAAACTTGGCAGTGTTCAGAAGTCAACCTGAGCCGTTTCTTACCTCAGGATAATAAAATAAGCTAAAATCCAGAAGTATAATGACAGCTTGTCATGGATTTGATAGATCTGAGATGCCATTCATGAATAAACTAGCAGTCAAATAGCCTGTGTTAACGTGTAAAAGCTGTTTCTTTGACGTGTGTAACACTAATGTTATTTGTATCTCTTAATTTCTAACAAAAGGTTACGTAAAGATATTTCGGAGAGCTCAAACCTCATACAGAGTTTGAAAAAAGATTTGGAGAGGAAAGAGGAGGAATATACAGATTTGAAAGAGAAATATTCTGATGCCAAGAAACAAATTCAACAAGTACAAAAAGAGGTTTGTAACCATAGGTCAAATGTTTCTTCTGAGAGTTTATGCTCAGGGTTCTGTTATTAAAAACTGTTTTCACAAATCTAAGTTACAAATATTAAAAGCGATTTATAATAAGGCTATTTTGAGTGATCCATTTAGAGAGTAGCCGAATCTTAAGTTGCATTGCCTTTGAAGCTGTAAGATAAAGACCAGGTATCAAAACGCTATTTAGTACACATATTGAAGGAGTGGGGATGTAAAATTTATCAATACACTTCAAAAAAGCTTATGAAAACAGTGGCTAATCTGTTTATGGAGAAGGCCTTTACTGTTGTTATGAGGATTACAGCTTTATGCTGTTATTTGTGCTGACTTCAAAGGTACAGACTTGTGGAAAATCCTGATGTCTAAGAGGAAAAGATGGGGTGATTAGAACTTAGTGCTTTCATTCCCTTGAGATTTTAAAATATCTGAGCTATGTTTTTCTCTCAAGATTGGTGAGAAGAAACGAAAAAACGGTGTAACTTTTACTGATGTTAATTGTTAACAGTTATCAAATAGCAGGATTTCTTGGAACTTCATGGAATGTCACAAGGACTTGAAATCCAGAAGACTATTGCAAGAGTTTGGGCTTGGAAGTTAAGCCTTGAAGTATTAAGATCTTCCCCAGCAGCCTAACATTCAGTGTGTAATCCTCTGTTTGAGAAGTAGCAACGATGGGATCAGAAAACATCAGAAAACATTCTTTTTTATCTTAACACAGGGGTTTTGTGTGCTTGGTTCGTTTTTGTTTTCTCTGCTCTGCTCTATTCCATGGTGAATTCCTTCCCTAGGAAAGATATACAATATAGTACACTTCCAGCTCCTGAAATGTAGCTAAGATGCTTGCAAAAATATGACTCTTAAAATATCTGGTTATTTAGATGTCTTTGACTGTAAAAGGCTTGTAGCTAAGTTTTAGCTTTGCTTGCTGTCTTTGTGTGTTGCTACAGGTGTGTACCATGCAATCTGAGGAGAAGTCCCTAAGGAAAGAAGTTAGTGAGCTTCAGAGAATGAAAAGCCAGTTTGGTGAGGAATTGGAAATCAAACAGCGCACAATCCTGCAACTTAAAAAGGTATTTTATTTCTAAAGTTTTCCTTGCTGTCATTTTTTTTAATTAATCCATTAATGAGGTGAGTTTTCTAAGCAACAAGAGAAAGTGTACAGAAATTGGAGTAAAACTAAGAGTAGTCAGCTGAAATTATTTTGAATGGATGAATGAAAGTTGTTTAAAGGACTTCTTGCCGTGAGGCATTGTCAAATTGTTTCAGATAGAGTAATTTGCCTAGTAAACCCATACTTAATATCTGCAGATATTCAGATTGGTGCTACTTACTTATATTAGTAGTAATGTTTTCCTCTAGACATTTTTTATCAGCTTGAATGCTCCTTTACACTATATGAAAAACTTATTTTTTCTGAACTCTTCATCTTAAATACCTTAATGACTAAAGTTCAGAATGAAAAGTTACTTGTTTCTAGCATGTATATTTGTTTGTTTGTTTCAACACGTTTTCTTTAATTTGCTTTTAATGGCATATTTAGGAGCAGTTGAATATTGAAAAGCTGGAAGAGATTTCCAAAGAATACGAGAAAACACATAAAGGTCAGGATAAGCCATTATTGTTCAATTTTTTGGTGTAGCGTGGCAACATAATCAGTTGTCATGTTGATAAAAAATCTGGAGAGTCTTGTGTATTGATATTTTAAAATATAGTGAGACACTGCAACCTGGATGTTAAAGTGTCACAGTTGGGAACTAATTTTTATGGAATCATTATTAGCAGGTATATTTGAAAGCAAAGAAATGGTCTCAGAACAAGAAACGTAAGCCCCTGAGAAAGTGTGGCTTTGCCGCATCAGTATTAACTTGTTACATGTTGGTATTTATTTGCCATTTTAGTTGGCCATTTTAACAAAATCAGACAGTGAAACATGAACTAGAACAATAACAGTTTCTGCACATTTGATAAACATTTAGCAGTTGAACAATGTTTAGTTTCTCATATAATACAGGACATAGTCTGAGCGTTGTTAGTGTTGGAACCATCACCTAAATCAAGTCAATGAAAATAACTTCAGAATTTTAGGCTTGGAGAGTTCAGTAGAGATTCTCTGTTTATTTCTAATAGAGCTTTTGATCTCAGGGAATGGGGAAATAAATGGCTGTGATGAAGGCACTTTGAGAGAGAGTGGTGGAAACTAGGGAAGGGGCCTTATCTCTATTTTTCAATCTTCAGATTTGTGTGCAAAGGAAAAAATCATTGAAGATATGCGGATGACATTGGAAGAACAAGAACGGACTCAGATTGAACAAGATCAAGCGCTTGAAGCCAAATTAGAAGAGAACAACAGATTAGTTTTGGGTAATGTCTCCATGGGAAGTGATCAGAAAAGCAAAATTGTTTTAGATGTCAGCTGCTTTACATTTCTGGATTTATTTGTTTGCTCTTATGTAGACATTCGTTTTATGTAGTGCATGGCAAAAGCTTCTAACAGTTAAAGGCTTCTGTTGTCATGTTTTAGTCATAGCTGATAAATCCAAGGAACTTTAGTAGAAGAATGTGAATGGAGTCAAATATGCCTTTGAAACTATAAATTATTTATCCTCATTTTGTATACTAGAACTGGAAGCATGGAAGCAAAAATATACAGAGCTGAATAACCAGAGCGATGGTGACTGGCAGAAAAAGATGAGCAAAAATGAGGAGAGAAACCTGAATGAAAAGGAGGAACTCATAAAGCTGCAAAAAGAACTGAAGGTAAAATATGGTGATGTAATTCATGCTGAGTTTTGAAGCTCTAACTTTCAATTAGGGATCTTAATTTTTTTTGTGTCACTATCCTCAAGAGCTGTGGCATGATATGGCAAGCTGTTACACTGATAAAGGAAACCTCCCTTTAAAGCTGTGGTGCCCGATGCAGCATCTTTGTAATGTACGGCATCACTGATGCCCTGTAATGGAGTGCACCCTTCCCAGTTTCATGCTGCCACGGATGGTGCTTCTGTAGGTGGGCTCCTCTAATACTGGTAATAACCAATCCAACTCCCGAAATCAAACTTCCAAGATGTTGTGCTTGCTGTGTGACCTGTAGGCCCTTCCTGTTAGGCTGAGGAATTGCCTGTAATTCTTGTTGGATTAGTAAGTAGACTTTTTTCCAAGCAGCTTTTCAGGTGCCTTCTGTCTTGGCAGACGTTCTCCCAGACAAGAGGTTTGACTATGATTAAAAAAAAAAAAAAAAAGGAGGCAAAGTTGCTGTGATTGAAGTGAGATTTTTGGGTATGTGCTGTCTCTGCCTACCATTCAAATTGTGCTGCATTCTTTGCCTTTCAGTCTTAAAGGAGAAATAAGTTTTCTTATATATCCTGTAAGGCAGCATGAAAGATTGGGAATTTGCAAGTTAAAAGGATCTCTTTACCATTACTTTTCTTGTAACTTTTATGTAACTCCACTGTTTGTGGATTAAACAGAGCATTTTTAGAGGAAAAAAAATCTGTTCTGTGAAGATGTGCCAGTCTAAATAAGAAGTGCTGAAAATTGTTAGTTTTTTTCAATAGAGAAGAACAAAGAAGATTGTAATACTTGCACTGGGGAATATGCTGGAGTAAAACTGTGCTAGTGGTTCTGTTATCTTTTTGAAACAAATCCATTTAATGGTAATCTGGATTTTAATACTGTTTACCTAATCTCCATCTGTGGTTTTATTTCTGGTTTTATTGAAACAGGAGAATGAGGCAAAGTACCAAACTGATAGAAAGAAGTGGCTGGAAGAAAAAATGGGTTTCATAAGTCAAATAAAAGAAGCTAACAACCTTCACAGCAGAGAAATGAAAAAATTTGCAGAGGACAAAGAACGTTTTGTAGAGCAACAAGCAGAAATTGTAAGTGACTGGGGATGTCATCAGAGTCCTAGTGTGATCTGTAGTACAGAGCAAACATCCTGGCAAGTGGTAACATTGTAGGGTGGCTGGCCTCCGTCAGAGTCCTGTCACTACCACATGGCAAAGCCTAGATGGAATCCCAGTATGAAAAGGAAGGAATAGGAGGGTCACAAAATGAAAAAGCTTAGTACTTCATGAAATTTAACGTCTGTTCCTTTCCATCCGATCACCACCACCACCTCACTAGGAATTCTTCAAACTTCATCTTGTGAAAAAGAAAAACTTCACCTTGCCTGTTCACTGGACTGTGTCAAGGTTGTAAGTTTTTAAGCATATGAAATGGTTTTATGAATCTGTACAATCTAAACTTATATTTGCACCTAGAAGTAGTTGGCAATGACTTTTGGGACCTGCAATCAGTACAGGAGGATGTTAGCTTAGGACTACTTTCACTTTGGCTGTGACTTTGCTTGCCTGAAACATGATAGTAGTAAAATCACAAAGCAAGCAAGCAGGAGTAAGTGGTTGTTATCAAAAATTCTCTTCACAAAGAATATAAATATAGGTACAGATTTTTCTAATTGAAGCAAGGTTTGCTTTTGCATATTTGTAGGGAAAAAACTCATCTCAAACAGTTTAAGAGCTACTTAAGTTCTCAAGTTTCCTAAGGCAATAAAGTAGTTCTAACTGTGCAAAATCAAACCATCGGAACAGTTAAGATCGGATTGAATGCCACTATCTTTTTTTCCCCATTTAGGAAAGACTTGCTGCACAGCTGGTAGAAAAGGACAACAATCTTCAGAAGTGGCGTGAAGAAAGAGATAAATTAGTAGAAGCTCTGGAAGTACAGCTCAAGACTTTGGCTTCTAATGCCATGCAAAAAGATAAAGAACTAGCAGAACTGAAAGAGGCTGCATTAAAGGATTCAGGAAAGGTCATCTCTCATTCTTTCTTGTTCCTATGTGATTTTATTTTTTTGTTATCCATTAATTCTGCAAAACACTATCTTTGCTCTTTGCATTTTGGGTCTTTTTTGTTCTTATACACTGTCACATTCAAACCATTTGCAGTGAATTTTAAAAATGCTATGTTCTTTTGAAATGGAATTTATAACAGTAACTGAAGTTTTGAAGTATTTATTAGTTCAAACAAAAACTCAAGTCTATTTAATCCTCTGATTACCAAGTTGGACTGGAAATCTGAAACAATTGTCACACGTGCTGGTGCTGCCTTTTTCAGAGCACCAAGGACTTCATAAAAAAACATGAGGCAAACTTCCTATAACCCTACAGAATTAGGGTAAAGTAAAACATTTTTCAATACATCTTCCCGGGTGGTTATATGACATTTCTTCACTTTAAATACTGGCCATTTATGTGGAATTACTGGCTTTTTGTTGGATAGCTGCAATTGTAGCCTGCAATTCTAAAACTGATGCTACCAAGTAACGTGAATGAGGCTTGCATATATGTTAGTTTATTTTGCTAATCCTGCAATTTGAGGTAATTTTTGCTATTTTTATTAGGATAAGGAAACTGAGACAGAAAAGCTAAGAAAACAGCTGGCTGAGAAAAATGACTTAATAAAGGAATTGGAACAACACATTAACTGTGAGAGTCATAAGTCTTTGGCAGAAGTACCTTTACGTGAAGAAGGACATGATAAAATAGATCTGTCTGTAAACAAAGAGGTATGTTTGTGGTATTTATAGAAGTTATGTACTAATGACATGCTGTTGATAACTCTTGTTTTGTTGTTTTCTCAGTATATGTTTCAGCAACGTTGGGACTTTCTCAAAAGTTACTTGTCATCGTTCTCTGTACTTTAACTATGTTGTTGGTTCTGCATTCTTGTTCATTCTTTCTCCCTCTTTCATCCTCATTGTCAGAAAAAAAGTACTTCAGTTAATAGAATACTACTCTCTGCATTGTAGAACTTATATACCAAAGGGAAAAACTAGTCAACTCATTCAGGCTCTAGAGATCTGAAGACCAGGCTGGATGAGGCCTTGAGCAACCTGGCCTAGCGAAGGTGTTCCTGCCCCATGCAGGAGTTTTCAGCTCAAACAGCTTTAGTGCTCTTGCCTATAATGTGGTAGTAAGAGATGATTCTGTAATTAGAGCTGCCAGCCCATATGGGTGTTCACAAGAACAGAACAGTACCTTGCATCCTGCTCTAAACCCAAAGCAAAACACTATGTGGAATTTATACAAATAAAAGGTCAGCTTTGCGTATTTCCTGAACCAAAATTAGAAGGCTTGCAACTGTACTGAGACTCCTGATTCTGAGTGAAGCGTGAACAGTGTGTAAAGAGACAGTTCTGCTAGACTGAATTAACGTTCTGTGGCTCCTCTGCTAATTAACAATGAACAGGGCTGAACATGGATTTCCTAGCAGTTCCTCCCCTGTCTTCTAGGAGATGCAATTCTCGTTGTTGCAGAGCTGGACTGAATGCCCAAATGCCTCTCAGTCTATTTGCTGCCTACTGCCCCGTAAGACTGGCTAGTTTCTTGCTTCTTCATCTGTTCAGCTAGTTCTGCAGAGAGAAGGCTTGTCTTGTATGAGGGAGGACAAAATAGTTTTCAGAATGGTTACTTCTTTTGTACAGTTTTGTAATAGCAGCTAAGGCAGCATCATAAAATCAGTTCTTTTTGCTATAAAATAAGTTACAGAGAAGAATTGTCATGAACAGTTGATGCTGAAGTATTTAGATCAAGGTGGTAGCCACAATACTTGATGTTATAAGTAAGGAGAGGCTGTTAACAGGCTTGGTGTAAAAAAACTGTTAGGATGGTGTTGAACGGATTGGGGTGAAGTTTTGGGAGGAAGCCAAATAATTCTTAGGAAAGACCTGGTGGAGCTAAAGAACTAAAACTCCAAATGATCAAGGTGCTATGTGTCTCCTGCCTTGTGAAGACAGGCTAAGAAGCTGGCACTTTTTTTAGGAGAGGTTAAGGCCACTGGAGTGTTATGGGGTTGAGGCTTACAAAATCAGGGTTGTGGTGGGTGAACAGAAGACAGTACTGTCCTTCCTAAAATCCTGCGAGAACGGGGCAGCACTTGAAACTAATAGAAGATTAGTTCTGTGATCACAGAAGTGTTAACTTCTAAAAAATAAAGCAAAGTTTGGGAAAATAAATGTTAAACTCTACTATAGCTGAAGTAATTTCTTCAGTTGTATTAAGCAGTCTGAAAGCTAACAACTGGAAGATGCTTCCTTTGCAAACTACTGGGAAGGGATATGTATTACAGTTTTTTAACTCACTAGTTATTTTAGAACTCTTTCCTAAAATTTCCATGTGCTTGTAGGACCATTCAGAAATTGTCCTTGACTCTTCTGAAGTGTCCACAGAAAATGGAAGAACTAGTCGTTTCCCAAAACCAGAGATGGAAATCCAGTTTACACCTCTGCAACCCAATAAGATAGAGGTGAAGCACCAGGGCAGCAGCTTACCAGTTACAGTTAAAATGCTCAGGTCAAGAAATAAAAGGAAGATTGAAGAGATGGATGAGGTATGGCCTAAATTGACTTAAAAAATACGTTGTGCACTTTTTCAATGTATTACTCTGGTCTTTTGTTAAAATCCTATCCTTATCTTCTGATTCTCACTGAGTTCCTAAGGATGTATGTAGGGTATATTTAAACATCCCTGCCAAATCTCTGACAAATGGTGCATATCAGGCCTGTGTTGAATAAGGTCATAGAGTTCAATTTATCCAGTCTCTGTCCCCTTGTCTCCGATTTGTACTTTCTCTTTACCTTTTACATTTTTCTCTCCTTGCTGGTGCCATGTGCTCCTGTCTCCAGCTCTGATCTGTGGGATTGCAGACCAATTCTATAGAATTGCTTCTTTTGGTTTAAGCAGTCATTGATATGAATTTATCATCTCTTCTACTAGACAATGTCAAGTTAAGTCTCTGGGCTCAATCAATGCATTTCAGAGTTTCAATACCACTTCCTTTGCCTTTATTTCCCCAGTCTGCGTATTCTTTGAACTTTTTGTACTTAGAGGGACTATACGAAACTAGTTGCACCATCACCTGACCCTCCATATTTTCTGTAGGTCTTGATTCCTCTTTTATTCTTTCATTTGTGTTACATTATATGCTCCAGACTTCTTAATGTGCTGTGGTGTTTACATATGAGACTAAGGCTCCACAGTAATTCAAGGTGGTAAAAATCTTCACTGCTACTACCTGAACTACATGTTCCTTTCCTCTGCTTTTTATCAGCATTAGCACCAACACAGCTATCTCTAAAATGCTTATAAAAGCTATGAAACGCTAAGACCACATTGTGGTGGTAATTACATACTCGTAATTCTACTGTGGGGCTTATGAATCTCCATATAGCTAAGGACTTTTGAAGCTGACAGGTATTTTTTTAGAAACGAGAAAAATCAAATCCTTTCCAGAGACTCTCTTCTAATTAAACAAAGAACAAAATTTCCCTTTTCCGACACTGTTATCGGTTTGTATGGCTATGGGTTATCTGAAATCTCTTGGCATCACCTTACAAGAGAGAAGATGTCTTTTAATGACAGTTTAACAATATTAGTGTGCTACCAACCTGAAGCAGGGGAAATAATAGAGAGAAGAAAATAGAAAATGTCAGAGCAATTTGACTACAGGTATTTCTAGTTCACATCCACAAATTTGAGTTTAATTCACATTTGAATAGTTTTCTCTCTCCAGCATTAGCCAATACCTCCCTACTTCTAGTCATAGCATTTAAGCAGTGGCTGTTTCTGTAATATGACTGTTTCTGTAATATAATTAACTGTTGTTTCTTCTAGAAGGATCCTTGTTAAAATCTGTCATATTTCTTTTGTTAGGATTTTGTGAAAAGTGAGAACAAGAAAAACGCAAAACCTGCTATGCCTAACTCACCTTCTACAAGCAACAAGAAAATGGTTTGCTTTGGTTTCATTCTATTTTTTAAGTTAGTTTGGCCTTTTCTGTAAATGCAGACTTGTGAAAGGAGCAAACATTCTTATAAAGCAGTACCTTATCCTTATCTATGTACTTGAATAGGATTCTTAAACACATAGGCTGCCTTCCCCTGATATCTACAATCTAACCCAAGAGAGTAAGTCTGTCATTGCCAAGAATATGTACTAGCTGCAGAGTACAATGATCCAAAGGGGAGGATGCTGCCTACTGAATAGTTATGAAAACTAGTCTGAACATGATACTAGTATATATGATGTTATAGGCAATGCCTTTGAAGTAAAACTAAAGTTCGTGTCATCTCTATTCGTGACAATAATAAAAAGATAATTTCAGGTCTTGGTAGTAATCTGGGCAGGTTCAGAGTGTGGGTGATAGATTTGTTTTCCCCATCTACTTCCTCCTGTTTTATTTGTGACTAGAACAGCTTGTCTAATAAAATACTCTACAATTTTGAATCTACTTTTTTTTAAAAGGAGCTATTTGTTTCCTATATTAGTCATGCCCTTAAATGGATTCTGTGACAATTAAAGAATTTTGTTTTCTTCTGGGTATGAAATGAGATTCTCTGTATTTCTTCCTGTGGTAGTGTATAATGAACAGAGGTAGCAAAGCTCAGGGTCAGCTTGACAATAACCTTGAAAGCAAATAAAATGGAATTAAACATGAAGACCAGTCAGTTTTCACCTTAAACAAAGATCTTGTCTTTCTCTACAGGTGTCTACTACAGAATCATTTAGAAAAGAACGCCCCATAAGAAAGCAAGAATCTACTTCAAGTAAGAAGTTGGCTAAAAAGAAAGATGGAGCACTACAAAAAATTGGAGATTTTTTTCAAAGTTCTCCTGCTATTATGCATTCTAAAGGTTTGTGCAGAAACAATAAGGCTTATTCCATGTTCTCTGGGCATTGTAGAATGGCTTTCTTCTACTGCAATCTGTTAATGTAGATGTTAAAGGACACCTGCTGCATTAAGTGCTTTTGTTTACAAAATACTGGGGACTGCTAAATGGAATCTTGCAGAGTAGAAAAGGCTGCCTTGATTGCAAGGAGCACACCATTCTAAAGCTTAGGTTAAGTGTGAGAGGTAAACCAGGTGGAGTGAAAGGACGCAGTGTGGAATATGCATATAGAGTTATAAAAGAATTGATAGCTGTTAAGCTCAAAATGTCTGAGTTACTTTGGTCATTCTTACAGTAAAACAGTTCAAGGCAATTTCAGAAACTTGCCCTGCTGCTGTTAAAAAAAAAAAAGTCAAGAGCTGAATCCAAACTCTAAATATTCCCTTGTTCTATAAGCAATCTCTCTTCCCCCTCCACCTCCCCACTTTGTTTCTGTGGAAACTGTATTCAGGATTTTTGACGTTCCTTTGTGAGAGAGGAAGATGAAAATATTTGGAAAACTCCAATAAACTGACTGTGAAGCAATTAATGGATTTCATTAAGCTTAAGCAAAGCCTTGGGAAGATTAACTGCCTGGACTTCCTCTTGGAGAATGTTTTCATTCTTCCCCGCGTGAAGGCGTAATCTCTGAGTTATTCTTTTGTTTTTTTAAACAAGATTAAAAATAGCAGAGTGCACAAGGAATTGCAAGTGTTTAAACTGTTAAACACACTATTATTTGGTTGGTTAACACAAGGTCAGTCATTATTCAAGGTGGACAGTTAAAATTAAGGTGTCTGCAGAAGTTTTCAAGTTGGTACAGAGTATGTGTTTCTTACCTGCTGTGAGACAGTCTGGATGATGTTAGTGAGATTTGTACCATTTTCCAGGTCTGTCAGATTGGTTTCATGAGGACAATGTATCATTGTCAGTGGAAGCCAAATTCAGTCTACTCAAAATGTCACCCTGAAAATACTTAATTTGAGCAAATGAGTTCTTTATTACTATGTCCTGTATTTTCTCATTTTGCCTGTGATTTTGTTCTTTCCCTCTAGTTCATAATATGCACACATTGATCTCTTTATAGAGCAAGTATTAGTTTGAAAGAAACACTACGAGTCTGTAGAGAAAACTGTCTCTACTCTGTGCTTCTGTCAGCTGGAAGTTATCTATTGTTCTACTCCTGTTTAAGTGTTTAACTTCCAGTGAAATCAGAATCCTAACTGAATTTAATGTGCTATTTCATTGTGTTCTTTAAGCTTTTATATCTGAAGCTATAGAAAATTGTTTCCAGCTTTAGAAAAATGTGGTAGTCACATACCTCTTCTACATTTAAACTTCAGGCTACATTTAGTTAATTTAAAACTATTTTTAATAAAGCTTGCTTTGTTCACGAATGTTGAGGCTCACAAAACCAGCAAGACATTGGCTTATAATGAAATTTTAATTCTAGCAAAGAAGTTGATTGCGACACTAAGCTCTCCCACGACTGTGGAACCTGAAAACTTCGAAGAAAATGAGCTCAAGCCAAAACGAGCTAAGAGAAAGCTGTATACAACCAACATTTCTTCCCCTCTGGATATCCCTGCTGCTTCAGTAAGTGATTATAGGTTGCTGTTGTGTCCACTGTAAATTTTTTCTGTACTCTTGGCTTAAAATAAACTATTAGGGAGACAGAGCAAACCTAAAGGTCTGACAAAGTAGCAGAAGAGGTTTGAAAGTACTGACTTATTTCTTGAGTCTACCTAACCACTCATTTTGATCTTTTCTTCCTGCTGATTATTAGGTCACTTTCTCTGTTCTCTCGCCTGTCTTCTCTGTGTTTGCTGACTTATTGCATAGATCATGCAGCAATCGCAGAGCTGTCTTTAAATTTGGATTCACATGTATTTTAGTTGTGGTATGTGAAGGATTACTTTTTCCTCTACCACAGCAATTGAGTTTTAATTTGTTTTTCCAGTAGCTGGTGTTCATTTAAAGGACAACAGAAACAGAGATCATTAAATGATCCATAGATTTGGGACAGCATGATTGAAACACTAAAGTCTGCATGTACAATTAACTCTGCAGGGCAAGTGAGCACCTAAGGCAATTTCCAGTTCCATTTATGCCCAGGTGATATTTGAGTTACTTTAGGATGGGAATAGATCCATTCTTTTCCAAAGCAAAGCCTTCTGTGTGTAATTAAATTGTGTTGCCCTGTCTAAGATAGCCTACAAAGAGTCTTACAGGCTGGAGTTTGATGTATTGTTTCTGAAATACAACTTTATGATTTTGACAGTGACTGTTGTGCTGAGTGTACTCTTACTATGGAAGTACATACCTTCATTCTGTTCAGTCCTTTCTTTCCTTCACTGTGGTGAGCGTTTGCCCACAGTGAGATGAAATTGTCTGTAAATTCTGTGAATGGATGCAGGTACAAACCAAAATGCTGTCTGTAGGAAGATGAAGAAAATGACAGAGAATTTAAGCTAAAAATGTTTTCTGAACGCTTCCTGTTTCACAAAATGAGTGTTAGATTAGAAATGAGAGCTGCTTTTGGATCACATTTTTTCTTTGAACTTTGGTGTTTTTCAGCAAAAATGGAATTTTGTATGTTCCCAATATTTGTTGCTTATTGTGAAGTACTAAAATGGCCTGTCTGTCCTGAAGGCCTCTGACTTAAATATATCATAGGCAAGCTTCATTCTCAAGCAGCCTCTGTGAAAAAACAGGGTGTTGGTTGCAGGGCTCTACAAGTATATGCAAGTTGTCTCTGAAGAAATGCTGAGTAACTCTTGAAATATCTTTTTCAGATCTTAATAGAGCAAAAAGAGAAGGAAAGTGATCATCTAATTATCAAGAGACGGCTACGAGCAAGACCAGCCAAATAATCTTGCAAAAGCATGTTTGTTTCCTAGGTAGAGCTTATTTCTATTGTAATGTTTCAAATTGTTTATAGGAAATAAAAGAGAGTCATGTTCTGAAGCCTGTGTATTGTTGTATAGAATTGTTTGATGGCTTTCAGTTCTGACTCGATTAAATACTGTTCAGACTCTGTGTGAATCTAGTTTCTTTTTGAGGAATGATATCTTTGGAAGTGGCCATAATTTATCCACTGTGCAGTAAGAACGATGCCTGTGTGGAATGGTTTAAGTTGCTTTTTTCAGGTAGTCAGGGTACCATACCATAACTTCAAGAGTATGTATCAAAACTTTTGTATATCCTTAAATTCTTTAAAAAGGTTACAAAAAAAAATTCTGAGAAGGAAAAAAAAATGAAGGAATTGAGTGATATTCTTCAACACTTGTGTGGTTTTAACTGTCTTTTACTTTTCTAAAATAAGTAATTTATAAGGATAACTCTTTCTTTAGAGATTATTGTACCCATAGATAATTATAATCTGCTTTTAGAAGTGACTCACTCTTTTCACATACATTTGAGATTTTACTCTAACCATTCTGTTCTGTTCAACTAGAACTACTACTATTTATATTGTAAGGTTTCAGCTTATAATCAAAGAATGAGTAAACGTTTAGGTTGGAAAAGACCTTTAAGATCATACAGCCCAACCACAAACTTAGCACTAGAGCTGTATTTGGAAAATGGTTAAGTAGGATGATTTACAAAAAGTGCTCTTCTTATCCAAAATCTAATATGTGTGTATTTCTATAGACAGTGTGAAATCCTTGTGGTTTTCAAAGCTGTAGGCAAAATCACCCCACACTGGCAAGTCCACCACAGAACTATGTTGCAAAATACCACATCTACATGTCTTCTGAATACCTCCAGGGGTGGTGACTCCACCACTTCCCTGGGCAGCCTCTTCCAGTGCTTGACATCCCTTTCAGTGAAGTAATATTTCCTAATATCTAGCCTAAACCTCCCCTGGCATAGCTTGAGGCCATTGTCTCTTGTCCTATTACTTCTTACTTGAGAGAAGAGACCAAAACCTGCCTCACTAAAACCTCCTTTCAGGCACTTGTAGACTGTGATAAGTTCTCCCCTGAGCCTCCTTTTCTCCAAACTAAATAAGCCCAGTTCCCTCAGCTGCTCCTCATAACACTTCTTCCACCCTCTCTGGAGAATGAAGCAAAAAGATGTCTTAGGACACCATTTCCCTTTTACCTTCTGACTCTTCCTGGTAAGTACTGTAATTAATTAAAAGCTGAGCATGAATATGCTGCCTCCTTATTTTATTCTTAACATAGTGTAAGGTTCATTGACCTTTTGTTGCAAAGCAGAGAATAGTTTTAGTCCATTAATGGAGGAGAGCTCAATTCTTTACTTAGCTAAGGCTGATAAGCACCATTTAATGGAAATTTGATCTGTATTTTGGAATGGAGAACACATCTCTGGTAATATTTCAATTTTACTTGTTTTCTTCAGAACTTCCTTGGCTGCAGGAAGGTTCTAGCCCAACAATGTTTTGTGATGCATGCATTTGTCACTGTGCATTGTTAGCTGAAGAGAGCCACAAGAGCTTCTATGTATGAAACTGGGGCATGCAATGCTGTTATCGTAACAGAACTCAAATCCCACAAAGAAAACCTCCTGGTATGACAATGACTTCCACTATTTTGCCTCCCTCTTGCCACCCCCTTAAAATTTGAGTAAATCTGATTTCTGAAATAGAACAACCTAGTTCAATCTCTTCTGTGCATTGAAAACTTCTGATGCTTAATATGAGGTTTCCTTTCCCTAGGGGAATAAGCTTAGATCCTTATGACTTTAATAACAGACTTCTAAGACTTAGCCTCACTTCTTTGGTGTTTCATTTTCCCAGACAAGGAAGGAAACTCTTCCATGATGTGAAACAGTTCTATTTCACCTAATAACGTCTGTATTCTGCAGAGTGCCTTGTACAGCAGCACCAATGTCTTTGAACAGTTCCTCTGAAGATGTAAATTCTGTGAGGGATAATGCTTAGAAAATAACCGACGTTATATTTGTATTAAGCTGCCCCAAAATTGCCAATGGTTAAGCCTCATCTTGAAAAGACTTCCTTGCTCAACTTCAGTTGGTTTGGGGTGAACATTTTTTAATTTTGTCATCCTCATGTCACACTGAGGGGGGTGTGGTGTGTGGCGGGGGGAGGTTGGGATGGGGTTATGAGGGGCCAGAGAGGTTTTACTCTGTTTTAAATAAACCCATGTGCTATCCCATTTATCCAAGCTTCATAAAAAGTTCAGAATGGGGCCTTGCATGACTACAGGCTCTTGGCAAATTCCTAGTCTTCCAGATCTCTTTTTGCTGCTGCAAGGACACCACCCATGCACACGAAAAAGCAGCGTACAGCCCTGCCACATAGGATATTGTTTCTCAGCTTGAGATTCTGAGGTGAAGTACTGGTTTATATGCAGTATTTAGTGCAACCTGTTTATCCATGGCCGCACACTAACAGTTCACAGGAGTTTTTACTTTTCTCTTTCAATGAAGATAAAAGATATCTATCTCCATTGAAAAATTCATTAGGCAGTGCTAGAGATCCTCCAAGTCCTAAAAAAAAAATGAGATCAGATTAATTAAGGAAGAGTTTGTTTCAGAAGTTGCTGTATTTAATATTTATAGGTCTTGGTCATGGTGGCTAAAATCAGACAATATAGTTGTGCTATAGCATTGTTTTGGGTTTTTTTTTTGATGAATACTAGTATAATAAATCTTCTGAGAAGCAAGCTTTGGCTTATTTTATAACACAAAAATGACAAATTGTACCTTTTCTGCTGTGCTCTGAAGTTTCCATGTGCTTTCAAATTAAAATTCTGAAAATCTTAACTGGGATCAAAGTTTTTAGAGTTTAGCTGGAAGATGGGATTTTTTTAATTCATTAAATAACTAGAAAAATTGGGTAATATGAGCTTGCTCCTTCAGTTTATTTCCAATTGTTTAAAGTGTGTTTTGCTTTTAAAAAGAAGTCCTTCTAGTCCTAGATAAATTGCTAATGTGATGCATCAGTGCTGTTTCATGTCAGACTGGAGACAACAGAAAATTCTGGCTAACAAAACCCCTATGGATAGAGGACAGGCAGCATGTGTAGATAAAATACCTCAGTACATTAGACCGTTAAACAGCATGTCTACTTTAGATCTTAAAGTATCGTTTCTTATTAGCAAGTGTACTTCATGGTCTCAGAGACCTCATACAGAGTCGATACTTCTGACTGTGTACGTTTGGAGAAGGCTATCTAGCTATGCTTCGGTGTGCATGAGTATTCAAGGGAGTCTTAGAGGTTTTGTCCTTCTAATCTGTGGTCAATAGCCCTTAAACAGTATCTTTGCTCTGATATGTGTTAATGCTTCAAAGAACAGTAAAAATAATTGCATATGTTCTGTGCAAAACTCCAAATACTAATCCTCCCCTCAGTGACCTTCAAAACTTCGGATGCAGTCAGATGAGCCAGTTGAAATGTTCTTGGCTGGCAATATGGCCCTGTGCAATCTCCTATGGATTTGATTGCTTAAAGAGTAGAAAAGCAGAAGGAACCTGACATGAGTACTTGAGTGTTTGACAGAATGAATTGCCTTAAAAGCAGATGACAATAGAATATGATATGGGTTTATTTTCTGAAGAAGATGAAATCACGGTATTTGTTGCTGTACAAACAAGCTTTTTCCTTGCTTGTAGACTTGCAATATCCAGGTTTATGTTCTGGAGAAAATGGTTCATGGAAAAAAATCACAGAAACTATGTGTTTATATCTAATTACCTCATTAAAAATTTGAACTTTGGATATTTAACCGCTTGGTGTTAGCCAGACATATCTGCATATAGATGCCAGCGTGGAGGTTAGTACTGATCTCAAGAGGAACACAACATTCATGATTCCCAGGAGAAAAAGGCAGCTACTACACAAGTACCTAAGAAGGAATGTATAAAAGAATATGCAGTTGAAATCTTTGTCCTTACTATTTTTTAACCTATTTCACGTAAAACTGTTACAAGATCACATTGTTTGAACTTCAGCAGAAACCCCTTTTAAAAGTTTCATTTGACTTATTTAAGGGAATGCATGCAATGTCTTATCCACAGGGAAATGTGTGTATCACACTCACCCCATAATAGTTATTTTGGTTTAGGTTTTAGGATATCATTGTAAATTAAAAAAAAAAAAAAAATTAAGCTGGGAGACAAAAGTACCTAGAAAAAAGAAATCCAATCAGATAAAACCAGTTATCTCCTTCCAGTACTAATGAGACCTGGGAAAATGCTTCCAGAGGACGGCAGAATGCCTCGAGACCAGATTGAAAAATGAAACCCTATAGCTTCAAATGATCAGTGAGGCCATTGAGGCTGACTCAAATGCAATCTGAAAATTGCTTGAGCAAATATTTCCATTCCAGAAATCTGCAAGTTATTGTCTATGTGACATGAGAGTCAAAGATGTTGTAGCAGTGACAGTGAACAACTTGGAATAAGAGATGTTAACAGAGCTTTCATCCATATAAAATGTTTTGTGATATGCAAATATATCACAGAAGTATTACTTTCTTTTTATCATGGGAACAGCTTAATTGCTAGCTTCCACTGTGCGGGGAAAAAAAAAGGCAGTAATACATTTACTACACTGATTTTGTGCTTTGCTGCTACAAAACTGACCTTTTATAAGATATCAGCGTTCATTGAGTCTCAGACTTATTTGTGTGCATTTTCACAAGGCGCAACGGGCAGGGAAAATAAGTTGCTTCACTTTTTTTTAATTGAAACATTTAATATGGAACATAATAATTTGACAGCCTCTGACATTCAACCACTGTGACTTAATACAGCTTATTATAAAGATATTGACATTTTTTCAAGACACCGTGTTGTCACTGAATTCCATCTGAGCCGAGGCTTTGTGAGGTGATGAGGACAGGAAAGATGTTATTACTACACAACTACTTTTCAGTACTGCTCTCTTACTACTAGATGCTCCTATCCAATTAAACAGTGCTGGGTCCTCTCTCTCTGTAACCCTCTGGGGTGTTACAGTCTTTTCATCCAGAGATGAGCCATGGGCGTTGCATAGCAGTCAGCCAAGGAACAGATAACTCGCAGGCTTATCATTTCTGCAAAGCCTCTGAGGTTCCCTACTGCCCAGTTATAATTGGAATGAAATTACCAACACTTACTCCCAGCTGCACCAGCCTCTCTCAGCACTTAACGTGATGTTACTTCTTGTATTTTTGATGAATTATTTAGACTGTGTCACTGACTTCACTGGAATTGGGATTTGCTTTTTAAATGTGAGAGTTTGGAGGTTTGGGACTTTGCTCCACACACACAAGGTCACAAGCTTCTCCTCTGAAACAGATGTTGCAATCAGGGATCCAATAATTTCCTCATAGGAAGCAAATTTTGTGATCACCTGCAACAGGAGGTGGTTTTGTGTCACAGCTGGGATGCTGCTGCCCATTTCAGCATGTGGAGTGATTTCCCTGAGACCATTGCTGTAAATGCTATCTGCACACTAGTCTTCTGGACCAGTCTTGGATTTAGAACTGGTACCAGGGTTGCGCTGTATTCACATTTGCTGACTGACATAAGTTTGTTGGGTTTTTTTTAACATAAGTATCACCAAGCTCCCATGAACTGTTAGTGGAAGAGGCTGCAATGTTTCATCTCTTATCAAAGTTTTCCCATGGGGACACTACTTGTTCAACTGCTGAAAAATTAGTCCATGGCAAGATAAACTAGGACAGGTGATGCAGAAACCAGTTCTGGTTGTGCATCCTTGCCTGCTTCCCTGGCAGTAGGAGCAGATAAATTATCTGATAAACGCTCTTAAACTGTTAAAGCGTTTACAGCCCAATGCAGTTTAGATAGCAGCCCTCTGATGTTTGTTTTAACACTAATACTGGAGAGCTGTGGTGGATTAGGATGAGATTTGAGGCTTTAAGAGGTCACCTATGCAGTCCCCCTGTTCCCCAGAGTATTTTGCAGCTCACCGTCAACGTGGGGAGGCTGCCTCTCTGGGAATGGACAAAGAACTCTCCATTTCAATGGTGGGAGAGCTGATCCCAAGTATCTAAAGCTGCCAACAGCTCTTCTGTATCCCTCTGTAAATCACATAACAAAAGAAAAGGAAGCAAAGATCCTGTCTATCCATGATGAGGAGACCATCATCATGGCAAAAATTCAAAGAGAAGTCATATTAAGCCGGGGACTTAGAGGAGCAGGGAAGAAAAATGAAGGAGTCCAAATTACATGTGGAGATGCAGGAATAAAGCTGTAGGGAGAAGGGTGCTCTTAGCTGCTAAACTAAGTACATTATAAATAGTCTATGCTGCTCAGTGGTGACACTGACTTGGAGAAGATTATTTTGGTGTGTGCAAACCTCATGTGCGTTTCTCTTTTAAGCCATTGGGAAGGATGCCCAGAATTAGTCTTGAATCTCAGCTTTTTGCTTATACTCTTCCCTGGGTGTGGGACTTCAACTTACATAAATTCAGGTAGGTACAGCATGGCCGGTACCTGAATGTCCACCAGCCAAACATTTAGTTTATGAGATTGTGGGGCTCGATTTGGACCACCAGAAGGGTCAGCCAATGTTCAGCCAGGCTATGGCTGTACTGATGAACTCGTGCCACTAAGCAGTACCTGCTGCCTGCCCAGAGCTGCAGCAATGCCCTCAAACCCATATGCTTGTCTCATCTCAGTAACCACAGTCACTGAGCCTCCACCGCTTAGATCTGTCCTGTGGCTTAAGGAATAGGCGTCTCACCAAACACAGCTCCCAACCAGGGCCAGTGTTTTTTTTTTACTAACTTCTTAAATTGCTCCAGAGAGGCTAATTGACTCCAGAGTACTGAGACTGTTCTGCACTCGTAGAGGAGAAGAGAAGATGCCTATAAAACAGTGAACTCATCCTATCATGAGAGGAAACAAGTGGTTCCGTAGATATCTTCTCTATCTCTCTAAGCTTCCTTCTCTTGCCCCATTGCTTTTTTTCTAATAAACTACAGCTTTGAAAATAGAGGCAGTGTTATTTCATAGGTCATCCATTCTCTTATAAAAATCTGTGCTCTTGATCAGCCTTTTGGTTTCGACAAAGAATCACCTAAAGTAAAACAGCACTTGAGGGTCCTGTTTACTACATTTGGAATGGGCTGATGACTCTCTATTCCCTTTTTATGTAATATTAATTCACTTCACTCCATTTCTTCCAGCCTACATCGGGAATCAAAATATCAATTTCAATTCTGGTTTGGTTTTTATTTTCACTAACAAAGATATTATTTCTAGAGAAAAGCACAATGACAATTCTCACATCTTTTTACTGTATAGTTTTTCAGATTTTTAAACTCTTTTAGTTACTCTGGTCTTTTTTTAAATTAAAAAATATGTTGCAGATGCAATGAGTCACTAAATATTTTTTATGACAACATCCAAATGACTGAAAATTAACTTATTACCATATGGACAACATTAAATTAAAACTGTGGGCAGAGAATTTCAAAATTACCTTTTACTTTATCTTTCTTTTGACATATTTTTCTCTTGGTTGCCGCCAGTTTTTCTTGCATTAACTAAAGACACTGGAAACAACAAGTCCACATAATAATGAGACTAATTGCAGGTGGTTTGGAAGAGCTCATGATAGATGCAATGATGAACAACTCTCCCAAAAATACATTCATAACTGAGATACTACAGAATAACAGGTATTTGGATATCAAACTAACACACTAGAATTGCAGGGAATATTGATATGAGAATGTCCCAGTTTAAAAAGTTTTAGACAACGGAATTATTTTTCACACCTCACAGTTTTGCTTTTCAATTCTGTCAAAGATGTACATCAGGGACTAAAGCAGAAAGAGGACACTACATCATTATATTGGGAACACATACACATTTTTTTTTTTTGAGCATCCTATCCCTGCTTGGAGGGTGATTTAATTTGAAAATTGAATTGGAACAAATTACCTGTGTGATAAATAAAATGTCTGTCTTAGCTAAAATGTCTGTCTTTAGTATTTAAGTTGCCCTGACTGACTACAGGAGATCAAGTTCACTATGGATGTTTCCGGGCAGCTGTAATGTACTCCTACAAAGCAAATCTTGACTTGTCACACCCGAGATTGACATTCCTTTCCAGTTTGCATTTGAAGTGACTACCTCTACATGGAGAGATATTCTGAATTGGCAGGCAAGAGGAGCTCTTACTCTTCTAATCCTATGATTTTATAATCATTCAGCATCCATTTGTCCTGAACTCTGCACAGCTTCTGAGCAGCAACACTTTCTGTGCTTGTCTTCCTTGTTTCATCCAAATTTCTGCTATCCCAAGGCTTTTGGATCTTTCTCTTACAAACAGAAACTCATTTAAATTGCCATGGTATACAGCTATTATTCACATAATTTATTTTGGCTAGAAAATACAAGCTTAACTGTGTTAACAAGTACAGTAAGCTTTGGGTGATAAGGTTCTCCTGAGAGTCATCATTTTATATTAAGAATTCTCTGAATGGTCGTTTGAAAGAAGGATGTCTTTGGATGTGTCTGAAATAGCAACTATTACCCAGTAGATAACAATGCTTTCAGAGGCTTGCTTTCTCACAACCAGAAAGATGGCAAGCGTCTTTTTCCTGCTGCAGTCAAGGTATAACCGAGTATAATGTTCATAAGGGCATAATTTTATAATAAATCCAGGCAGTTTTTGCAAGTGCTACTAAAAGAGGTTAATTCTTATGTAAATCAGTTTATCTCCATGTCAATGACTATATTAAAAACTGTCTATATAAAGTCTTCCCAATTCAAAGAAATCTGCAATTAAAGTAACTGTTCTTTCAAATAAATATATTTCAAGAGCTTTCGGGATTCTTAATTATAAACAGCTTTACATTCTGTAGGAAAAGGAAGAAGATATAATTATCTTCCTCCCTCCTGTTTTTTATATCTTGTTTCTGTTAAGCCTAAGCTAGTTCTGAAGATCACCCTGTTTTTCCATTTATGACTAGATTCAGTCAGATACTTGCTTGAGTTTAAGAAAGCGAACACCCAGAGTGTTCTTTAACTGAGCTGAACCCTCATGGAGAGTATCTTGATGAATCCACACTAAGGTTGCAAGAATAATATGGCTAATAATGTGATGATAATATAGCGGCTGAATTGGGGAAAACACTTTGAAGAACAATACAGAATGAGCCAAGATCAGATTTGAGTTTATTGATTCTGGAATAAACAAGCACGTATATTATTTTGTATGGAACAAAACATTTTGCATGATGCTTTTACCATTGCTTCTGGCAATTCATTAGTGGCAAGGTGTGGCACAGTACTTGTTAGTGTTAGGGATTAACTGTAACCATAAATATTTTATTATTATCAGCAATGCCAAATATCAGATCTGGCTCTGAATTTTGCCGAAGTTCCGGTAGAAAACTTAAGTGATGCATTTCCCCCGAAATCTTACTTCCTTGTTTTAAATTCATATTGTCTGCCGTGCAATCTATGCACTTGCAATCTACATTCAAACATGGTGAACTGGATCTGGTTTGGCTAGTGTGCCGAAAAGATTAGGATGAGATAAGGATGCAAGCATTACAGGCTGAGGCCTACGGGCTTTTTTGCTCTTGAGAGAAAACATCTTCTCAAAATGTTTAATGAAACCTAGTGATTTGTGCTGTATTGTGCTGGGACCTGCACTGGCCTAACTTCTGAACTGCAGGAAATTGGCAAAAAACCTTCACGTATTGAATGAATGAAAGGGATGGAAAACTCTTAGTAGTTGTGATTTGTTAAATTGATCTTTTGAGGAAGAAATACTTCAATTTTATATTTTTATTTAAAACCTCTTTTAATTTTATTCAATAAAATTCTGGATCAAACCAGTAACAAAATATTGACAAAATAAACAGCTCAACTGACTTGAAGTACAGCTTATTCAGAGATTAGAATGTGACTTCAGAATCTGTTTACATGTTTTAAAGTGGAAAAAACATATCAAAGCTGAAAATGTCCCTTTCTCTCACCCTTAAACAAAAATAACTTTCTTCTCAAAATTCCAGAGGCAAATTGCAGTGTCCTGTTGTGGGCCAGAAGCGAGGTAGGCTCCATTAGTATTTATGGACTCTCAACAGAATTCTTTTCTGAGGTAAACTCACTAACAATATCAGAGTTCAAAGATGTCTCTGTAGGGGCAATTTGAAGACTGAGAAGTTGCTCAGGCATTGGTGATGATGTTTGATTTAAGAGATATTAAGAACAGCTGAAATCATCAGGTCGCTAGAACTGCTGGGGCTGGAGGAAGGGATTTATAGGGTGGAAGTAAGTTATAGTATCTGCTTAGTGGTCTGGAGAGTGGAAGAGGAGTCGTTTAAGGAGTAGCTGTTGGTGGAGCTGTGTGCTACTGGGCACAAGACTGGGGCTCTTCCTGTTGAGGACCTTGGATGATCTAGTGCAGCTTTAGTCCTCTGCTAGGTAAGAGCTGGATGATTATTTTCTTCCTTACATTTTTTTTTTTTAAAGTAATCTTTTCTCTGTTGTTTAATATTTTTCGTCATCTGTAAAGTGTTTCTGCTGTTTGTCTGGAAGGTTATTGAAGCCACTTCTGATGTAGGCTTTATCTTTTGTGGTGCAGAAAGAGAGAAAAATACTAGAGAATTTTTAGGTTCTCTGATCTTTATTTAGCCTGTGTTTTGTAAAACTTTATTTCCCTTCAAAGAGTGCTCTGCTTACACAAGACCTGCAGTGAGTGGTTTGAAAGAACAGTTATTCCTGCAGCAGATAAAAAGACCTAATGCTTTTCCTAGTGTTTTGGACTGTGTGTTCAGTGCTGTGGAAGTGAACAGTTGACTAAGAATGCCGTTAAGTTTGTGTTAAACGTGGGCTTTCACAAGCGCAGTCTGTTGGTTTTAGCTCTATTTTTAAGTAAATGTGCAGGTAAACATTAAAAGGATGTTAATTTAACCAAATATTAAACAGAACTTTTTGTTTTCCTTTTTTTCACATGATTGTAAGTAAAAAGCTGTTCTGTAGTCACTCTGAATAAAATTCACACATGGTGTATTTTAACATAAGAAATATAATGTTTTTATAGCCCTGCTCTCAAGTTGTACAGCTGTCCCATACCCCTCCCCCGCATATAAATTCACAGGGTTTCTGTTCAGAACACTGGACAACTTAAAGGATTAATTATGCATTACTCAAAATGTCTAAGTTTTGACTATAAAAGCAAAAAGCAACTACCAAATGTTTCAATGCCAGTCCTGAAACACAATCAATCAAAGCTGTCTTACAGCACAGCTGTGCTGTAAAATTATTAGGCTCAGCCATGATCAGTTTTTTGTGCAGGGCTGTGAGATCTCTCTTTGTGCGATGGTGAGTTTGTTGTAGGTGTAGGGCTTAGAAGTTTCTTGGTTTACTGCAGAAGCTGCTGGCAGGCTGGCCTGGTGTCCTGCAGGTGGACAATATGAGGCCAAGCGATGGGCTTCCTATACCAAAGGCGACCTTGGGGTTTGCTGAAGCTGTTATGAGTTTGAGCAGATAAATGACTTTCTGTGTTTGTGTAAAGAATGGGTTAAAACAGTGAAATGTAGAGGCACGCTTAAAACAAATGCTTTGCTCTGAGAGAAACATGCTTGGAACAATTACATGAAGCGTATGTGATTTGGGGAACTGGAGGATGTACAGGTGACTTCAAGTGTAGGTTTCCTGTTAAGATTTCTGTCAAACCTCTTTAATTTTGTAATTCTTCTAACTCTTGCTGCACACATCCTGAGACAGGAGTAACAATTTTCTTGAAACATAACAGTCTGAAATACAACATTGTTAGTTGAAACATATAAGGTTTGTATGATGGTTACGATTCCTCTGTCACTTGTCTCATAAAATGTCATAAAAACTTAATTGCAAAAGTACTAACAGCTAGGGACTGGAATTGAAGCTTCAAGCAGGTGGGAAGGAAGGGTAGCTCTACCTGTAAGTCAGCTACATTGAATAAGCCATGATTGCTTTCTGTACATCTGGTTTCTGTTAGTATGTGCTCTGCCAGTAAAAAAAAAAAAAAAATCAGGTGTTTCTATTCAAACTTTGAACTTCCTCAGCTGTGTTTCCATCATGACACCTGTGGACAGTACTTTCAGCAGGTAGCTAAAACAAAACCTGTTTGGGATGCTAGGTGGTACAAAAAGAAAGAAATACAGTCAAGAGATGTAGCATATATTTCCTGGAATACCTGCTTCCCTGTTAAGAAGGAAAGAGTGGGATCTCGCAGAAGGAAGGTTTTGCCTGCTGTTTCTATCTACATGTGCTTGTGGAAGGCTTTGTTCTTTGACTAGGTCTGCCCTAACTCTGTCATTAAACGTAGTAAACGTTGTCTGGTAAAAGCTTATCCTTCTTGCTGAAACTGATATCATTAATATTCCATCATCAGAAAATCTCAAAGTATGCTGGGATTTGCCTAACTTTACCCGCACCCACCAAAGCTGGTGGGGCAGGCAGGTAGTTCTGTTTGCACTGGCTGTAACTGTGCTGCCAGATTGGTTGGGGCTCTAGGGTGCTGTGAGACTCGGATAAAGCAAGATACTTCAGTTTGTCAGGGTGTTTGTGCTTGTGTGCCTTGCGTCTCGGAGGAGCCAGTATGTCTTGCTTAAGCACTGGTTGCAAGTCTTCACTGCTGAGATGTGGAAGTGAGCCTCTCATATATCCTCTTTGTGGTTAAAGTGGAGAATCGGATGTAATAAAGAGTAATCGGGAAACATTAGTGTAAAGTGGGCTGATGGCATTGTAGGAATCAACATGACTTATTGTACCGACTTATTTGCATGGGGAGAATAGAATTGCTCTTGGACATTACTTAATAAGACCAGTGTCAAGAGACAAATGCAATTTTTACACTTGAGTACTGCTTAACTTGGCATCCTGGACGCATACAAAACATCACTTGGCAGCCTTAATTTTTCATTAATAAAGCTGTTCATCTAAACTTTTCAGATAGAAAAGAAGTGCATAAAAAAGAAGATAATATGCACTTTAAGAAAATACATCTGAATGCTGTGACTTTTTTTTTTAATGATTCTTAAAGCTCCTACCTTGCTCATGCACACTCCCACCTTTAACAGAAGTGGCCGACATCAACTTTCCTTTGTGTTCTGGCAATAATATAGTCTTGCACAATGGTCACAAAGAACTGTAACTGTCTTGGCCATGCCTCGCTGATTATTCTCATTATATAGCTTTATATGCAAGCACAAAGCATTTTAGGTGCGGTTGCAATTCAGGAGCTAGATGTTTGGTCTGTACAGACACGATTTGTCTCTCTGAAATGTTAAAAGTTGCCCAAGTTGAAGATTTGAGTTTTCTTTGGAGGTAACTGTGGAGCCTGGTTGTCTGCTGTAGCTCTTCAAGGCAGCCACAGTTTGGCTTCAGGCTGGAGGGTGAAGCTGAGTCATTGACCAAATGAAGATTAGGAAAGGCACTAAGTGTCTTCAGGTGTTGCTGTGCTTGTGGTGGTTTTGATGCGCTATCAGTCGCTGCAGTGCATCTGCTGTTGGAGAGCACGGTGGGAGGAAGAGGATACCTTCACTGTCTGGCTCATGCTTCCTTGTGTAGGCTTTTGGTCACAGACCTAGGCAAAGATACTCCTGCATACCTTCTCTTTCCACCCTTCCTCAAGACTCCTTTTCCCTCTGATACACTGTGAAAGCAAATGTTAAAGCCACCACTCTTCCCTGAAGCAGAACTCTCACTCTTGCAGGTAGTGGTGTTTTAACAGTTGATGCTGTTATGAGATGAAAATGCTTAGTGAATGCTCTCAAGAAAATGAACAGACCTGGTGAGGAAAGGCTTCCTAAGTGCTTACTATTGAATAATAATCATAATAAAAAATCTAGAAAAGTAATTGGTCAACAACTAGCAAACCATGGAACCACCAGAAAACTATTGCGAGCCAATTTCAAAACCATAATTTGCACTTGGGTGATGAGAAAGTATCTGTTCAAAGAGACAAAAAGGACAGGTGTGTCATCTCCTCATGATGGCAAAATAAGGCCATTTCATAGAGTGTGTCTAACTTGAATGTTATAAAGAATTAAGGTTTAGAGGTACAGCCAATGAAATTGATTATCCTGGATTTAGGATATGTACAGTGATTATCTAAATGTGATGATATCACCAGCGCAGCTATGAGCCAAGTTTCTATCCATTTTTAATATCCTTATGGAATTAATTACTTCTGTTTTCTACGCAGTTAGGGAGATTTTTTTATATAAATCTATGCAGTCAAATATTTTTTTCTTGCCTTGCTCCAAAAGCCCACACACTGTCCTGCTCATACTCTTCAGGATTACAAGGTATTGCTCAAGGCCAGCTTGGAAATGAAATGGGCAAAATTGACAGGTGACAGACAAAAATACTACCTTTTATATTTGTTTGTTTATGGTAAGAAAGCTGTCTTTATTGGATCTCTGACTAATTCGTCAAAGTTACTGGAGAATGATGTCCGCAGTGTGTTACATGATCCAATTAACTTAGTCTCTCTCATTTCTTGAGAAAATGATAGTCTGACTAATTACTTAGTTTTTCTTGAGATTTTTACAAGTAATTTAACATCTTGTAAAGATTAATGTCTCAAAAATGTCATTTTATTCTTTGCTCCAGTCTGATAACTCTTCTTTTCATTTTGCAGCAAGACCAAATTAGTGAATTTCAATTAATGCAGTAATCTGTCTTCCTGGATACAAATTTACCTTTAAGCACTTTCTTTTTAAGCTGAAAGATTTTAACAGTAGTAAATATTGCTGTTGAAGGAAACCAAATTCAATCATATCATTTCTCTGCCTACAGTACTCCATTACAGAAGTTATGAGAAGTGGTTGATTTAACTGTTCCATTAACTCTGAAATATTTTAGTGCAGACCCCATTGGATTTGCTGAATAGATTTTTCCAGTCTGACATGCTCTTGGATGCTCTTCATGATGAAGTAATCATATTTCTTGGTTTGGGCTTTCTTTGTCTTCAGAGAAATCTAAAATGCTGAAATGAATAGAACTCATTCATGATCCAGCTTTAGTTTTCCAAGACATAAATAATTCAAGTGTTATTCACTGTATTGAAATAATTTTGATAAATATTTTGGTGTAGGCATTCAATTCAGATGCTTAAAGTTTCTGTCATTCCTAATTCGTGAAACAATATTTTGGGTTTTTTTTAAATGCACATTTTTGAGTACAAAATACGACATATCCCTTCAGGAAATATTTTATATATATACACACCTGTATATTATGACTTCCATTAAAGAGACCTGAATAACTTTTGAAAACCCTCAGCTACTCTTTCTGTCACTTTACATGGATGAAAACCTAAATAGAAAAAGAAGCAGGTGTTGCCTAGGTAACTGCAGTGTTCACAGCTCCGATTCTAAATGATACTTGACCTCACTGTTTCTGCATATTTATTTATAGTTCTAATTGATCTTTAAAATTAGCAATTATGTCTTTTTCATTTTTTATATTAAACTTAGCCTAATATCTCTGCTGATGTCCTCTCTTTTTCTCTTTACCTGGCTGCCCACATGCTTTTAAATTTGCTGGACCAATGGGCTAAAGGAAGGTGTCCTTAAGTGTGTTTGTAGGGTAAAAGTATACATATCATCATTTTAACTTTCTGGCTGTCATGTATTAATGTATGCGATTATTATACGTATGTTTTTTTCCTGGGGATTCTTAGTGAGAGAATTAAGCAGGTGCTTTTTAAAAAAATGTTCTTACTAAATTCAAAATTAATCTAATTAAGTTTAGGGAGTGGCATCATACTGATTACATTTCCTCTTGGCATGAAGTCCCTTTCTTGACTCTTTCTGTCTACAAATCCGTTCTACATAAAAGTACTCATTTTTTGTGTAGAGCACTAGCACGGTTTGCAATCCAGTTGGAGGAAAATCTACGGTGTTTATCAGCTGTGTGAGATACAGGATGCTAGAAGGTGGCTGAGCAACTCGTAGTAGCCAGGCAGCAGAGATCTGAAACAGAGCAAGGATGAAACTTTCCTAAAGAGGAAAAACGCTTAACGTGTTGTCACTGAGGCACAGAGGATCACCTTATTTTTCCTGCTTGTGTCTTCCCGGTATTTCCTGGTCCTCTTCAACATCATGAAAGTTGGCGGCCATGCATTGCCTCGTTGGAGTATGAGGAAAGGCAGTGTTCTTTGTAAGGGTGTGGTGATCCAGTCTGGTGAGTAGGTGCAACAGGCTGATGGGTCTGGGATGGGAGCGAGATGCTCCACTGGTGCTGTTGCTAAGGTTCTGTTTACTTAGTTATTTTGGCTGAACTTTATCTCCTCAGTAAAAAGCTTCCATTGAAAGCGAGCAATCAAACCTGTTTAGGGGAGAGTTTCACTGAAATGGAAGTAGAGAACTGCTACGGTGTGTTATAGCATTGTAACTGCTTAAATGCAAAGAGTAGATCAGCCTGCTAGTACAGAGTTTGGGTGTAGATATTTAATACCAATCAAGTGCTCAAGTCCTGTAATTTGAATGTATATGTAGCTCAGCAGAAGCTGTTACATATATGCTTGAAATGTTGGTTGTATATGTTTTTACAATGTGTGTTCCCTGGATACTGCCTATTGCATTGCGTTCACTTTTATGTTTCCTTTGATTATATCCTGTAAGTAAATTGCCTGTTTAGGAACACTCAGTTCTGCTTTGCCACTGTCTAAAGAGCTTCCCATCACCTCTATTTTGTTCATGTGTGTCATAATACTGAGGGGGGTAAGTCTATTGTCTGTTGCAGACGTAACTCTTTGTGAAATATAGTGAGATTTCAACAGCTATAAAATGGTAGAGAATCCACCAATATGATTCCCGGCCCCACAGCAGCATTGTGCCTTTCTGCCAGGAGACTGGGGCTACTATCTTTTTGAGGTGTGATAGCTCTAGAATGCCTTTGAAAAGTTTGTCATTAAACATGTCTCCCCTAAAACTAAACTTTCAAAAATTACAAACCGGATTTTCTATTAGCTCTGCATGTTCCTGCTCTGCAGCTCAGGTAAAACATTCTGGTTTTCCTTGTGCCCTTTTCATCCTGAGCAGTGTCATGGTGCAAGATGAGTTCTGTGTAAGAAATGCTACTGAACAGTACTTCCTTTACATTAATATGATAGAACATAAAGTGAAATTAAACTTGCCACCTTATATTTAGAATTTAATATCTCAATTTAATTGATTAGGGGGAAAAAAATCATAGTTTGGGGTGTTTCCATGACAACTGTTAAAAATAATGAAATAATAAAAAATAATAAATTCTCAATTGAACTGGGAGCATGGCTGTAATTGTTGGGAATTTTTGCCCAGGAGTAACTTATGAAATGACTTCTCTAATGTTGAACTTAATCACCACAGAACTTCAACTGGTTCTTAGTTGGGAATTTTTTTTTTAAATTGTAAACTAAGTGGAATTTTGGTCTTATTAAAATGAATGAGAAAATAACACCTTTTTTTCATTCCAAAAACTTCATCTCTGTATCCTCAGGGACTCGTGCTCAAGATCTCTGGTACATCAGGAGAAAGTAATAAAATGATAAGAAGTCACTGAGGGCTGGGACTGTACTACTAGACAAAATGATGACCTCATGATGCCTACCTGTGTCCAGAGCTCTCTTTCTTGGACGTCCCTCTCCCCAGTACAATGCCTTGATACTTTCAGACATCCTTAAACCTGGCACCCATGTATGTATGAGGAAAGGTTTCTTTGCCTGCCAGTAGGAAGCACAAGGTGCAGCCTCACAAGCCTTTAGATATCTCATACCAGAGGGACCCTGCAGTGAGATCCATCTTTTCTTCCTATGTGTAATTGTATAACATATTAGCTTGAGTCATGGGCCTATTAAGTGACTTACTGTCATAACTCTGGATTTTAGCCATGCTGAGTAAGTGTGTCTTCCTCAGCCAAGTAATATCTATTTATAACACGATGGTTCAATTTTCTCTTGGCCTGGAATATCTATTCTGTCATCTTCAGTTTATACCCAGTCTGCTGTATTGCATGTTCTTAGCAACCCTCTGTTTAATCAGTCTGAAACTAACCTTTAAAATCCATTGCCTCATTACCATGAGAAGAGGTAGGAATGTTAGTCCTGGTTAGAAGATAGTATTTATTTATTTGTCTCAAGTCCTGGTTGACTTGAGTCAACCAAAAAAGAAGGACTTTGGTCCTTCAGGGTGCTGATAGAAGCTTTACAAACCATTCTGTTATGGATGCTCTCCTTGCAGCAAATAGGTGCTTTGATTGACCCTTTCCAAAGATAAGCATTGGCCTTCCTGAGAGCTTTCTCAAGACATTCTGCGATGTAAATGATGAGTTATTACTACTTCACAAATTTTATATTACTTAAATAGTAAATGAAATTACTTGTACCATGGTAAGGTGGAACACTGAGGGCTTGCTGCTTTTTATTCTGTAATAACTTGTCTTTGTCAGGCAAAAAGTTTGATGCTGTTCACTTTACTCTGCAAGATCCATCAGCTGAAAGAGTAAAGCTGCAAGTATAGTTCTGACTCATTTGGTAGCCTGTGGTTTCATATCTTTTTTGAGTAGGTTTGTAGCTTTTGTATGTTTCTTGCTGAGCTTTATTTTCAATTTCTTCAAGCAAAAAAAAAAAAAAGAAACCAAAAATATAAAAATATCCCCCTCAAATCTCCCTTACCTCAGACTGATTCTGTCCACCACAATGCCTCACTCGAATGTTCTGCCATGCCGCTAGAGCACTTTCAAAAGACACTGGTGATATGATTCTGCCAACACCAGGATGTCATACTTGGCATGCAGAAATTTCAGCATTTTGCCACTTTGTCAATGTTTTCCATTCTTAACCTTACCAGAAATTTTCACCACCTCTGCTTCATTTTTGTGTAGGAGATTATAGCGTGAAGAACCAATCACTTGCATAATGATTACTGTCATGTGTGAATACTACTTTATTTTGTTTTTTCTTTTTAGCTTATTCTAAAATACTTACTGAGTCACAGAGCCCCTTGAAAATATAAGTCATAAAAGCACTGCAACACAAAACCTTCCGTGTTTGTATGTATCTATAGATGGTAGTATTAAAAATAAATTGTTGTCTGGTACTTATTTTTAATAAGTTAGAAAATCTCATTGCAGTTGATACTTTATAAGGCATTTGTCATATTGCTGTTCCAGACTCCCTTTCTCTCCAGTTCCCTCCTACACATCTCATTATTTAAATCTTAAATCCTTGCAATAAGAGTTAACTTTTTGATATTAATCTCTCACTTCAAGGCAAAATAGACCATAGGCTATGAAAACTGGAAAATACTGCAAAATGACTCTGCAGAAGAATACTATCAAAGATGAGTGAAGTATTTGTGCTAAAACTTGCATTAAGTAGCCACTCTGAGATAATAGTAAGTTATTATGGAAGCTTTTCTGTTGTAAAATAAGTCCAGAGCTAGCTGGTTTTTGGTCTCATAGAGTTGTAATGTAAACAAGCAAAAGCCAGTGTGTTAAAAATCTTTATCGCGTAGAGGTCAAACTTCTCGCTCCCTAACTCCCCTGAGAAATTAAAGGGAATGATATACTCCTGTGTGCTACTTGGGGTGATGGGGAAAATGTTTCTATTGTGGGAAAAATGGATACACTTTTCCAAGTACATGACACTGATTTTAAGGCAATGTCTTTTATTAACTTCTCTAGTTTCAGGAACAGTTAAAAAACTTAAAACAAACAGTTGATAGAAATGTTAAACATGAAAAAGGAAACCTTCAACCTATTTACCTCCACACATATGGAGTATGCCTCAGCACTCATCTTGTAATTACAGGTTTGCTAATATTCACCTGTCTTCCTTCAACAAAGTTACTGTTGGTAAAACTGCAAGGCAGACATGGATTCATCTTGGAGTACCACTGGAATGGGGGTGGGGTGGCTATTTTACCTCTAACTTTTAAAAACTAGAGGCATGACTTTTGTTATGGGCAATTGCTTGGAAAAAAACTCCTTTGTCCCTATTGTCTGTTTCTAAAAAAGTCACGATTGACTGGTTGTTGCTGTTTTTTTTTTTTTTAACCCTCAGCATCTCTCATCTCGTTGGGATGTTCCATGATTAAGTCATTGTGCAGCCTAGAAACTGTATTCATGCAGAGGGCAATGATGCTGGCTGTGAAGCTGGTATCTGTGGTGTGAATTATTGTTGTGAAGGCCTGCGTTTGCTAGCACCCCTTAAGTGCTGATGAGCTATGACGAGTTTAGGCCAGGCTGTTGTAGAAGTGATGTGGAAATGACATGATATGTAAACCCTGCTTTTTATCTCTAATGTCTTGCCGTCGTGACCTATTAATATGCTAAAACATACTCTGATTGTGGTCACTTTTCGTCTGTACCACAGCCAGCTCTTCATATCTCCTCTGGTTTTCACATCTGCTTTCTCGTCTATCTGAATGATGTTTTATTGTTTCATCTCTGTGCCATCCATACTTCTCATGTTAAATAATTTCCTTTACCACATCAGTTGTTGGCTTCAGTCATTTGTTCTTCCACTTAACGCTTCCTGCTCTCTTTTCTTTGTTGCTTGGTGGAGCTGCTCTTGTACTACATGGGACAAAAAAAAGCTGCTGTTATGTTTCCTATTGATATATCTCACTTCCTGCACTCTGGTAGCTCTGAGCTAGAGATTATTTACCTGGATGGTTACTTCTATGTTTCCTAGGAAACAATAGCTGAAAATTCAGAACAATGTGACAAACTTCATAATCTCACTGCTCAAGGCTCCATCCAACCTGGCCCTGAACACCTCCAGGGATGGGGCAGCCACAGCTTCCCTGGGCAGCCTGTGCCAGTGCCCCTCCACCCTCATTGTGAAGAATTTCTTTGTAACGTCTAATCTAAATCTTCCCCCTTATAATTTCAAGTCATTCCCTCTTATCCTATCACTGCATGACCTTGAAGTTGTCCCTTTGGAAGGGAGTAGGGAACGCACTTACAGTTTTCATTAGCTGTGATATCAGATGAGTCGTACTGCTCTGGAGTTGGGAGATGGAAAAAGATCGTGCTATGCTTGTGGTTCTTTTAACAAATATTCCTTGCCAAACACTTCTCTACTTCATATCTGAAGTTATGAAGACAAACACGGAATGTTTCTGTTGCTGAAAATAACCAGTGAAATACAATAGATTTGCACAGCTGAGCTGAACAAATGGCTCAGCAATTGTATCCCTTCCAACCACGCAGAAAAAAAACTGCTTTGGAAACATTGCGAAAATGAGTCAAATCTATATAAAGAATGTTAAAAAAAATTGAATTATAGCCTACAGACTCTTATTGTGAGACTTGACTCACTGCTGTTGAGAAGTCATAGTTCTGCACTGTGGAGCATTTTCGACCTTTGGATGTGAAGATTAATATACCTGTTCAGCATCTGTGGTGCATTGTGGGGGTTTGCTTCTGTTTTTACAAAACATCTCTATAGTAGTGCCCGCTCACGTTAAAGACTGGCTTAAATGGGGCTGGATGTGCCTTTTGCTCTTTCCCTATTTGAGGAGAAAGGCTGCCTGTGTCTTATGCTTGTTAATTCGTAAAACAAAGATACAAAAATGTTATATTAGGCTTCTGTGAAGGCAAAATGATTTTACAGAACAGGTTTAGCTCAAACACGATAGCATTTAAAAAAGATAAAATCAGTAGTAACACTGTTTAAACAATCAAATCCATTCACATGTAATCCACCATAATAATGTATAGTTTAATGTCTACTTTTAGAAGTTTTTCAACACTTTCCAAGTAATTGGTACGTGGCAAAGCAAGAGTCTGACAAACCGTAAAATGACTGACATTAAACTTATATAAAATTACTTAGAAAAAATTCAAAAAATATTTCATAAATAAAAACTAGAATGAATTGTTTAAACTTCGGAATCAACCTTTTCAGTCATAAACTACTAGAGAAAATCTGACAATATTTCAGCCTGGTTTTTAGTAAGGCTTTCATTTATTCAAGTGAAGAATCATAAATGATGATGGATTATCTATCCATGGAGCAGAAGAAGGATCTTCGGGTATTAATTACTAATTAAAGTTAACCTGTGTTGCCTAAATAAGATGAATTTATTCTAAGTGATTTTCTGCTCTGTTGGTATTTCCTCTGAGGAGATAGAAGTATAAATCAGCGAATATCACTCTCTATTATGCCTGGATATCTGCCTGGATGTTTGGTCTGGATATGCACTATTCCACGCAGCTCACTGGAAAATTATTCTTCCTTTTGTGGCTCAAATGCACTTTCTCTAATGTCTCTCACCATGAAATTAACTGATAACCATAAAATCTATTATAGGGCTATTACCAAGTGATTTTTTTCAATTAAGTCAGATAGAGCTGAGGCATTTGAAACACCATTTATTCCCTAAACTTTTGATTGTGAAGAAATTGACTTAATGTAGCTGTAGTCTTAGAGGATTTCAACGTGTGTATATATCTTTGGCAATTTAAGGGTAGATAAATGTATTTATTGAAAACAACAGCCACAAACCCCAAACCGATCAAATTAAACAACCTGATACCAAACCAAACAACAAAATAATAAACTGTGAAGGCTTGAGCATAGTTTGTGAGTCTTTGTAAAGTAATCCTGGGAGAGTTCAGTAGATTAAAAGCAAAAGAGGTAAACTTTAGAGTTAGCTTTTGCAAATCTTATCTTTAAAATTTCCTTTGGTTCAAAAAAAAATACCTTCTAAACTTATTTCTACTTTGTTTACTTGATCTGTAGTACAGCTTCAGTGTTTTCTGCATGAGAATAGTCTGGCCTTTGTCCCTTATTCAGTTTTGTGCAAACACCTGAAGAGCACTTAACTCTGGTTAGGCTGTAAAACTTACCTCTTTTGAAAATGTTGATACAGACAGCAACTTCATGTGGATGGTATCCCACTGAAACAGGAAGCATCAAATATAAAGAATAATTTGTGTACCAGGTAGTCAGAACAACTCTTATGTCCTCAGATGACTTTCTCCTAACTAGCCTGATAACAGTGATATTTCTGAGGACAGGCTAATGCAGTAAGGAAGTCTTGCTCACAGATGTGAAACTAGTTGGATTATTCCAGTCCCTTCACAGACAACTATAGAATAGCAGGTTGATTGCAGGAAGTTTTGTACCATTCTCATTCAAGCTTTAAAATTGGCATGGGAAGGGCTATAATCACTGTTTCCGTTCTCTAGCTCCTGTGTGAATGTGTGGGTTTAATATTTTTTAAATTTATTTTATTCTTCCCCGCCCCCCCCCTCCCCCCCCAGCAAAGACAATAACACAATGTTCTGGGTTTCAGAATTTATGTGGGAAACATTCCTTTTATTTTCTTTTAATACTATATGCTATCATTGGTTTTAGAATTGTTCTACAGCTGTAACAGTGAGAGGCAGGCAATTAATTTCTGGTAAGAAAACAGTCTTCATGATGGAAAAACTTAGGAAAACTCTAGCAAAAATCATTGCTAGAATGGTTTTTAAATGGTTTGAACTGGGAACCTTCGAAAACCAATCTTCTGAAGCAATAGGGATGCTGTGAATATGACTTCTTGGTAGATTCTCTCAGTGCTGTTTGAGCAGAGGTAGGGTCCCATAGACAAGGAATGAGATGAGATTAACAAGAACTCTGGATTAACTGAGACTTAAACACTGTTTGCATGCAGAAGGTATACTTACTCTTTGCAGATTACAGCCTGTATGTTTGAGTTGTTGTATTGCCAAGAACTGAACATTTCACCTTGACTTCGCTTTGTGTTTCCCTCTCTTTCTGTTTCCACTCAGTTGCATTAACTTCCCATGACTCTGTTGTACCCTTTTAGCCATGTCTAGCCCTCAGCAAACTAGTTCTGCATGTGTCATTTTTCATTGCATTTTTTACTGTTTCCTTCTTCACGTTCTATTTCTGCCATATGCTTACACTGGGAGCACTTAGATTATCTGCTTTCTATCTGTAATTCCAAGCTCAGTGTGGTCCCATCCATGCTTCACGCCTAGCCATGTTTAGAATAGAAATGAAGACTATTAGTAAAGAGGCAGCAAAAAATGCAGTTTCATTGAACTGAAGAATGACTTGGAGAGCTGCAAAGAAAATGTGGTTAAGGGGATGTGAGAGGGGGAAAAACGTATACCTTTACCTTTCTGGCTTTGATCATGCTCTCTCCCTTTAAACAAAATACACTGAACTCTTCCAAAATAATTTCACTTGTCTCTTAGCTATGAATAGCAATTTCAAGTATTATCAGAAAAATATTTTCTTATGAGCTTTCTAGTTTTCTAATAGCATTTTTCATTGTCCTTCTGAGAACATTTTTTTTCTTGTAGTAAATTTTAATTGTAACTAAAAAAAATATCTCCAGATGGATTACTGTTTTTCAGTTTTGGACTTTGTTCTGACATAAGGACAGATTATTTGTGCTTTTGGTGGTGGAAGTTTTGTTTCTGTTCTTCTGCCCCAACTGTGCAGCACTTCATATGTCTTCAAGGTTATGTGTCTAAAATGTGTTTGTTCAACCTGTAGAAAATGTGCTAAGAGCAAGGGCAGCCTCAGGGGTGAGCAAAATAAATGAGCACACACAAAAAGCAGAGATGTTCATGGATGTATGTGCACTTTGCCTATGTTATACTTTTTGATTTTAAACAGCAGTGGCTTCAGTTATTCAGGGCATTATGCACTGAGTGATAGCATTGGTCTGTTCCAGCAACACTGATCTCTATTCTTTTATAATTCACTGCTTTGGAGGGAAGCAAAGACGAGATAGTTGATTAGTTGATGAATACAGATAGGTTGTTGTTTTTTTTCTTTTTTCATCTCATTTTGTAAAGGGGAACTGCAAAAGGAAGTACAACAATAGACAAAGTCAGCCAACTGGTCTTCACTAACGCTCCAGACAAATCCAGCCTGGCCTTAAAGCCTGAAATAACCTGCCTATTACTGTTAGACTGGAACTCAAATGCGTGTATTTGTACTAAAAGTAGGTCAAGAGCACAGTGAAGACAAGAGAGCGGCTTTCCTGGTTCCATAAACCTATTGAACAGAGTTATAATTCTGCTCAAATAATTTTGAAACTCTTAATCACGTATTGATAATCTGAGATTTGTTGATGAATTTGTCTTGTTCCTTTTATTGTTAATGCCATCACTCACAGAATCCCAGACCATCGTGCAGACACCTCCTAGGAACATACATACAGGTTACAGACAAGTTGTGACAGAGCTAAAATCTCCTCATGCAGGTGACATTCCTCAAGGGCTGTTTCAACATTCTTTACATTTGACTTCTCAATGTGATACAAGTTAAGCTTTTCAGACTAGATGGTTGAACCCCCAAACTTCTACTTTTGACTTCTCTCCTGTCTTTACAAGTGTCACTTCTCTGTGGAACCTCTACTTGTTTGGTCCCTCACTTGTTTTCTGTTTGGAGGTATACCTTAAATTGTTATGAAACAGAGGTTATGGCACAGAAGGTGTGCTGTTCCTACCTCATTGGCAACAATACTTTGACACTGTACTGAGCAGAATAAGTACTACTGACTATATTGCATTTATAGGGTAGAGTTACAAGGCAGAATTTCTTATCTTGGTGTCTTTCAAGGCACCTTGTTTTAGCAGCAGTCACACTAATTTTCTCTGTGTAAAGTGGACACTCTCTGACTGTAGAATAAACGCTGTAGAATAAAACAAAAGGGGTTGTCAACTGAAGTTTCTCTTTCTTACTTTTTGATCCTTTAGTGCAATATTAGCTCTGTGGTATTGTGTGCCAACTGAGTCATTGCTGTTTAGTCTCTCTTTAGAGATGACTGCATTGACATAACTTCTGATGTTTAGTAGGTGATCTTCAGTGAATATTCAAAGCTGGTGGGACCACTGTAGCACTGATTTCCTCCCCTGACACACTAAATCCTCATTCTGTATACATTTTATTGTGGTTGTTTTATAGACACATCAAAATGCTCTCACAGTGGCATACCTTCTTGTTGCTGTGGTAAAATAGGAAAGTTTAAGACAGGCCAAAACTTTCTCTCCTGTTCTATTTCAATGGTGTTGCCCCATGTGCAAGAAGCACCCACTGTCACTGAAGCAATTTTTTAAATTGCAAATATCTAACAATTTCACTTTATCAGATTGTTTGTTGTAGCTTATCTGATGGGAGAGTAGAGATACCGAATAGATGTGTTCTCTCAGTAGTTCAATTGTAAAATAAAATATTTCTTGGCTCTTATTAAGCTTACTTCAGCCCGTTTTCTACTTTTGAAGTTAGTGTTTCACATTTTGGGCTTGTGCTTTTTACAGGAAGTCTCACTACTTGTTGTGTCAGTGGATGAGTAAAGGTTGTAATAGAATGATGATCTGGTAGTGAGAGATGTGTGAACATATTATTGAATTAAAAAGAAAATAACTAGAAGTTTTATATCTTGTGTCATACTAAACTGGATCCAATGGCTGAGATTTTGTTTGTATTTGGAAATACACCAGAGAAACCTTATCAGTTATTATTCTGAAACTTATTTTGGTTTCAAATGAGCTGGTTATTCTAGGAAAACTATTCTGATAAAGTTCCAAGTGTAGACAAGGGTTAATAAACCCAGGTCTGTCATTTTGTTCATGCCAGTTATGCTTCCACAATTAGTGTCCTGTTTGCCCTCTCAGCTGGCTTCACTCCACATCATTATTGGTCATCCAATAAGAATTCTTCCACTTAATTTGACACGGGCTTGAGGAGAACTGCCAGGCAAAGGTTATGAAAAATTTCAATCAATTTTTGAAAAAGACTTAATAATGAAACTAAAACCAAAACAAACATAAACACTAACACTTCAGTAATGACTTAATTCCTGCTAGAATCCACGTATGATGTAAAAATAAATAAATATCTGTAGTTTAACTACCATATAGCAAAATGGTTCTGGAATGAAGGATTTTCTTCAACTTCAGTGATTATATAATGACAGCAGATGGTTGAGAGGGTTTTTAAAAGCTGTCTTGCAACCAAAAATCAGTCACCTCTTACTTTTGTGACTAATTTGTTCAGTGCCATGTGTATTATTTCAAATTGCTGAGAATGGAACTTTTTGTTATTTTTCTCATTTTTTACTTAATTGGCTTTCCTTTATGTGTGGTGTATAGTCTCCCACTCCAAATCATCTTCTAGAATATGATGGTTTCCAACTGCGGTCTTTTATCTGAACAGTGGTGCTGTGGGAGGAAAGCCAGATGAGTTCCTCATGAACAAAGAAAGGGTGAGAAATTTTAATGGAAATATTTTGCTTCTAGCATTTTTTTTCCTGTTCTGCCCTTTTTCTGTGTCATCACTGAGGGTGAACTGCTCTAATGTAGGTGAGTGGTTTAGCTGTTGTCTCTGTCTTTTCATGTTTGAGGTTGGCTTCTTCTTTTCCATTTTCCTAGCTCTTTGTGAGATACCTGAAAAGGACTTAAAGCAACTATTGGATAGTACTTAGGATCTGATCTTCCACTTCTACACTACTTTGTTTTTTCCTATCCCAGTCTTTCCCTATGACATCATTTAGAACACATGGACAAAAGCTTCACTTACAGTAAAAATTAGCAAATAAATTTTCATGGCATAAACTAACTCAGAAGTTGCTCAATGTCTCCCCTGTTTAGATGGGAGGTTCTGCAGGCAACACTGCCATGACTTGCCATGACTTGGCAAATAAGCTTCTCCCCCTCTCCGTTTTTTTTTTGGTTTTTTTTTGTTTTTTTTTTTATTTCTTAGTGAAACGAAGAAGGTCTAAGGGAGAGAGTACTAGTTAAGGTAGCCCAATTGTATTGGCAGCAGAACAGTTGCTAGGGCAGAAAAAAGGGGTTTTTTTGCACACCAGAAGGGTAAGGCTTAAGCTTCCAGGAAGAGGTGGAGGATGGTATAGGAAAAAATCTGAAAGTTGGAGCTTGCAAGTTCTGTGGTGTGCAGAAGAGCTGTAAGGGCCTGTTGGTTGTAGGCTGTAGTGCAGGAAATGAAGTACATAGAAACAGAATGGCTTTAAGCTGGTGACATTGGGATATTAGATCTGAGTATATGTTTATTGCTTGGATAATGAGCTGTGTTTTCCATATACTTGGTTGCATTTGTCAGTGTCTTATGCATCAGGATCCAGGGAAAAAAAAACCTGAAGGTGTTTTTCCTTCATTAGCGTAAAAACTGACCTTGCTTTATTATGAATAAAAGCAGTCTGCTTTAATCTGTGGGGTTTTGTTAATTTCTAGGTAAAAGATATTCTCCTTAGCCTTGCTTTCAAGCTATAGATAGACTGTGTTCATTTAATTATTTCCAGACAAAAATAAAAACACGGTATTTTTGATCGCTTCTGTGCAAAACCTGAAGTGTCAAGAACTCTTCAACCTACCCTCTCTATCCTTTGTGTTTCTGAATCTTGCAGAGCTGAGCTCATGCTTTGCTAATGCTGCAGGCACTTTGTTTCATCCATCTCTGTTATTTTGCACAGGCTTAGGGTGATGGACATAGGCACATGTCCCTGATTCTCTGCTTGAAGCCGATTCTCCTTGGTGAGCAATTCTGCTCTGGGGGTGCAGGGACTCACCCATGTGAGTCAAATGATAATCTGAGGATCCATGAAAGCTGATGACTGTGGGACCATTAAACTACAGATTATGTATTTAGCAATTTATTTGTAACTTGGGTAGCAATAAGGGAAATACAGCCTTCATATTGACTTAATGCTTTGCAATAATGCAAATTAAATCGTAAATGTTATCTCTACCCTGTTGGGAAAATGAACTGTCACCAGATCGTGGCTGGTACAGTTGTCTTCGCCTCTTCCCCGGTGATGCTGCAGGAGATTCGGAGTGTATTTCTTGGTGAGCTTTGCTTAACCAGTGTTCTGGTGTGATAGGAACTTTTTTCAGGGAGATGAAGAATATCCTCATAAGTAGCAGGGAGCTTTATGTAAGTCAACAAGAGCATATTTACCAGAGCTGCTAAACTCTTCAGTGCAGACTGCTTCTGGATTTCCTGATGCCTAGAGCTAGTAGGAGATCTAATTTTATATCCATTTTACTTGGAACACTTTTCACTCTGCCTGCGGCTCCTTCAAAGTTGTTGCTTTTCAAGAGGGAAAGAAAGTAATTTGAACACAATAGTGTTTCTAGATTAACACACTCTTCTTTCTGACAAAAGCGGAATTGAAGGACCTCAGAACTGGACTGTGAGCAGAAGTGGGCATGAAGTGAAAATTCACTCTTCTTAAATAAAACCTCTCAGATACTTTCCAAACTGTGTGTGTCACAGGAGCTGCCAGAATAAACATGACCGTGTTTCATACTAAATGCAATCAAATAAAAGCTTTTACTGATCTTGAACAACATATGATTTTGATTTTTTTAATCTTAGTTTAAGGGGAAAAAACAACTCTACAATCATGACAACAGGAAAAGTTCCAGAATAGTTGTTATTCAAGATAATCCTATGGATTTACTAAAATGGAGGAGGCTGGCGAAACTGAATTCCAGTCAAGACAGTAAATCATAGTATTATAGAGAGATCTGTTCAGGAAGCTGATTAGTGGATTAAAATGCAAATAATTTGCAGTCTGCATAATAGCAAGTATTTGGGTTATGGATACTTTTAGCAGAGCTCCCCTAAAACATTCACTGTGTTTGCATTTGAAAGTGTGTGGTTTATAAAAGGATTAGTGAACCAAAGCAGTGTGTTGTGGTTTGTCTGGTGGAGGGCAAGCTGCTCCTTTGAGCTTTTGTGTAGCTTCTATGTGGATACAACTTTAGAGCTCCCAGGCCTGTGTCTGTTCTCTCTCATAAAATTACATTCACTGTGGTGGAGTCCTTGGCTCACAGATCTCCTGTAAGACCTCAGCAGACCCAACTGGGTTTTGTTTCATTAATGAAACATGTTTGGGTCCTGTGAATTGGGCTATGGGAATAGAAGACTATTTTCCTCTTCCCCATCACACCTATATCTCTTCTGAAGGCGATGGAAAAGAAATTAAAGGCAGTCACTCAGACCAGATTTGAATCAATCTGTTAGTTTTGTGTCCTGAGCTGAGGTGAAAACTGAGTTCCATTGAGCCAGTTACTTTGGTGTGTTTCCAAGAAAAGACAATTAAGGTCTGTGTTCACTGTGCTGGAGGAATGAGCTGCTCTTTTTTGTAATAATCCAGTAGCGAAGGTGCCCCCCTGGGAAGTGGGAGACTTGAAATCGCATCCTTCCACTGCCCAGGAGGATGCCCTAAACTCCTGTTAGAGCTGTCCTATCTTGTACAAAAAAATTAAATAGCTGATGAGGCAGAACAAGAGAAGAATAGCCTTCCACCCTGCTGGCAAGGATGCACTCTCAAGATAGGGCGCAGGGTTTTCACTCTCTGCTCCAGTGATATATTTAGTTAGTTATTTATTGTCTTAACAGATTTTAGCTTGCATACAGATAAAGCATCTCTCATTACACTAGATTGTGTATGTTTTAGGAGGAGCTAGGGGAGGGGTAGGCAAGCATAAAGGCAAAGCATTGATAATGAAAGGAGACTTTACCAGGGCACCTCACCATGTCGCTGCAGTCAGGGCATTTCCAGGATAGGGAGGATATGGGTCTGAATATGGTGAAGCAGAGAAAGAAGGAACTGAATTTGTAGCTCTGTTAATATGTGTGACTGCCTCAACTGAGGGACTTCCAGGTATCTGGGGATAACGGTACTAATAGTGCCTTCTTCACAAAAAGCAATTCCATGTTTCTGGGAAACTTGTTACTGGTAGCCATCAGTGCAAACGTATGGTGACAAGGATTGTCTGCCCAAAATTGATGAATGCTTATTTGTCTGTGGAGCAAAAAAAATTATCATATAAATACAGCAGTACCAGCATATTCCCTTACACGTTTTCTCTAATTTGCAGGTTGTCCCTATTTTCGCTTAATGGGTTGCAACTGTATGAGGTGCACACTTCCCTGTGAATCTGCCAGGGTTTCTTCCCTGTGCTCGAAATTCAGGGCTGTCTACAAAGTCCATTTGTTTGTCTCTTGTTCTGGGGACCTGGTTTGTACATTTCTGCAGCAGGCTTGTCGCAAAAGATTGGATTTATTGAGCATCACAGGCAGGACTGGAGCCTTTCATTACCTTTCTAGGGTTTACGCTGATTTTTTTTTTTTTTTAAGTAGAGTTTAACTTTTTAGTGGGTAGTGTGTCAGTAACTGTAAGAATGAGACTAGTTATCTCCTGTGTATTTTGCATTTTGGAGCGTGTAAATTGAAAGCTAATAAAGAATAAAACTTCCCTGCTTAAGATGACAGACACTGAGCAGCCAAATCAGCCTGTCTCCAAGGGGTACTATCTACTGTTGAATGCTCTTCTGAATCCTGTACACCAAATGCTTTCCTTTGTCTGTTGCGTTACTCAGTAGACAATAATTTAATCTGTACATAAGTGCATATGAGTATAAACCAGAAGCAAAATGTGAAAAATAGTAGAGACAATACATTCATCCATTCTTCAAAAATGTCCCTAACTTCAGCTAGGCTCAGCCATTTCAGAAGTGTTAGCTTTTCTTTATTCCATCCCGTTGTAGAGATTATTGCTTGAAGGCTTTTGAAAATTGACTCTTTGGTGGTTTGTTCATTATATTGTCTCCTTTCTCACTAATGGGCAGGTTTCAAAATGCTGAGCAGTACCACCAGTAGAGTACCTGGAATTGTTATTCACGTTGGTAAGAGAACATGATCAAACTGCACTGTGTTCTGGACAATGGTTTTCTGGCATCAAATATTATACTAATTTCTGTGTGTTAATGTGGTGTGGAGAGGGACTAAAACAAGTCTAGGGGCATTTGTATAATCCCACCAATGAATACTGGCATCGTGAGTGAAACCTTGGCTCTGCCCAAGTCGTGGGAATTTTGCCATTGAATTCTGTCAGGCTGGAATTTGTGTCTCAATACTTGAAATAAGAGGAAAGTTGTTTTAGCAAAGAAGCTCTTTTTGCAAAAATTACTCTTTCAAAATCTTCTCATGAAGATTGGCAATTTCAGTACACGATGGGGATGGCGTGCTTGAGAGCAGCCCTGCAGAGGAGGACTTGGGGGTGCTGGTCAATGAGAAGCTCGACATGAGCTGGCAATGTGCGCTCACAGCCCAGAAGGCCAACCGTATCCTGGGATGCATCAAGAGGAGCGTGGCCAGCAGGGAGAGGGAAGTGATTCTGCCAGTCTATTCCTCTCTTACGGGACCTCATCTGGAATACTGTGTCCAGTTCTGGAATCCTCAATGTAAGAAGGATATGGAGCTGTTGGAATGGGTCCAGAGGAGGCTACAAAGATGATCGGAGGGCTGGAGCACCTTCCCTACAAGGACAGGCTGAGAGAGTTGGGCTTGTTCAGCCTGCAGGAGGCTCAAAGGAGACCTCATAGGGACCTTGCAGTACCTGAAAGGGGCCAACAGGAAAGCTGGAGAGGGGCTATTCGTAAAGGCTTGTGGGGATAAGACTGGGGGGGAGTGGGCATAAGCTGGAGAGGGGCAGATTTAGACATTAGGAAGAATCTCTTCACCATGAGAGTGGTGAGACACTGGCACAGGTTGTCCAGGGAGGTTGTGGCTGCTCCATTCCTAGAGGTGTTCAAGACCAGGCTGGATGGGGCCTTGTGCAGCCTAATTTAGTGGGATGTCCCTGCCCATGGCAGGGGGGTTGGAACTAGATGATCTTTAAGGTCCCTTCCAAACTATTCTATGATCTTAATTATTATTCTAAATATAACTAACTGTTTAAATAGAAAGCTCAGTCTAATGAATAGCTAAATGAGCATGAACAGAACCAGTTATTTGGACAGTGCCATCTAGTTGTTGTAAAATACAGTGTTTTTTTTCTTGTAAAATTTAATTACTATGGCAAATCAGAGCTCTGTAAAAACACTTCAGTGTAATTTAAGGCTCTTTTCATTCATTATCCAAACAGTTATTTATCTGAAAAGAAACCATTAATGTAAAGCAGTGACAATTTTAATTAATGGAATTTGTGGAGCTGGCTGTAACATGATTTTTTTCCTATGGTACATTCCGTTAGACTTTGTTTACAATGCAAAATGTCATCTCTTAAATCTAACGGCTTCCTGGTTTTGCCAGACCATCTCTCTACCTCTTCCTCCTAGACCTCTGCAGCAGTCTTTGTCCACCATGGCTATCACTAATGAAAATATCACCAAATATGATTTAGCTGAGATATTCTTAATTATCTGTGCCCAGACCATCCAGGGTCTTGACCAGGTCAAGAACCGATTCAGAATTTTTCAGTTATAGGGAAGGAGTTCAGATATAGCTTCTAAGGAATTTTCTAAGATGTTCAATGATAGTTGATGTTTCTTTGGCACTTGCATTGCTATGGGCCTTATTTTTGATTTGAATATTGAGCAAACTTTTAATACAACAATCGCTTTCTCTCGAAGACCGCAGTCTTCTCTATTTTTAATAATTGAGTAATCTTGCTTGTCTTGAGTATCATACCAAAGAAACGTTAGGAGCACAAAAGCTGTTTATAGGAAAAGTAAACTATGAGCTGATGGGATAAATACTATAGAAAATGGCAATAATGGTGAATACGTTAGAAGACTGAAGTTGTTAAATTTTCTCATTTATTTTCCATAGTTGAATGCTTTCTGAACATTCAAGTTTTAGTTAAGACTCTTTTTATGAGTTGTTAATTTGGCGAGTGCTAGTCTGCAATTAAGAAAAGTCTATTTGGTAACATCACTAGACTGCCTTTTCCCTCTCTCTTTTTGGAGAAGTCATTTATACTTCTATAGAACTCTTAATTGAAAAAAGCAATTTTTTTTTTTATTCCTGAATTGAATGAAACAAAGTAGATTGAACAGTTTCTATCTTTGAGGGAAAACTTCAGGTTAATAAGATTCAGCAAACACATTTAGTAGTCAAGAGAGTTGAGTGGAATGCTTGCTCTTAAAATAAGCTCTTGATATAACACTGTGGGCTTAGAGCAGGGGACCATGTAGGGCTGTCTCTAAGAGCAGTCAATAGTGGATATGTTGGGCAGAGCATACTACAGTCAGCAGCAGTTTGTAGAAATTGATACGTGTAGATGATAGTACACAGACCTGAAAATGGGAACCTTACTTTTCACTTCAGTGATTCTTCCCTCTCCCCAAAAGAATTTGCATTGAAGTAGCTTGACAAAGAGGAAAATCCACATGATAAGAAAGAGTCGTTATGCAGAAACCTTATTCACACAGTTTGTAAAAGCTGATATAGTCTTCTGCAAAAACAGTGCAACCTGTATGTTGCAGAGCAGTTGTGTATATGAGAATGGATAATCAGTGTTACCCCTTTTTTGACTTTGAGGTCTTAGAGCTTGGGTTGCTCAATTGCCAGAAAAGAAATTGTACCTAAGACACTTCACTGAGAATCAGACAACAGTGCAAGATATCAGCAGACTGCGTTGCCTGAAATGAGTTCTACAAAGAAAGGTTTTATCTCTTTGGCCAAGAGAAATGTTTGCATTTTGATGTGAATGCTACTGGGAAAACAATATCCTCCTCTAATTTCTGCACCCTATGGGAAACAGTAAATCGGGATCAATGTAATCGTGCTCACAAAACTCCTAATGAAGCTGCAGGTATGCAGATTAAACTGTTATTACCGTAGTTTGATTTCTTCTGGGTGATACTTGTGTGCAAAGCACACCTCTGCCAGTTCGTTTATGTTCATCTCAGTTTAATATTGTGCTATTTCTGTTCCAGTAAAGAACTCCCTCTATAGTGCATTTCTGACCTGTCTGGTTCTGAAATCTTGCCTTTGCAAATATTTAACTTGTAGAGATACTTCATAATGTTTAATTAAGCTGCACAGTCTGAGCTGAGATGTTCTGCAGGGTTTTGGAAGAGGTCAAAAGGTATTAGGATGCTGGAAATAATTAGTTGGTCTGCAGTAAAGCTTGAGAAGTATAAAAGTACTCTTATTGATACTGATCAGTTAGAAGCCTGGGGCAAAGATTCATTGTGCACGATTATTCTAGAAGTACCGACAGTACTTATTTACTTCAAACAGTCAGAGACAGCTAAGGTATAGGAGCAAATTGTTATGATTTGAACCAAATCACTTTGACTCCAAGATCATTACTAGTGTATTGCAGACTCTTCTGTGATCAGGAAGGTGATTCTTCCTCTGTTGCAATGCCTTTTAGAAAAGGTATAAATTTTCAAAGATGTTGTTCGGGAGTGTACTAAGAGTTGTTCTCTGGCTTCTATTTGTTCAACTCCTGGATAGATGCAGCCATAGCACCTTAAAAAATACCCAAAGTATAAATTTGTGAATTACAGTTAACCTAAGACTGAAATAGCAATATTTTCTTCATGCGTTGCAGAATGTTCTAGTTAAAAGGCATTCATACTGGAAATTCTCTTATAGAGGAGGCCAAAGGAGGCCAAAAAAAAGAAAAGCTATATTGTCTGTTGAAGCATACACAGAGAAATCTAGTTGTTTTATCAGAACATGCATAATAACAGCTGATGTTGCAGAGCGTGTGCATTCCACAGAGGTATCAGGAGACAGATTCTGAATCTAATTTTGTATTTTTAGTTACTAATTGATTTATCCTACAGGGAAGTAGTTAGGATAATTTTCCATGTAGTTATTAAAATACAGGAATGTCAAACTGTCTTGCAGCAGGATTCAAAACTTGTCAGTAGGGTCTGTTAAACTTCGGTTATTGACATGAAGACTGTAAAGTTAGGGAGGGATTCAGGGCAAGGTATAACGCTTTAGTGTTGTTGTTGTTTCCTAGATCTGTTTTTGACAAGGAGCATAGTAATCTACAGTGTACAATCCAGCCTCTGTGTTCCTGTTCCAATTTCAGAAGTGGTTTTTGTTTCAAAGTTATGCAGGCCCTTTTAAGAATCTTATTTTCCATCAGGATTTCTGAAAGAATAACAATATGCAAAGCCTTCCCTCACTTACGAGTCGAGGCTACTTCTAATCATTCTAGATGAGAAGAGAGAGTCAGGAAAAACTAATGTTCAAAGTATGAATAATTCATGTCTTCTTTTTTAAACAAATGAGCATTCATAATTATATTTTAATTGATGAAATTTGCTTTCAATAGAAGGCACTATGAATGGCTTGACAAACTTTGTTGTATGCTTGTATAAGGCAATGTGAGTGAGACATGCAATTGGAGCTCAGCTTCCTGCTGGATCCCAGGTGGTGGTGCTGTCAGCTGTCCTTCCAGATGGCACAGATCTCAAGATGACGACATGCTAGTTTATGAAGTGGAAAGTGTAATTACTATGTTAACAATACATAATGTTGGATTTACTCTTGGTACTAGAGCAGGAGAACTTGAATAATACATTACTAAAATCTCTCTCAGGAAAAGACAAATGTTTTAATCTGTGAAGAAAGTCTTCACTGGTGTCCTTAAAAATTTTCAAAAGGTGTTTTCTTTTTACTTCCTAGCCGTCAACGTAAGAAATAATACACTACGAACAAAAGCAAAGACTCTCATTCATTCTTCAACCATTGCATGACTTTTTAAAGTGTCAGTTTTAAACACAGCGATCTGAACGGCCAATGATAGAATCAAAAAGGCAGGTGAATGTGAAATGTTTGCATTTTAGACACCTGTACAACCTCTTTAGACTTAACTTTGAAGGGCTGACAGAATGACCCAAGACTGGAAACATAATCTGTGACTCTATGCACTAGGTCACCCAAGAATCTTTTTAATACTTTTCTACTCTCTTCAGCTCTTTGGAAATTCTTTGCATACTATGAAGCAAGGCACTACTAAGAAGACAGGAGTGAAGTATTCTATAGCTATGCATATAGAATGCACACATGCATATACATATACATAAATTTCTAATTCTCATGTTGAGATGTTTGGTAAAAAAACCCAAATGTTCCTCGGGAACACTTTACAAGTTATTAGATGTCATTAATAGTGTCATCACTGGTAAAGTTTGATAAGGTTACTGCAAGTAAGAGTTATCTTAAGATTGCATGGATTTTAAAATTTTGAAATTCTTGAGTTACAGTGTATACTGTGTGTATTTAAAAAAAAAAGTGCCTGGGCTTGAATAGGATAACTATTGTGAATACTATATAATCTCCTGTCAAAGACAGGAGTGACTAATAGAGAGACTGGCAAAGAGGATATTGGCTGAAGCCTCAGATGGCAATATCTTTTCAGTGCAAAGGGAATTATACAAGCCAACCTATTCTTAGTTGATAAATTTGCTACCGTTTTTTTCCTCTTGCACAGATTTTAAGGCAAATCCTTGCAACTGTACCTTGTGCACGATTAGAAAAGCAGAATATGCTTACGTCTTCCTTCTCTCCAGAGAAAAGCAGGCAGATGCCTTCATATTTACTGAAGTATATGATAAGACAGGCAATAATGTAAATTTCTGTCCAGATAATGAAAACTCTGAACTAATGCTAATATATGCTAGTTTAATGTAGCATGTTTGCTACATTAATGCTGAATGTGATGAACGGTGTTGAATATGATCATGGAGATAGGTCCCAGTAGTCAAGTGTCAGCCCTGTTCACGTCTTCACATCTGTACTTGCTTGTTTTTCTGCACATGGAAATGTGATGTGACATGGCTGGATAGACAGTAACTGGACCAGCTGTGTGCCTATGGGTGTATACAGGACTGATGTTTAAAGGCCAGTTCCAAATAGTGTTATCAACACTGAAGTTAAACGTATTTAAAATAACTCTATAAAGACAGAGCTTGGTAATGAAATCATTCCATTCTGGAAAAGAATCTAATACAGTGAAAAAGAGCATTGTATTTCCAAAATATTGTGTAGTTAGAAACTTTGTGGGCTTGTTCTCCTGAGGCGATTTCCTCCTTGGACCAACTGTCCTGAAGTCCAGAATACACATTAGATTTTTAAAGCGACTTTCAATGAATCATATGACTAATGTGAACAATAGAGTTAAAGTGATACTTCCCTTATTTTGCTTTTTAGGCAGCTGATACTAAGTGCTTTCTTTCAATCCTAAAATGTTACTTTATGTAATTTATAAGTAATGCATCTTTGCCATTGTTCTATTTTGAAGTGAATAAATTCCTCACAGTAGCTTATTGGAACCATTTCTAATGGGAAAAGGAAGACTGTAAGCAACAATTGAATTCAGATGTCTTCTTTTAGCCTGTTTACTTGCACTGTCTCCATACTAAAAAAAACCCTGCTTTAGTATTTGGCTTTATAATAGCTGCCTTGCAAGCCATCAAGGTATTTGTGGTTTGGTTTCCCAATTGCCAGTATTTGTGGCTGATGAGAGAATTTAAGGAGCAGTGTAAACGCCACATGGAGCACCTCTTATGTTCTTTTGAAATAAGTATTAGTCTCCCTTGAAAAAATGCTGATACTGTCACAAATTCATGATCTCAGAAGTCCTTTTCCGTCTTCCTACAATGTTTAAAGACTTATGATATCCTGATATTGGACATCTTAAGAACCACCTGCAATGTTGATTTTCTAATAAATGTCACCTCTTTGCTTATAAAGAATCATGATGACTTCATACTCATAAGCAGAAATGTAAATATGAACTGTTCTTGTAAAACAAAGCTGTGCTTGAGACACGCTATTTAATGATGCAAAGGTCTAGATTTATTTTAGTAATTAAAAAAATATTTAAGACATGCCATTTCTAAATGTCATGCCCCGGTATTTCAGAATTGCAAGAGTAGTTTCCGTAAGGCATCTTATATTCTGTTATTTTTAGCTTAAGATGTTGCTTTTAAGGATATTAAAAATACTGTATATCTTAGAAATGTTTTGTACCTTCCAAATTTCTTGAACAGGGTCTGTACTCATGGAACATGCATCAGTGGTAATCCCATCGTAGAAAGCCACAAGGTTTTTCAGGTGGGACTTGCCCCGGTGAAGCTGTGCTGGCTGTCTCAAATCACCTCCCTGTCCTCCATGTGCTTCAGCACTGCCTCTAGGAGGATCTGTTCCATGATCTTCCCAGGCACAGAGGTGATGCTGGCGGGCCTGTAGTTCTCAGAATCATCCTGCTACCCTTTTTAAAAACATTTCCCTTCTTCCAGTCACCAGGGACTTCTCTTGGCTGCCGTGACTTTTCAAATATCATGGAGAGTGGCTTGGCAACCACATCAGCCAGTTCCCTCAGAACTCTGGGATGCATCTCATCAGGTCACACAGACTTGTTTAGGTTTCTCAGGTGGGCGCAAACATGTTCTTCCCCTACAGAGAGAGTGCCTTTACCCCCTGGTGCCGACCTTGTTGGACATTGATCCATGTTGTATGGAAATGTGTAAATTTTAGCACAATAGGAGAAAGCATGGGTTGGCTTATTTCTTAACAGCAAGCTGACTGGGAGCTCTGAAAACTGAAGCTCTAAGAGGTCATCTTCTCAAGATACAACCACCAAAATCCTTCTGATCTAACCTTTCAGGCACCTGGGGGAGCCCCATCTCTGGCTGAGAGTGTTTTACATTGCTATCCTACACCATTATATGCATGTTTTAAAAAGCTGTTTATCTTGTTGGTTCCTGATCCAAGAAAAGTTCTTATTCCCATAAACATTTTTGTGTGCAGGCAATGTGTGTCTTGTGAGAAGGTAACTGAAGGAATGCCAGCAGTGTTGGCACTCATGAGTTTTAAGTACGAAAGATCAAATAATTATTGGTGAAATAACTTTAGAGTGATTTGATTTTTTTTTTTTTTTTTTTTTCCCCCCCCAGACTTTGGATAAATCTCAGTTGTTTTGATTGGCTGAGGAGATTGCTCTACATGGTTATGGTCTTGTCCCATGAGTGCTTTGGCAAACAGAGAAGTCCATGAGGGGAACTCGATGCCATCAATGTTCATGCTGGTGCTGCTGGGTCTTCTGACCTGCAGGCGGGCAAGGATGCTTTCAGGGTGACGTAACAAGGGCAAGCTGAAGTATCCCACTGCTGGGGAAACACTGACTAGGTTAACCTTCAAACATGAATAGCATGTGAAAACTTTTCCTCTTCTTGTCATTACTAACTTCTTCCTCCTAGCAGTCTTTCAGTCAGACTTAGATAAATCCAGGAGTAGATGTATAGAAAAAAATAGAGGTTTTTGTATAAAAGTATCTAGGCAAGTTGGCTAAAAATATCTAGGCTTTACTGTGAAATAAGGGATTTCCTGTCTGGTGTATTATATTGCAGAAATAAAAATCGACAGACTCTGAAACATTTAATAGCTAATGTGCTTAAAAATGTTTTATAATCGTTTTTGGCTGAACAAACAGATCCAAGGGCTGCACTTAGCAGGATGACTGAAATAATGAGACACGCTTGCGTGTTGAGTGGCAAATTTATTGCATTTTCAATCCAGGCTATATATCTTAAAACATTGATATAAATGCATGTACGGTATATCCATGGGCATAACAGATGTGTTGTGAAACATGTATTGAATGTATAAGGCGGTGAGGCGGGGGTAAGCATCACCCTGTCAGATGCTGTGTAGCCTGAGGAGTTGATAACTATTATCAGTGCAAAGCAGAAACCATGTAGAGAAGGTTTTGTAGCTTTCACTGAATTTTCAGCATAGTTTCAAGCACAATATGAGCAGCCGAGGGATAAACTGCCAAAGCCTGTCTTGTTGATAGTTATCTCAGAAGAATTCAGTTGTTTGAGTAAACAAAAGGCTGTAGGCAATAGTGTCTTTCTCTTGGTATGTTTGTTTCTCCTATGGGTGACATCTGACAGGATTGAGCAGCATTTCTGGTTACCGTAGCTTTTGTAGCTGATTGAAAAACAAGACAAAAAAGGATCCTTGTGCTGGTCAGTGCAGTACATTTGCACCGGGCAGCATCTTTTTGCTCTGGTACACTTGATCAAATATTTTTGGGACACTTTTTTGTGAAGATCTCTCTATACAGGCCCACAAAAGTGGGGGAAATAAAGATCGTTGTTTTCCTTCATGAGAAAAAGAATCCCTTTTAGACTTTCACCCTTATGTCCTTGCACTCTCTACTCCAATATTATCCACAAAAATTTTGTTGCAGAAGTGTCTCAGTATAATTACGTAAAATGTATTCTCATCCCAAAACTTTTAATGCAGTATTTTCAGTATCTCCAGTTTGCATAAAACTCCTGTTCAGATTGATTCAGTATCAGCTCCTGCTGATCAGTTCAATACAGCTCAGCATTTTTCTCACTCACTGAAGTAGAACCTCTTGGTATTTGGCTTTGAATATTTGTGTGTGTGCACATATGCATATTTTCCCAGCTGCTGCTTTGCTACTAAACACTTTGATCTATGACAGTTTCATTCTTATAATTGCTCTGTTTTCACTACATAAAACAGACAATGCAGTTTACTTTCATCCTAGATGGCTCTTACTGAAATAAACATATACAGGCGCCCTGGGAGACAGGGGAAAATGATGTTCGTTAAATGACGGATGCCCTGATAATTGTCCTTGTAGCTGATAGGCAGGCACGGTACATGGGGAAAAAGTATCCCCTTAAATGTAATAGTAACATGTACTTCTACTGAAAATATGTTAAGATCCAGTCAGTCTCCAGCTGTCCTTTCCTCTGGATCCCATGCTGACCAGCATAGTGTCATACAATCTGTACAGATACAACGTTCTTTTGCATTTTCTTCTTGCAAAAAATCCCATGGCACCTTGAATGCTCAGAGTTTAATCATAGTAAATCAAGTAGATGGTGAGCTTAGTGAGTTGTGTGACTTCTATCAGATAGCGCTGCAAATCATGGAGTTTCAGAGAAAGCAAACCTTGCTCCCTGTTTCAATAGCTAAGAAATGTGACAATTATAGAACTGTGTACTCAAAGCTCAAGAAAACTTCTTTCAAGGCATGAAGAAAGTGAAACTTTTTTCTTTTGAAATAGCTAGAGATTATTTTTTCTCAACTGGTAAATTTTCCATGGAACTGTATTTTCATTTAGAAATGTTAAGAAAGCCTCACTTTCAATAATATGAAGCACAGTCTGTTCTTACAGACTCTCTCTTTTTCATCAGACTTAATGGAAAGTATGATGCAGTGTGCTGTCAGATAAAAAATAAAGAACGTCTTTCTTTCCAGGGTCTATCTTTCAAAAACACTAGTTGGCAAAACTTATCTGGAGTTTGATTGTGCCAAATGCTGAAAGTCTATAAATGTTAATGCCATCAGAGCTAGCAGTGCGTGCTACTTTGCACAAAGTCTAATATGCACCATTTCATAGGGAAGCTGGATCTTGGGAGATCCAGTTAACTTCTAAACCTACCTGTAAGATCCCAGTCTATCGATTTATGGACAAGGAAGTCACGCATGGTTCATTCACAAATTCTATATGCCCATGACAGATGTCCTACAATTTGGCAGAGCATATGCATTTGTATTTTTTTCACACAAATTCCTTCCATAGTCAGGGAGCCTGCAGACTTCACAGCTGTCTTCCTGATGGGTGAATATCAATAATTGTCTTATACTTCAGTATGATTTCAGAAACAGACTAACGAAGTGCAATTTCTAGTAAAATGTGTATTTCTGTTTATTACTATGTATTCAGATACAAGGCAACATGTACAAATACTTTCTCTGTTTTCTACTTCAATATTCTTGATTTGTGTGTGTGTCAAGTGTGTTGTACATTTCTTGGGAACCACCAGCTGCTTTTCTCACTCTATAGCATGTCCAAAGTGTACTTTGAGTGCCCTACACTGTAGATGCGTTAAAATGAATTTTCCCGGAGAACAATGTGTCTGAATTGTGTAAACAGAGCAATGCTAAGAAAAAATTAGAAACTGTATCTAATGGCTTGTCACATATGGACTCCATGCATTTCCCTTTTTCTGTGCTTGCTGTTTATTTCCTTGGGCTCTTTGCCACACTCTCCTTTTCCTTGCTTTTCCACACTGTTATCACTGAGATGGAGATGTTAGGATGGGCAGTGAACAAAGAGTCTGGATTTTTCAGAACACTGAAATTTTTTTTCTGGGTCCCAGACTTTATCTTGAGTCCTTTTTTTGCTCCATGCCCCAGTTGAGAGTTGTTTGCCTGTGCTTGTATAATGTATTGAATGATTGTCTAACTAACAGAGGTTGTGGTTAATATTTGTCTGCATTTGTTTCCTTATTTGCTGTTAATTATTAAGCTTGTTTGTTTGTGAGTGTTCATTCATTCTTTTTTTTTTCTGTAGGCTTTATTTTTTCCTAGTGAATTCTTCAGCCTCTCAAATACTGTTGCTAAAAATGCACTCTTGAATGTTCTCCCCCTGACTGATTAATAACACCTACTTCTGCACTTGTTCCCCTACAAGCAGGAGAGAGAGACCAAATCTATGCCATAGATTATTGCCAAAAGTAAAAGAAATGCTAACTTGGGATTAGTAAGTGAAAGTATGTAGCTATAAAGTCTAGGACATAATGTCAGGAGCGCACGTCAGTGGAAAGCAGTAGGACACTAATGTAAATGTGTCCTGAAACGTCATGATATGGGGACATTAATCCAAACACCCTACAGTGAAACATTGAGTTCAGTCAAGATATTGCAAAGTGGCATCAGATAGTATCAACAGCAATCGTAACTTGCCAAGAAATAACCGTGCCAAGTTGATGTTAAAACAGGCAAGGCTGAAGGTAGATTGTTTCTGAGTTAGTCTAAGACTGTTCTTTATTTATTACAGCTTGTACTGTTCTATTAAGGTTCTGACCTTGTGTTGTATGAAATAACTAAAAGCTATAATCTGTACTTTGACATTAAGGGTCATTCAAACTAACATGATTTGTCACACCGGCTCCCGTGGGGACGCTGCTGGGCTCCACAGGTCTGAGGGTGGCTCACTCTGGCACTAGGGAGCAACACTACTGAGTGACTTGGGTAGCTGCAGGCCTTCCAGATGTTCCTTGTCTTGATAGATGGTTTCCACCCTGGAGCCACAGGTTACCGACCTTCAGTTATGTCAATATAGTCACAGGGCTATAATGAAAATGGTATCACTGAAATTACCTTTGGTTTAAAAATAAATCCGTAAACTTTCTGCCTTCTTCCTTGTACAGGATTACTGAATATTTCTAAAACTAGGTAGAAGGCTATTTCTAGCGTAAGTTGTTTCAGTTTTGCATTCCAAGTTCTTAGCCCAGCCTTACAAATAGAGCTGCTGAGCTATAAGACAGTGGTGGAAACATCTGTGTCACCGATGCCATTATGTCTCTGTGCCTGCGGTTCGATGTTACACATGGCTTGGCAGTAATGCTGTGCTTTGTTACTGCCTCTTTCCCCTTTCTAGATCTTCACGTCACCTCTTCTGTTGTGCCAGTGTGACATAAGCTGCTATATCTAGCATGTGGACTGTGTAATCAAAGTGTCTGAAAAGATATATCTGTATTTGTAGCTACCTGAGCTTCTGTCAGTTCAAAATGTAACCATGAGAATGGATGTATTGGCACTGCTGAAGACCTGGTACCATAGGAAAGGAAAATAAATAGTAGGATACAGATTGAGAAATTGATGTATTGCTGTCCATTGCTTAGCAATGTGTAACTGCAGCTGGCACGAGAGCTTTGCAATGTGCCATGCAGCCACTGTGAAATTCTCTTAACTCACTCATCATATGTTAATTTTTCAAGAAGGTGGGTACCTTAAAAGCTGCTTTCACTAGTAGCTTGAGGGGACAGGTGTGATTGCTATGGTGCAAGTGTCAAATGACTTTCACTGATGAGCCACACTTTCATGGGAGCAGAGCTCAAGAAATGTTTTAGGGTGAAAATTTTACTACTCTTCACTTAGGCAAAAGCTATTCAGTAGATTAAGACTATGATAAAATATTTTATTTTTGTTGATTAATCTTTGGGACTGGGTTTGACATCACTGTATATCTGCAGTTTAAATTTGGCATAGAATGGATTTTATTAACTATTTTGCACAACTTTTTTGCTTTCCCTCTTTGAGCTTGTATGCCTTAATAACTGCCTGCACTCCTACAGAGAAAGAAATAACAGGTTGATGGTGCTTGTACAGAGGGAATGAGGGTTACAGTGGATATTGAGTTGCCTAGGAACCTACTATGCACTTTTGAGAAAGGCAGAGGCTGTATAGAATCTGCAATACTACTTGGAATATATTTGAATTATTTCTTCTGCTCTGCTTTTAATAGGGCTTTAAGTATTGTCTGTGTACTATAGGAGTATATAGGCACAAAACAGAGAGGACCAGAACAGACTGATGTTGAGAACCATCACTTCTAGAAAAAAACCCTGTGAGGAAAGGTTGCAGGAATTGATGCTGAATTTGTCCAGAGACAAAAAGAAAATTCAAACCATGGCACTACAGTTTTCAGATAAACAAAAGGTAAGAGAGATTAAACAATTCCCTTTAGGTGTACAAATAATGAGGAGAGTGCTTGAGTTCAAACAGAAGTATTTTATTAGGCGTTGGGAAAAGCCCTATGGAATGACAAGGAAGCACTGCAATAACCTGCCAAGGGAGACTGTTAAATCACCACTGTAGAACAAGTTCTTGAAGATCACCACTATGCATTCATTTGGGATAGCACAGCGTTATCGATTTCTCCTTTATGAAAGAGACACAATTATCTTCTGTCTCTTATGGAGGTGGAAAAAGACTAGGCAGGTTAAAGTTTCAATGTAAGTAAAAATACCTGAAATATAGAGAAATGGAAGAAAGCAGTTATGAAGAAATGGGGATGTCAGCAGAATAAGAATCTTCAGGTGTTGGATACTCAAATCAGTACGGACTCTTATAGCATGATTTTTTTTTGGTAAAGTATGTACCATATCTGATATGGGATAAGAAAGCAGTCGTGTATCATGAACAGTGAATGTCCCCATGAACCTGCACAATGAAAGCAGGTCAACCTCCCTCAGATGTTGTAGGTATGTCGAGGGCAGCACGTGTTCTAGATTTAACATTATAGAAAAACACCCGCAGTGCTCCACCAGATGCCTGAAAACTGGAATGTTTTCAGGGAGCAGTCTGATGCAAAGCTGCATTAATTAGTGAACGTCTGGGCACCAGAGCTATGAAAAAACTCCTCAGACGTACTGTGGTGCAGTAGATGGGGAAGAGCTGGCTGAAAATGGCTGCAGGGTATTAGTCTGATGGTGACTGCAGAACGATGACAGAGGCCTTTGGCCAAACTGCCAATGTCATGAAAAGCTTGTGAAGTTAAACTGCTGAGGGAGTTGTGCGAATTACCGTAATACATTTACTGTGTGATGTCATTATTGATCATACTATTTTGAGATGCGATTGCAGTCCTACTTCAATGTTAACAAAATGTTGCCCATGTCAAGACCACACTCAGTTGTTGGCACGCAGATTGTTTTGGGATTTGAATTTGTGTCCATGACCCCCAGGAAAATATGGGAATTTTGGATAAAGAAGGAAAGACAGGGAAAGAGGTGGACTGGCTCTGACACCTGATTGGCCGCAGTTTCTTTTGCCTGAAATCGCATTCTTTCAGATACTGTTAGGTCTTGGGAAACCCTGGGGGAGGAGCAAGGACAGGCGTTCTTTCTCTTTGTACAAGATCCGTTCTGACACCTTTTGCTGTTGTAATTATTTTTTTCTCCCTTCACGGCATTAGAGAATTTTCTGTTGAATTTGCTGTTCATATCATCAGCCGAGGCACAGAATTGCTAGAAATAGACACATTAAAGAAAGAAAACCTCTCTTATGTCACTTAGCCAATTCTCTGGCCCTTGCTGCCCAGTGGTTTGGCCTGACTAGGTTGAGAATAATTATGAAGGAGTTAAATACAGAGATATTCTTGTTAATCTTAAAAACTAGGTTTTGTTGTGGAAAGTGTGTATGTAATTGCACACAGTGCAACTAAGCTTTACAAATTTTCCTATAGTTTTGCTTTGAAGAGAGGATGATGCTTGTATGAATGACACCTACAGCCAGTCTTATACTAAATTAGAGACTAAATTAGAATAATCTATGAGGGTCTACCTTAAATCTGTCTCTATAACTTTCCAAAGCTGTGACAGTAGTTGCCACGTAACTCTGCAATACAGTTAGCACAGTTCTCACCAGCTTCATGTTTCAGCCTTGCCCTTACAATGCATGTTCTGTGCCAGTTTTGGGCCACCTCAGCATTCATTCTGTCTGGAGAACTTCTGCTCGACTGTGTAAGCTAATAATGAGGTTGATTTGAACCACTGAAGGGGCACGAAGGAACTTTCTGGAGCTGAAAATCCAATCATATATGCATACATACACAAGCATACACATGTATGCAGATGCACATATACACCCTAGATGCATAAATAGGATTAGATGTATGCATATTATATGCGCACATATATATTCTCCTACTGAAAATTAGAGGTTTAGAGGTGCTATTGAAAGAGGTTCTGTAAGTTTCCTAACTTTCCTTTAATTAGACAAGTAATTCTTAGTCTTCAAATCAGTGGCATTTTTCCTTTTACTAACGGACCTTTCTGTAGATTCTACATGGCTTGTTGCTTTGTTTGTTTCATGCATGACTGTCATCGAGAGTAAAAGCAAGGACAATAAATTATCTTAATAAAAACTCTGTTTTGTGTTCTGTTTTGGAGAACTCCATCCATAAGCAGACAGTCGAGCAGATTTGTAAGCCTATAAAAGAAAATAGAGTTACAGTAAACAGTAATTTCTTTTGTCATGGAAGCCAGTTTCAGATTATGGTTAATTTCTAGCAGGTTGATTGATGCACCAGGTTTGAAACAGTTCATTTAAGTAACAGTCTGCATCTAATCTTTCAGATATTGCACAGAAGTTCTTTCTGGAACATAATTTTTGTGAAATGATAATTTTATGACAGGGATATATGTTATTGTGATATATATAAGCATTTTTACAAACATGCTATCTAGATCAATAATAGAAGATTTCATTTTGAAATTCAACCTCTACGAATCAAGGTTTTCTCTATATGCTTGTTTATCTTAAAGAAGATTGGTTGTTTCAAGCAAGTACTTCTAAAGAGGTTAATGGATTTTTGTGATAAAAGGCAAACAATATGTAAGTTCTTGTCCAATCTTTTGTTTTCAAAGCTACAGAATTTCAAACAGTTAAAAGGCAAAATGCAAATTAGACCAGAAAGCTCTTCATGATTTTGCTTTACTGTAGATGACATTTGGTCTGTGAAGATTTGTGACATAGTTGGTTCCTTGGTACTATTGTACTTTGTGCAAGAGGTATTGAACATTTAAACATACCACGTTGACAAGATTGAACAAAGAGTGTTCCAGAGGATCTTTCTATTCGTTACTTTAAACCAGGCAGGAAACACCATTATGACTGTAATGTTGCCATTATCAGTAGTTATTTCTTTTCACACTTTCAGTACTCACTATTTCCTCTGACAGATCAGGAGGAAGCACACATGTAACTCTCCAATGTTAGTAATTAGAACACCAGTGGCAGAATTTTATATTTAGAAAAAATTGCTGTAAGAACAAAATGGTAATTAATGTAAGCAATCCAGAAATACTTGATGGGTACTCTGATTTGTGAGATAACTAATTTGCTAACCACATACAGTACAGCTGCAGTGACTTTCTAAAATTGTTTTGTCATTGTAATTATACCTTGTGCCAGCAGTTCTAAGCAAAACTTGCTATTAGCTTAATTGAAGAAAGGAATTAAGTGTGTGTGTGGGGGGGAATCTAGTGGCCCAAAAGCTAGCAGGTACACAGCAAACCCAAGAAATAGGTCCCTGGATCACACAAGTGAATTCCCGATCGTGGAGTATTTAAGATGTATACTGCTAATTACTCCTAAAGGTGTTTCACAAGTAGATGCACACAATGCTTTTGTGTTTGGGCCTTGCGGGGGATTTCAGCTGTTCATTACTGTAGATTTTACCAGGTATAGAATTTGATTGTGGTCCTGGGAAGTGCCTCTGCTTTCCTTCCTGCCAGAAGGGAATGATTGAAGCACTGGAGAGCTTAATGAGAAGTGTATGAAACATAGTATGAACAGAATGATGACTGATAATCATATCTCTAAAGAGTAGACATTTGGCAAGTTTTGCTGATATCCCTACATGTTACAGAGCTGGGTTTTGCAGAGAGAGGTCAGCAGGGTTAATGATAACCTACTCCTTCCCATCCTTCTGGAGGAAAGGATAATACCCATGTTTGCTGACAGTGCAGCTGCCATCGTGAAAAATGGGACTGGGGCGTAGACTTGAAGAGCATAAGCTGAAGATAAAGGGGAAAGCTAAAAATGTTCTTAAGATGTGAACACTTTCATTTTGTGAACTTAACACATGGGCTTCTAAAGGATCAAGTACACATCCATGTGTACTTACATACTTTGTTCAAACTGGCATACGCTTTTCTGGGCAAGTGGTGAGGAGAACCACATGATTTTATAGCAGTGCCTTCTACATGAAATACTGGTGCTAGAAACTTTATAGCAGCATCTTCTAAAGTGATTTGTGCTACAGTGCTGACTTCCATTCTTGTGAATGATGCTGCCTTCTTGGCAAGATTCATTTTTCTTGTTTTATGTAAAAAGGATTCCTGTGCTTCATCTTGCAATACTTATAAAAAGGGAAAGAAGAACAGACTCAGCTTTATTTTAAAACAATAGATTCTGGATTTTTATGTAACTATTTTGCTACTTATTCTTCCGTGATTTCTCTTGGCCTTTAATCTGCCTGTTTGTTAGTTCTTTCTTTTAGGTAAATTAGTGTGAGGTAGTTCTGAAGCTCTGCAAAATGATCAGTAAGCAACTCCAATCTAGAAAATTTGCTTCATGATTTTCAAAGTTATTAATTTCTCCTAGAATGCTGTGTAAAGATTTTTAGCCTAATGACAGCTATTATATTGTCCTGTAAAATGCTGTGCATTTTTGCATATTGAAGAAAGAATGTAGAGATTTTTCCAACTTGAGTGCTGTCATTCTTAATTTATGTTGTTAAACATTGTTTGCTAGAAGACTACATGGAATCAAAGGTAGTAGTTCACGTGGGATGAGATCCTCATTCTTCCAAGCACTGCCCACGTCCATTGCAGTTCTTGCTACCAGGATTTTATTATCAGCTAGCAAAACATTAAGTATAGCAAACGTTATATATGCATATGGGGAAGTAATTTAATCATAAACATACAGATTTAAGGTTAGCTTTGCTGATATCGGTGACTAGGTTAAAATTAATAGTGTAATCTAGCCTTGGGTAATCTGCCTTGAAATAGTTCACTGAATGAAAGTATCAAAGGTCAAAGATGTAATGCTAACTTCACTCACGTGATTGGTCATTGCAGTGTTAGTATAACAAGGCTTAAAATGCTTGTTTACAGTAATTATTTAATGTTTCATAAGTCATCCATGTGTTTACCATTTGTATCTGTGCATTTATAAGAGCGATACTCAGACTGTTATAGGGACAGCAATGACGATTTATGTAACAAAATACATTTGCTTTGCAAGTTTTTAGCCATGGTGACTTTAAGGGACGTAAATCCTTAAAAGAGCTGATTTATAACAGAGAAAATATGGTCTCCTTTGCTTTTATTTTGAAAGATGTCAAAAGGATGCTGAAAGGTGAAATTCAGGTTAAACGGTGGCACATTCTTCGTACTAAATTATAGGGATTTCTTTTTTTTTTATTGGTCAAGAGCAGCCCTTTGAAAGTGAAAGAGGGGATAGTTAACTTTTGAAGAGTGGTGCTGCTTGATTCTTAAGCTTTATAGGATATGGTTCTCCCTGGGTCAAACAGCCTTTCCTCTTATTGATGTATCTTTTCTAAAGAAAAAGCAGATGTATAAATAGCTGTGAAAACATTGAAATGCTTCTCTATCTTAAAGAAATAGTCTTATTCCAATGGTTGTTAATGGTATAAAACACAAATCTTAATTTGTCTTTTTTTAAAAAAAACAAGCTTGATGTGTATTTTTATTATTTTTTAATATCTCAAAATATTATATATAAAACTCTTCAAATTAGCATAGTGATAGGATGAGGAGAAATGTCTTGAAATTGGAAATGGGAAGATTTAGATTAGACATTAGGAAGAAATTCTTCACAATGAGGGTGGTGAGGCACTGGCACAGGTTGCCCAGGGAAGCTGTGGCTGCCCCATCCCTGGAGGTGTTCAAGGCCAGGTTGAATGGGGCCTTAAGCAGCCTGGTCTGGTGGGAGATGTCCCTGCACACAGCACTGCGGTTGGAACTGAGTGATCTTCAAGGTCCCTTCCAACCCAAACCATTCCATTATTCTATAATATCAAATGATGCTATCTTGCAATAAAGAATAGACTCTTGATGGGTGTTTATTGTCACTGGAAAAAATTGGGCTTAACATCTTTAAGAATCTGGACGAAAATGCTTTGGGTAATTGTTAAAACTGAAGTAAATATCTCGTAATCCTGAACAAAAGTAACGTGTGCTATTTCCTCTCTTTAAGAACTAATGGGTTGCTATTTTGAACATTTCTTTTCAAACGCCTTTAATGAGATTTCAGTAACTGTCAGAAATAGCAAATCCTAATAAAGTCTAGAAGCAAACTATTTCAGGCAATAGAACATACATCTTAGCAGTAGGTGTTTATTATTGACAAGTATAAGAGTTTAAAGTTTGTGCAAAATATCACATTGACAGACAATCCGCTTAGGAAAGATTTTAGCACATAATTAGAACTGAAGGGTAATATTATATTTGGGGCCTAATTACCTTGTATTTGTGCTTATCTGATTATTCTGGTGCTACCTTCTTCTGATTTTATTAGTAGGTGTGAATAAGTGATCTATTTGGTGGTGTTAGAGCAGAATCCAAAGTCTGAAACTTGGAGTCAGTTCTACAAATAAGATGTAACTCTTGTTTCTCTGCTATCTATGCTTTAAATATTCTCAATAGAAGTATTTTATGCAAGACACTTCTGAGAACCTCTGAATTTTGGACTGTGGAATAGAAAAAGAATAATCATGATGATTTAAAAATTAAATTTTAAATCTACTTTATTATAATCTAATCCTTAAAACTCTATATATTTCAGCAGTTAACAACAATGTCTTGTTTTAACAGAGAGTTAAAAATATTAACATATCATGGTGAATTTATATTGGTGCCTGTTATATCTACCACCTATAGCCTGTTTTTTGGGAGTAGCAATCAAATGTCCCACAGACTCACCTGAAAAAACAAGAAATATTCACACAACCATATACTTAAACTTCTGCCTGAGCGACTGTTAGTGATTGTCCTCAGAAACTACAGTATCCAGAAACAAATATTTATGCAGAAACATTAAGTATGTTTCAACAGTTGTGTAAGTCTGTGATTTACTTGCCTTAAAATGTTGGCCGAGGTGACATAGCAACAAGGTTTGGGTTGGCATTTTTTTTTACAGCCAGCACATACTATTTTAATTACATATAGCTCATGTAGAATCGAAAACAACATCTGGCCCCTGAAATTCTTCCTTGATTCCCTATCCTGCTGCTGTCCGACCTGCAGTGTTTGTAAAACTGATTTTGAGGCAGTATTTGTGTTGTAGCTTGTATATTCTCTGTCTGACATGCAGTTGCCAATAATCAGGCATGTTTAGAACAGTCTGAGACTAATATTCACTGAACCAATACCTAGAGCAAAAATGCTCATCACTAAGGGAGTGGAGCTACACAGTTGCAGCTATTGGTTTAGTTGGCTTAAATAAATCTGTTTCTAAATTCCTGTGAATAGATTGATGTGAATAATCACTTTTATGTTTTAAATATTCATGCAGGTTTTGCATGCAAATCATAAAATAGATTCAGAAGACAGATGTCACAGCTGGCTAGTTCACCTGCTTGCCCCAGGGCAGGATCAGCTGTGTCTAAACCACTTCTGTCAGATTCTTGTCCAAGCTGGTCTTAACAAAGCTCCTAGGTAACCTCCTTCTGTATTTAACTACAGCTAAAATACTTAGGTCCATTTATACCCGACGTAAGCTTCTCTCGCTGCCATATACAACTGTTTCTTCTGCATTTACAGCAGAGGTTATCTATGCTGACTTTGCAGAATGCCGAATTTCCCTTTTCTCTGTGGCAATAATCTGGGGAGGATAAAACTTATCCCTCTGTCTCATCTTGTGTTTCCATGTTTTAAGAGGTATTGTTTGTACAACTGTTTCACATGCATCATGGGGTTAGAACCTCTGATTGCTTACTGTTTTGCCATCCTTGGTCCAAATCTTTCCTAGGAAGTAGTGCTTGAAATTCAACTGGATGCTGTTATTGAAGCCTTGGTGAGGACAGGTAGAAAGAAGGTCGACTTTACAGATTTGCATGGGGCTAATCTGTTCCTCTACTCAACTTGTGCATTTGCTTTCTTCATCTTCATATGCAGTTTGCGTTCTGCAGCACTGTACAACGTATTTCAAATTCTGAATCGCCCAGCAACTAATCACTGTTTATTGCCTGAAGTGTTTGCTATTCTTAATTTGCCAGCCATAACGTGGTTACCTAAATCATACTGTGGTTTTTTTATTCCTTTCTTTCCTACCTTGTGCAAATAAATGGCTAACGATTTCCAAGCATGAGCTCATGTATTTACGGTCTGAATGATCTCTGAAACATTCATGTATGGTGGAACAATGTCATGACTTCCATTATTTTCCTTAAGCATCTTACTGGTGATTCCATGTCCCCTTCTGCACTGTCATTATAGCAGAGTATTTAGAAGCAAGTTCTGTGTACTACAATCTTTGGACTGTCCAATATTAAGGACATTTTACTTATTATACCTGTTGATTATACTTTTTCTTATATCTTTACTAGAACAACTTGAAACATACTGCTAGGTGCTAATACCTACTTCAAGTGTTTTGTTGATCTGATTTCATTACTGACATGCTGCAGTGAGAATTTTTGGTGCCTTGTGTCTCAGCAAAATAGTTTAGTTTGTTCTGGAGATCAAAGCTAAAAGTAGCTTCGTCCTACAATAGCACAGAATTCTAGTGGGTTAGGGCTTCATTTGTTTATTGTTACTAAATTCTAAAAGGAGTGTATGTTTTCTTTTTCTAAAACGTTTCAAAATATTCTAAGTATTTCTGTTATCCATCTGTTGAGAGTTTTGGTTCTGGGAATCCATTTTGAGACATGACTGTTCTTTGCACATCTATGAAAACTCAGATATTTGAAAAAAATACTTATTGTAGCCTTTCTGAATCTCTGAATGATAATTCTATTTCTAATCATACTTCTGCTGCTAGAAAGACTTTGAATTCTTTGCTTTATGTATATTTATAAGGCTTGTTTGAAAAAGAAATAATAAATCATGAATAAAGCTCCTTTTAGAATAACAGGATGAGTGGATTAAATCTCCCGCAGATGTTCAGTATATTAATATATCTACAGAGAAACTGATGTCGAAAAATAAGAATGTCCACTAGCTGTATTCTTTTCAAATAGATCATGTATCTGAGTCATCCTGTGTGTCATCCAATTTATACATTCACACACCGTTAGTGAAGTCATAAAAACTGAAGAACACAGAAGACATAAGAACAAATTCTGTTACTATCCAGAAGCCTGCCTTTAGGGGAGGAGGGGAAAGCTCAGAATGAAGTGAATTTGACTGTCTTCTCTCCCTTGCTGGTTTTGTGGATTTGGGGGCTTTCATTCCTTTTGCTTTGGCTTGATATTGTTGGGGTTCTTTTTAATATTTTGGTAGGACAGACCAGTATGCCTATGTTCTACAAAGTAGCTGAAAAACACTGAAAACAACTCTCCTGAGCTCTTCTACCAAGAGACTGCATGTGCAGGATACCAATGTAATGTGTGTTACGTTCTCTGTGCCTATCAAGCCATGCTGGCCTCCTTTCATAAGGGACAGCAAAACTGATAGCTGAAAACCTATTGTCCCTGTCTGTTAAGGTCTTTACAGAGGAGAGTATGCTGAGATCTAGTGAAGTGAAATACTGATGTAGAAGGTTCTGTGCTCATTTGGGCTTTGTTGGCAAGAGCTCTTCCAGGTCATGTGCAAGTTTCATGCTTTTTAATAGATGTAGGTAGCCCATAAGTAAATTTACAATGGTATAATCCTCTAAATTAATGCTTAAATGAGTATTGGGCTACAATGGAGCACCCCAAATAATACTGATTTTTTTTTTGTTTTGTACTTTCATTTTAGCGAGTAGATATGAATGCATGACTAGTAGTTTCAAAAAGTGGTCTCCATGCAAGGAAGAATGACAGAAATGCACCTTGAAAGTGGAGATGGTTAGGTATATATTAACAAATTTATTAAATTCAATAAGGTAGGATAACTATGTAGTACTTGGACTTGCATATATGCAAAGGCTTAATAATCTGTTAAGGAATGTTTGGGTATTTCTGCTTTGCTTTAGTCAGAGCCATGAAACTAAGATACAAAACTGGCAGATATTCATTAATATGAATATCTCTTTTCCTCTCTGTACAGATAAAAGAAGTCCTAGCAAAGCTAACAAGGAAAATTGCCTCTGCTGTTACAGTGACATTTCTACTGAATGCATTGGCTTAATGCAAAGTTAATATCCACTTAGATGCTTCCAAGACTTAGCAAATGGAAGGACAAATTGAATATTCTGTATATGCAGTTTAATTTAGATAAATATTTGAAATTGTCACATAGCAGAGTAATGAAAATACTTTCTGATACTTACCCCACTTTGACGGTTTCTTTTTAGTAGCTCTGATTTTAGACTGTATTTTCTGATATTTTCCTAGTAGCCTTCTTCATGGGTGTAATAGACTATACAAAGCCTACCACTTTGTATGAATGCTTTTGCAATAATAGTTTTCAGATTATTGATCTAGATCTTCCTTTTTTTGATGCCAGTGGCAAGAATCCCATTAATTTAACCGGAAAAAGATGATGTTTGTTTTCTAAACAACCATGTGCTGGCTTTTGAAAGACTTGATGCACTTGTTTATTTAAAAAAAAAATTACTTCCATACCAAAGAACACATTAACACAAGTCACACAGTTTTCTGTGTGTGTTAAGAACTGAGTGGCCAGAAGAGATGGGCCAATTATTTTCATTTGAGCTAATCTCCCACTCTCCCTTTCATCTCAGGGGATGAGTTGGCATTGGTGGTGTGGATGTTGGGACATCTTTATGAAACAATTATCTGTTATATTTAAGTTGTTTCTGGGTTTTTTAATCTGGGCACATCAATGAGTCTGTTTATAAGTATTTTTAAAGGATGATGGAAGTTGCTAGAGGCATTGCCTAGCCATGTTTACAAGCTATGAAGAAACTGTATTTTAGGTGGTTAAAATATTTGGCAGTAACTCTTTCCTCCTCCTTTCTATAGTGCATAACAGGTTTTCCAGTTTGATATTAAGAATACAGTGCCTGTTCACCTACCATGGAGGGCACCTACAATAACAGCAGTCCGCCATTTCTTGCTCCATATCCTTCCAGATGGAAAGATGAAACAGTCACCTGGGGAACACTAGTAAATTAACTATATGATAATTACCAATATATTCAGCTGCTTATTCTCTTCTTAATAAATTCTTTACCAGGACTGGGCTCAGTCATGCTGTAAATGTGAGGCAGAGTAGAGTCTTGTTTACTTTTGGTGCAGTGTTTTATTGAATAGACATCCTGCTCTGCATTTAGGAACTGAAGTTACAACAATGAGCTCTGCATGTCTACTGAAATGTTACGTTTGCGACAGTCCTCCATTTTTGGAGGGGCGGTTTATAGTCTCAAGACAGCCTTGACATTTTCACCCCACTACAGAGGGAACACGTCCATCTTTATTTTGTCAAATGTAGTGGCGTTGGAAGTGGTTGAGTGGTAGTCACAATATTTACCTTGGAGCTATATCACATACATCTGAGGTCATGTTTGCTACTTGAAACAGTGGTGTAAAACCTGTAAGTAAAGCTAAGCTACCAAAATAATTGTGATTTAAACTTTTTGAAGTAGAGATTTACTTATATGTAAGCTATAAGTAAGTCTAAATAATCAGCTTCATTTTTTCCCCCACAAATGTGATATAAATTTTGCTGTTTCATTTGATTTCCTTTAGTTTTGCCAAAGTGTGCTGATTAAAGCTGGTAAAGTCTGTTTACTGTCTCTGTCCTTTCCTGTACAATGGCTGTTGAAGTGAAGATCAGGTTGGTTTTTCATTTTCAGATATGCTATTAAGTGCATAGCCAATTGTCTTGCAGTCTGATGTTCTTGAACACATACTTGACATCAGCATTGATGTCAGTGATTTTGATACAATAGTTTAATCCAGGGTTATTAAATGAAGCTTTCAGAATTTTTACTTTCCAAATGAAATGTGATATGCCCAGATTCTAGATAAAAAAAAAAACTCAAATTGAAGTGGGATTATTAATTTTTGACCAAAACTAGGGGACCACCTAGATCTGTGGAATATTTAAAAACATATAGTAAACTTAATAATAATAGATGAGCTGATTATTAGTCTTATTTTGCTAGAAATTATCAATTTAACAAAAATTACTTGAGCTGAACTGTTCTGCTGGAAACATGCCCTGGAGGCTGAACATTGATCATTTAACAGCAAATATTTCTAAGTGGCTACTTGCCAGCTCAGGATGAGCGAAATACAACATACCTTTTCTCTTCATACCAAAGCTGGATGCAGAAGTAGCTAAACCTTTGAAACTCTGTAGTGTATAATAACGTTGAGCAAGGTAACCTGTTAGCTGCTGTAATAAGTGATAAGTGTGTTCAGCACATTATTTTTTTCTTTCTTTTTGTCAGGAGACTTGCCAAGAAGTTCTGTTTTGCTTTAAGCCTGTTGACATCTCCTAGTGAACAGATAAATATTTACCTTTTCTGTTTTAAGGATTTAATTGCTGTTAGAAAAAATAATTTTTTTCGTCTGCTGATGGTACTTGTTGATATTGTCAGGTTTCAGATACAGCCTTCTAGAATTAAGACAGATTTTATTAAACCCTTAAAGGTTGTCTAAATTGAAATTGCTCAGAGTATGAATCAAAATGGCAAAATCCATGTCCTCTGATTTGGCAAAATTTATACGTTAAAATAAAAATAATATTCTATTTATGATGCAAACGCACACAAACATATATGCAATATAAAATATATACACTCTTGCACAATCTGTATGCATGTGTGCCTGGGTTGATGTACATATAAATACACACTCAACTTTTGCCTGTTTCCATCCTCCGTTAATTTGCCAGTATAATTTTATTTGCAGCAATGAATATAGTCATGATGACCAACTTTTATGCAGATTAGTTCAGGCTTTTTAAAATGTATCGGATTTATTTCCACCGATTCAGGTCTCACTTAGGCAAAAACCATTTGCAGCCTTTAAAAAGAAACGGAACTTCCCATCACACAGGCATCACTAAACTTTTGACTTAATTGATAAGAAAACTTCAAATGAAGTCGTTATCAGAAGAAGTCATACTGAACTCGTGGTATACTTGTTTGTGGGATCAAATTGTAGTTTTGTAATTATATATATATAATTTCATAATTTTATATTTATATCATTATGTAGCTAAAACTAATTTTAAATTTTTCTGTCTAAATAGAGAGTTACGAGTTTAAGTCAATGTATATGTTGCTGCTATGAATGGCAAATATTTTTTTTAAGAGTACTGGTAGTGCAATAGGCACAAATATCAAACTACACCACATCATCTTAATGTTACTCCATAAAAACGATTTCATATTACATAATGGTTGCTGTGAATGTCTCCCAGTGGATCCAATCTCTTCCACTCCTTTACTTATCCCATGTGACCTTGATGCAGGTTGTAAAACTATCCAGGTACAGGTTGCAGAAGTTTCTGGAAGCTGTAATCTTGCTATACGCAGTGAGCAGATGAAGGCTCCCAGCAGCTCCCTGGCAGGTCTTGCAGAGAACAGCCGGTTCCTGCCTGTGCTGCTCTCCTGCTGCTACAAGGAGAGATGGGAGATGAACTGCCCTGAGCCTTTACAAGAGAAACTGTGTCAACTTTAACTGCAGTTGATCCACTACAAAATTATAAGGAAAACTCTGGTTCTCCATATGTTCTGCAACACAAGGGTTCAAAGAGTAGAAACACCTGCTTTTAAGTAGGGATGGTAACTCAGAATTTTCCAAAAGGGAAACTTAAGTGTGAGAGAAAGTTGTCCCCTGGTTATGCTCTGCAGAAGGCTGAGCTCTGCAATGAGGCAGAGCAATGGGGCTCCTTTCAAGCATTTGTCAACTAATGTGCCCCTACCCTGGCCAGCCTGACGGACACAGGGCACTGCCTGACCCTGGGGCTGTGTTCAGGTAAAGCTTGCAGGGTGAAAATGCCGAAGATTCATCCTAAGGTGAGGATGCGTATAACAGTGTTTGTTGTGGAGCATCGATCTTCTGAAATTTAGTCTTTACTAACAAAGTTATTCTCCTCTGTGCCTCCTGTCATAGCCAAATAAATGTTACTATAGCAGACGAAGTGGTGACTCCTGCTGCTTAGTGATGATGAGACACTGTCTGTGTCAAGAGTATTCTGCGTTAGTTTCTCCTGGCTTACTACTTAAAATGCTTCTCTGAGTTGAAGACTACTCAATAACACTGCCTTGTGCTTCAGCAGAGGGATTCTGTGATTTCGGAGAGCTAGATTATTTATAATGCTGTGCTTGGATGGGTTGGAGTTGAATCACTGTCCCCAGAAGAATGTGCTCAGTTGTGTGAAGCACAAGGGAGACATCAATCTACTACATTTGTTCACTGAACTTACCTTTACCACCACCTGATTTAGTCACATTATTAGCTATTTGGTTTACAACACTTTACCTTCTTTATGGAGAGGAATATTTAAGGTTATGAACTGCTTCTTGGGGGGGGCTAAAAAATACAAAGACCTGTGTATTTTAGTTTAAATATTTTTTGTTTTATACTCTAGAGAGCCTTTCAATTTCCACCTCAGTTTCTCCCTGGAGGAGGGAAACTTTTTAATATTCTCAAAATTTTCCAGTTTTTCTTTGCAATATCTCATTACTGATCAACTCAGAGCCAGTTGTCATTGGTCATATTCTGTTTTGAGACTTTCCCATTAGCAAACATTATATAATAACAGTAATATTTTATTTCAATCATCAGTTATTTAACTGGAGCAATCAATAGCTTCTTTAAGAATGTTTTGCTTAATATTTTGACTGCTGGAGCAAAACCAAACCTCAGTGTAATCACTTGGTATGCTGCTGTTGGAAGAGGAGTTAATTAAGTCTGGACTGTACAGAAATGTGATCTGCACCATCCCCATCTCAATGTCTTATCTGAGTAGTGCCCTAATAGTGGCTTGTCATTCGGGTAGGCTACGGGCTTGTGGGTGGGAAAAGGAGGTGTTTATATTTGCAAAGTTTAGAAATAGAAATCGTAATCCATTATCTGAGTTTCAGTCAGCAGTATGCCCAGGTAGCCAAAAAGGCCAATAGCGTCTTGGCCTGTATCAGAAACAGCGTGGGCAGCAGGACCAGGGAAGTGATTCTGCCCTTGTACTCAGCATTGGTGAGGCTTCAACTTGAATATTCTGTTCCGTTTTGAGCCCCCTGCTACAAGAAAGACATTTTGGTCCTGGATTGTGTCCAGAGAAGAGCAACAAAGCTGGTGAGGGGGCTGGAGAACAAATCTTACGAGGAGCAGCTGAGGGAACTGGGGTTGTTTAGCCTATAGGAGGCTGAGGGGAGACCTTATCACTGTCTACAACTACCTGAAAGAAGGTTGTAGAGAGGTAGATGTTGGTCTCTTCTCCAAAATGACAGATGATAGAATGAGAGGGAATGGCCGCAAACTGTGCCAGGGGAGGTTCAGATTGGACATTAGGAAAAATTTCTTCAAAAAAGGGTTGTCAAGCACTAGAACAGGCTGCCCAGGAAGATGGTTGAGTCGTCATCCCTGGAGGCCTTTAAAAAGACGAGAAGGTGAAGTGCTTAGGGATATGATTTAGTAGTGGACAGGTGCAGTTGGGCTTGATGACCTCAAAGGTCTTTTCCAACCAGTGATTCTGTGATTCTGTCATCTGGATCTAAATAATAGAATGCAGTACCTTTGTAAGGTGTAAAAGATACACTTAAAGAGGAAACTGCATTTTGGAAGCTCACAGATTAGTTTACTTAAATTATATAACCGCACTTTCAGAAAAATGACATTGGTTCAGGTTTTTGTTTCTTCCTGAGTGTGGGGATGCCTTGTTATATTTAGCTCTTGCTATGTATTAATTTGTATCTTAGTAATACACATTAATATTAATGTACCTTATTCTGTTTCATAAAGCAAATAAGTTAAAAAACCTGTTAAATAGATGCTTAAAGTCTGAATTTTAGAAGTGATTTTTGCATATGTGATTTTCCATCCACCACAAAGAATAACTTTTTCATACTTTAGCATAAGAGAGAATGTTTTTCAGTAGAAAAATAACTGAACAACTAAGACTGGTAATTCATTCCACTCACAGTAGTAGGCAGTCAGTGGATTACCACCCCATTTAAAAGCTATACCAATCTTCCTTGAAGAACTGAGGATGTAGAATATAAGACCCTTTTTTCTTTTTTTTTCTTTTCATAAAACTGTTTCTGCCTTATTTCAAGCTAAATGAAAACAGCTGCATATCTAATAAATTATGCATTCAGAAAGCACTCTGACACTATACTCTTCAAAACACACTTAATTTTCATCTTTCTCCTGCAATTTTTGTGACAAAAGCGATTGATGGTGCTTTGTTTTCTCCTGTAATTTTCATTGTAATTTTGACAGTGAAATATCAGAGTATATTAAGTAGTCTATCGGACATCTGATTTTGAGGTAATTCTTATACAGACTATGACCAGAGGAAACGTAGCCCATCTATTCCATATTCAGTATTTAATGAAACAAATCCAAAATATAGTGCGACAGGTATACTGAAAAGAACAAAAAATAACTCGGATGTACTGCTATACTGTTTTTCTTTCTTTCAGTGGGAGGTCTTCAAGTATCTCTCTGTTTTGCAGTGTAGTTAGTAAGGCAGACAGCTTAATTTAGACATTTCTTTAGTCATATTTGTAAAGCCCTTCTTTTTGGAACTACGCTGATTAACTCCAGAGCAGGGGTAATGCTCTGAACACCACTGTTTAGAGGATGAAGTATATTGTAGAAAGCATGTGTCCAAGAGCAATCACAGCAGCAGGTGTGCAGCATTCAAGTCACATTCTCAAAAATAATATTAATATATCAATCGGAAACATACTTGCCTAGCAGCTCTTGTGAACCAATTATTCACAGTTTTCATTTTTTTTAAATGAGTTCTGCCTTTACCTGAAGTTGGGAGTAGCAGCAGCAGCAAATTTTTTCTGCTGTAACTATTAACCTTAGAGATCTGCAGATTCTTGTTCTCTTACTACCTGCTCTGTCACTACTGCAAAACTTGACCCAATTCTGACTCCTGGCATCTGCTAATAGAAATGGAGAGGGTTTGTTTCAGTCATGATCTGTGAAACTTCTCTGGACTTTAGGAACGTTACTGTTCAAACCTGCAAAACAGATGAGTTGTGAAGTGTATTTTCAAAACTGAAACTTCATGCTAATGAGGAAAATTTTTTTCATCCTGTTTGTTTCCTTACAAAAATGAAAATCTCTTTCACACTGGTTGCCGTCTTAAGGAATAAGATTCTTTAATTCAAAAACAAACGGCAATTAGCTGTCGCAGTAGGGATTGAGAGAACTTTCTTATTTGTCTCATACTGGCTGGCAGTGGAGCCCCGAGGTGACTTGCACCTGGGTGACTCGCAGATGACTGTTGTCTGTAACTACCTGCTGGGAAAATCAGCTAGGGAGTGTGCTTTAAAAACCTGTATCACAATTACAAAGAAGTGTAAAAATGAGATATGAGATGCTTTTCGCTCTTTGGGAAAGATGCACAAGGGACATCTCCACCTCTCAAAATCCTGCAAATGTTCCTTAGGCTCCAGAGCTGCAGAACATTAGAGGCACTCTTCACACAGCCCACATCTTTAAAATCAGATATATGCTTCAAAACTATGATTTTATTTCCACTGTTAATAAAAGCAATAGCATTCTAATGATAAACAAAAACTCAGCTCAAATATTAAGCATGATTTTGCAAAATAAAACCTTATGGTTCCTTATTCTTTCTCCTGTGAGATTCGTACAATTGTTTCTCACCATAAATCTTATAACTTAAAAAGAACACTTAATTATTGGAGTTTTCAGGTCTTTTTTCCTCTGGGTTGATAATCTTGGATTACTCTGTTTAAAGGAGATGCTTGCATTAAAGTAAAATTTAAACTCTTAAATTGGGCAGAGCGAAAAGGATCAATGAGATGGTTATAACCTACAGAAGTTTAGCTGGGTTTCATAATATTCAGTATTTCTGAGCTGGATGTTATTAAAATTTTATTTTATTAAATTTATTAAATTAATTGTTATTAATTAAAAGCAGAGGTAGATATATAAAATAAACCTTTCCTACATGTCATTGGATTATGAGAAATGTTCTCAGGGAAAATTAAAATGTAGGTTTTGTCACCTCTATAAACAGCCAAGAAGAAATATCTTTCAATTATTCCATATTCTTGAATTAGTCTCTTCATTATCTGAAACCTGGTAAAGAAAAGAGACAAAAGACACTGATACTGGTTGTGAAAGCTGGTTGCTGGAAGTCTATATAATATCATCCCTTTATTATAATTCAGAAAGAAAATTTTATTCCTTTTCATGACTGAAAATTAAGTGTATAATGATTCTATAATATCGGATTGGGAGAAATAGCTTGGAAAAAAATTTCTGTAGTTTAGATATCTTTGCTGGCAATACATCAAAGTTAAGGCAATGTCTGTTCTTTAGGCCTTAGAATGGCTATGATTTAGCTTAATCACACATTACTTTTTTGTGATACATCTAAGCAAATAATACCTTTAGCAGTGTAAGACTTCTGTCTTCTTTCAATATTTGTCTGTTGCATAATTTCCTATGAAACCTACTTTAGGTATGTAATATTCTATTTAAAATGGAACTTCAAAGCTTTTCAATAATTATAAACATGTAAAAGTGCTTTTAAATAACTAACTTTCATTATAATACTGTTGTACTCCACTTTGTAGAGTTTCCAAGTCCACCTGTCCTGTGTGCAATAAATGTTTGATGTCTTGTGTTTGTGTAATATCCGTGTGTAACCTTTGTATCGCCTGTGAGAGTTACAGAATAATAACAACTGCATTTTTAAAGGTACCCACTGTAGTTCAAGCTTGGTGGCTTAATAATTTCCTAAGGGTTGAGGTTGTCAGGAACGCTGGCAATATGTTACTCCATGCTACGGCATCCTAGGCTGAAAATAGCTTCCTGAAATCTTGCAGTGCACTATCATGTGTCTGGGCAGCATGGTGGAAGCAGCTGGTTGGATACAGTAGTGTGTCGTACCAGCCACTGTGCCAGGACAACCCAAACTGTGCTAATTGTTAGTCACTAAAAATTCTGTATTTTTAAACAGTTTGACACTTAGGTTGGTGTGAATACCACCAGTTAATTTGGGTCTAAACCCCATTCTTCTTCAGTAGACCTATCTACAAGGCCCGTGGTTTTCATTGAATGCTTGAGTTAATAGGAACCTGCACCATTTCTTCAAATAGTTGAAAAATGGCTTTAGGAAGAGTTTGGAGACATATTTCTTAGTTACCCCAATATCAGCTACTTCTATCATTTTTTTTAACCAGTACCGAGACATGATTATTGTGTTCTGAAAAATGAGATGTTACCTTACATGCCAAAGATGGGGAACATCTGTTCAGGTGGAATGGCAGCAGAAATGACAGAATGAACAATATTTCCTTGCTGCAACATGTTTAAATGTATTTTTCAAGCTGAACAATATTCATTTCCAAATGCATGCTGCTTCCCTACTTAGTTTTACTTCAATGAGCTTACTGTGTTTTCAGTGCAAGCATTTCCTCATCGGGTACCAATTGCTGCCTGGGAGAAGCCAGACCTCTCTTTTATGAAGTGCTTCTCGTGTATGGAAAATAAAAAAAAAGAATTCTTTAGCAACATTAAATCAGTTCTTATTTATGATAATGGGAGTGGTCATTTTGCCATACTGTCAGGGTCTCTTTTAATTGTAATTTCATAAGCTAGTTCTGTGTTTTAGCCAAGAACCAAGTCATAATTCTTGGTGATCTTTGTTTGAAATTGCATGTCAGGAGGCAAAATGTTTATTTTGTATATAAGGTGACTGACCTGGTACAGTGGAACAAAATTGGACAATGTATATTTTCAATAGGATTTATAAAAGCCTGTCAAAGAGATTTATGATGGGTATTTGAAATTCATTAAATTACTGTTCCCACTAGGCCCAGTATAATCTGTAGTGCTATTGTACTATTAGTCAGAATTACTTGCAGTAACACTGCTAGCAAATGGATTTCCTGATGCAGCTGCAGTCTGCTTTGTGTGGATAACAGGCATTTTGTTTTGTTTGCAAAATCCTGTGTCATTTAAGATGGTCCCTGAAATTTTAACAGGCAGTTGAACAGTGGTCATAAAATAATATTTACAAATTCAGCAGGCAAACATTCTCTCTCTGATTATATTTGATCTGCTTCTGTATCACAGCTTAATATTCACTGGCACCGTGAGTAGAAAGCAAAGAGCCCATCACCATAGCAGATAAAGGGTTGTGCGCCCCTTGAGCCTCACTGCAAAGTCAAATTCTGGTTTTGCACTTGACATCTGTTGAGCAGTAATAATGATTGCATTTGTTGTTCGTTACTAACAGACACAATTCTTTCTTATTCTGTTTAGAAATATGAGTTTTCTTATTTGTCTAGAAAATGGCTTTTTACTTGCAAATTTTCAGTAGCTTTCTAAGTGGCTGAAATATTTGCCTTATACAAACTATTTGATATTGAAAGGATGGATTTCAAGAGACTGTAGCTTGATGTTAACCACAAGGTCAGTTTTACTAGTTAATATGATATTGGCAATTATGGTGCTTACAGAAGGATTTACCTGCATGCAAAGAGCAAAGCTATATAAAACATCCTGTGCCCATTTCGTTTCTAATTCTTCCTTACAATTTTCTTACAGTTATGCCTACACTCTCAGGAACAGTGTATTTTTGCTTTTTCCAGATATGTAATTAGGGGGTTTTTTTTTCAGTTTTTACCTTTGCCCACATTTCCAGTGCGTGTATATGAAGTTACGCTTAAGAAACTGAGCAACTGCACATTGTCTTGGAATTGTGTTGGAATTATGTAATAAGAAAAAGATGAGTTCTTGTCTTTAAAATGTGTAGAGAGGAACCCTTCTAGCTTCTTTCCTACTGGTTTCACTTTCTGCAGAGTGTTGTTTTTAATTATGTAGAATTTAACACATTTGAAATTTATCTTGTTTGGTTGATTACATTCCAATTTCTAAAGCTGTTGTTTCAAGCATTGCAAGACACTAAAAGCCTCTCTAACGTCTTTAGGGCTGAAACAGAAGTTGTTCTTCTGCAGGCGTCTCAAGAGTACCCTGTTGATTCTTTCTCCATGGTTTTATCAAATTCCAAGTGATGCCATTGTACAATGGTCTATAGTAATAGATGATCAGATTTCTTCGAATAATTTTATTTTCCAGAAGGGATCAGAAACTGAGGGTGGTGTGTGGAAGACTATGGGTTTTTTTGAGAAAGAAAACATTATTATATATTATATATTTATATTATATATTATATATTTATATTATATAAAATATAATAATTATTTCTGTTATATTGTGCTGCTGCTCTATCAGCGTTTCTCTGTCAATACAATGCAGAAGAAATTACTACAAAACACTTCAAAACACTTACTGAAAGATTTTTTTTTCCCTTCCTCACTCTGCACTAAAGGTTTTTTTTTTAAAGTAATAAATTCACAATAAAATGGCTTTGCGTATTTTGATGCAGGATTTATCACAAAATGGAATTTATATAGATTGGTATTCGTATCAGTATCTCCATTAATACAAGAGTACAGAAAAAACCTGTCTAAGGAGAGCTAGTAAAAAAACCCCACTGTTATTGTTACTGACACATGATAATGTAATACAGTAGAATACCTTCTATTATAATGTAGATCCCTGATGTTCTTATTCAGCAAAATTACCTTTCTGCTATGATACTCATCTCCATAGCAGAGCAGCCAAGAGGTTCAAATGATTCAATCATTTAACCTCAGCTTAGTGATGGAGACTCCAGTACAGTTTTGCCACATAACCATGGTTTAATATATTGTTTCTTCAGACTTCCATCTTAGATTTTACATCTTAAATTTTAGTCAGGCTGTATCCTCAACTTCTTGGAAAGGCACAGACAGAAATGGAGCACAGAAATTTAAACCAACGAATCAATTGTTAAGGGTTATGGACAGGAGGCTCAGTAGAGGTAACAGCCTTTCTGGTTTGTCTACCAGTATTTTAGAATTCGCTGAGTCTGCCTCTGCCTTGATTTTAACTTGCAATATTAAATAAAGTCTGAGCTGGAATAGGTTTCCAATTGTGCTTATATAGTCCTTCCTTTTTCCAGTTGACTAAGAAAATATGATACATCTCGTGGGTGGGGCCTTATTGTATCATTGGACAGAAGCTTTACTTTTTATCTTCTCTCTCTCCATTTTCTTGAAATTTTGTTTCTTTTTCTTCTTGGCTCAGAATTCTCTCCTATGTGCACAGTTTTGTTCCCCCCACCTGTATTTGTTGTCCAACTACTAAAATATATAGCTGAAGAATTCAAGTAAATGGCATATTCAGAAAACTTATTCCTTTAATTTGTTTGATTTATAATTTTTTTGCAACTGCCTGAGAAATCATAAATAGAAAGGATTTCAACTATGCTACCATTAGAGCTATTTACGAAAGATTACACTGCCTTCGTGCTTCCTGACGCTTTTATGAACTTCAGTCTGAGTTCTGCTTCCATATTACATTTTCAGCTGTGGGTTTAATAAGACTAATTTTATCACTTCCTCCCTTCTTTGGTGTGGCTGCTGTCCAGATAAAGCTCTCTTCTTGCTGTGTTCAAACTCAGTTTATTTTCTGCTTTTAATTCCAGTCTTTCTAGGTTAAATTACTACAGTGATAACCTTACCACCAGATTTTACGAACTTCTTGGGTTTTCCTTGCCACCTACCCAACATTTCCCCACCTGTTAAAGTAAAAGCTCACTCGAACTCTTGCCTTGGATATTAGGAATATTAAAGTATAATATCGCTAGTATTTTGAACTATAAGTTGCCTGTTTATTTTTGATTCAGAAGTAAGCATTTCTAAAGAAAAGAAAGTTTATTTTAAGGATAAGCTTTCATCATATGCTAGGAAAAATATGTATAGCAGCTGGAAACTCTTGGTAAGGGATTAGAAAAAGAGATGCAAATTAGTATGTTAAACCACATTTGTGCTGCCCGGGCTCTCAGCAATGCTAAGGAATTGCCCTGTCTCTAACTTAGGGGAAAAAAGATAATTGTAACAGCACTCTCATTCTTTAAGCCAGGTCAACAAACAACATTTTATTAGTTCATCATCTTTATGCCTGATAGCCTCTTTAGGCCATTTCTGACTGTTTTGCAGCTTTCAAATCACCAGACTTGTATGAAAGGAATGGGACACGACAGGGAATTGTTCCTGCTATATCAGGTACTTGACTGGAATTTAAATAGATTTACTTTATTCATCTCCCCTTCCTCTGTCACCACTAGTTCTCTAAAAAACAAGAAATTTGGTTGCATAAAGGATGTGTTTCTAGAAAATTGAGTTGATTGCCCATCATCTTAAAAATATTTCAGCTCTGAATATTTCATTCGGTATTTTACTGGAATTTTGCTTACTGATGTTTTATTCAGTTACTTGCCATTGAGTACTTGATACATTTCAGATTTTCTGTGATTTAAAAAAGTAATTGTATTGACATTAGTCTTGTAAATCAGTTCCTTTGATATGGTAAATCATTTCTCCATTCTTGTCTGCTTGTATAAATTGATGTTTGTCATCCTCTTTTTTCTTATTACTCTTGTATTTTCTGTCTTTGCCATTTCATTTATGATACTTACAAGGCAGTATATCAAAAGTTTCAATAACTTGTTAATGTTAACATGTTCCTTATCACGTTCTCCTCTTTTATTATCAGAGACCCAATTTCCCCATCTATTTTTCCCCGGCTTTTTTAAATCTCATTTTTAACTACTTAATACCTAGCGTTTTAGTGCTGTGTGCTCTTAAAGGATGTTCCCTTACACCGCCTCCATGACCACCAAATTTAATACACTATATATTCTTGGTTAGTCGCTTTCTTCTTTCCCTGCTTCTGTTATTTGCCAGCCATTTAATTCTCATCCTTAATTTCTCATCTACTTGTATTCTAACACAGAGAGAGGGATGCTATGCACTCATTGCTTCATGTGAAATAAAACCTCTTTCGTAGACCAAAGAGTAGGAGCTGGTTTTGAGTGAGGCTGTCTGCCCAGCCCTGGCAAAGATGAAGTATTTCTGCACATGCCCAGGAATAAAGCTTTAGCTAAGCGGAGATGAGAATGCTCAAAGTTTATTATGAGATCTTCTGCTGATTTTGATTGAAATAAAATTGGCATTTTCAGCTTTGCAATGTTGAAGTGGTGACTTAAATTCATCTTCTGGGTAGTAAAACTTTTTGTGGCTTTAAATCCTGGTTTCTCCTTGAAAAGGTGGAAGTTAAGCATTTAATCGGCATACATGTCTTGCATCTTACTGTCTTTTTAGGTAACTTTCAATGTGCAATGTAGCTGATAGTCCTGGTGAAATGATCTCATTTTCAGAATTCCTCTTCTCTTTTTAAAGCCATGGCTTTTTTACCTTTCTACACACAATTGGATGTTAATCCTTTGACTGCAATTTGCACTCTTCCATGCTGGCTTTTTAATCTCCAATACAACTAGTTCCTTCCTTGGTCTATTTATTCAAGAAAACACTTCAGCATTATTGAAGGATTTCAAAGTTTTTCTATGGGGAGCTAGGAGAAAACTGCTTTTGAAAATTGCAGTAGTTGCCTCCCTTTAAATTTAAGGGTACAATAACTTGACTTTCAACTCATAGCTTCTGGGGGTCAAATTGCGTGCTTGATGTTAGCTTCTTTGTCAACTGCCATCTTCACAGGAAACATTTCTACAATCTATCATCTGCTTTATAACCCCGAGCACTGGTGGATTTGTGACTTCAGATACTTCCTTTTTCCTAAACAGGGAAGCAAATTACATTATTTTTAGGAATGTCTAGAATAAAGTTAATGTATATGATTTCCAGATGTTATCTTAGTCGATTGACTAAAAGCTCAGTTCCCAAGTATACTCTATAAGAATTGGTGTGATAGGAGCTGTTCAAAAGAGATTTTTAGGTAAGTGATCTTGGTCGTTCAGGTCAGATATCTGCAAGTACAAGGTTCTTTCCTGTGGTTTTACTTTCCTCACTGGTAACAGACCTGTTCCACAGTGTAATATATTTTAATGTTAATATTCAACTAAAACTTTCCTGATGCAAATTTAATTCCCATCTGAGTGATGTTTCAGATTTTTTTGCCTTATCCCCAAGTCATGCAATACACTTCATATAGCTATACTGCATCAATAAATATCATCTTACTCCTCTATAATTTTTTTAGTTACTTATTATTGTGAGAAAAATCAGTATTTTCATATTGGAAAGCTAGTTTGTATTCATGGTTTCTTCTTTCAGATCACAGATAAAAGGCCACCTAGTAAAACTGAAAAAACAATTAAAAAAAAAAAGCCTCACCTCCCTCCCTGCATTTTTTTCTTAGTGTGGTTGCTCATGACATCTCTGACATCATTGTTATTTATGTTAATAGCAGAAGAAAAGCAGGTTTGTTTCATATCTAAAAATACCACTATTCTATTACACAGCACATATGTCAGACTGTTACACTGAGAGGAAGTTTCTTGCTACAATGGTCAATATTCTCTTTCCTGATTTAATAAAGCATTTCCAAAGAGCTCTCTGCTCTTCTCTTTTGGGAACTGAGAGTCATCAGAATATCTATGGCTAAACTGTTCCATGCTGAACTCAGTGGCAATAATCCTATTAAAGTTAAGCGTAAAGACTGTTTCTCAGCTATCCTCAAAAATAATGTATTAACAAAAATGAAACTTTCTTAGGCTGTTATTTAATTCTTAGATGAATTCTGACCTTACAAGAAGGCTGTGCTGGTCCTTCTGAGACCACTCTATTTTCTAAGAATGCTTCCTACAGAAGAGCAACGTCTCACTCTGGGCATGTCACTTGTTTTGTTGGATTTAGGTCCAAACTCTTTAGAGAAAAGAAGCAATTCAGCAGTGGATTTTGAACAGGGAAAACTCTGGTCTACATTATATGGGAGATTGAACAAGAATGATCATTCTTCTAGCTTTAGAGTTTTTCAACCTGTAGAATATACTTTAATACTTTTTACAACTTAAATTGTGGTCTTAATTATTTATCTCTGCTATGTATAACACACAAAGTCATCATGTGAGCTTATTTACTAATGTTGTAGTGTACTTACAACAGTGAGCATAATAGTGGTTCATTCACTGACGTTGATGAGCCTGAAGGGCATGAAACGTGTGAATATTTTGCTGTACTAACGCTCAGGAAAAGGGAGCCAATCTCTGCCAGGTAATTCTAGGAGAAAAGAACACCTCTCTATTTGTGTTTAAATAGTATTTAAGGATAATGTAGCATGTGATCTACATCCTCATCTCACTGGAACACTTCACAGTGATAAAATTTGGGCAATAATTAGTACAATAATTTTGCAAGTGTGTATGGCCAATGATAGTCCCATGAATCAAAATCCATGTAGTGTTCAATCTAAGTATGTAATTAATGGGTGAAGTAGTGTGAAGCCACAAAGAAAACTAAGCAGAAGTACTAGATATGAATACGAGCAGGCTCAGTGTTGTCAAGTTAGAATATAGTAAGTATTTTAGAAAGCTACTATAATGGTGAGAGAATTAGTTTCTGACTCTCAAGTTTCAGGCATATAACTAAGTAGTTATGTTCTGATTTTTGTGGCCTCATTTACAGCTCTGCTGATTTCTCCCAGCTTTGGTTAAGTTACTGGTGTACTTACTTCATAACCAGCACTGCATGAATTAGCAAAATCATGTTTTCTGCACCCAGAAATACTCATTCTTCAGGTGATGAGGGAGCAGTCATATAGGCAGTAGCTGGTACATTCTTGATATTTTCAATATTGGATGCTGTCCTGAGGTGTCTTGAGAACCATGGATTCTAAACCACTTTATGCCTGCTCATAAAATGTCATTAAGACAACAATACACTCATGTTACTGTTACGTGTTATGGGAATTCTGCTCCAATTATTAATACTTTAAAATACATTAACAGCTTCTGAACAAAAGTGTATGGCAATTCAATTAAGTGAAATACTGATTTCTAATTAGTATTTAATTAGAGACTGAATGCAGATTGGGAGAAGATTGACTTCCTTATACTAACTACAAAACAATGTTTGATGCTTTCAATTAGCATGGTGGTTTGTAAACTTCTTGCATGTGAAAGCAATGAAATGAAATTTATACCCTGTGTAATGTGTTTGTTTTATGCTATGAGTTATCTACAGTAATGCATTTCTTTGATCATTTTAGTGGTGGTCTTGTGTAGTTAAGAATGTATACACCTACGACTGAATGTGGAAAACATTAGCAGGAAAAAAATCAGCAATTAATGTGTGATGTTTATCTGCACTTAGGTGAATGGGACTCAACTCTGACTTGCAGGATTTTTTCCCTGTGCAGATGGCTATGGTTCCATGCCAGCCTGACCCTTGCATGCAATAGCTTTGTTTTAGAAGACATTCTAAAGCTCCGGGAGCAGAAATGCTTGCTTTGGTGCAGATGTGTGGATCCAGCCTCAGGAAACTTGATGCGTGCCCAGAATGTAAAATCTGTAGCTATTTCTTCCCAGCAGGCACAAGAAAAGGAATTTTGGGTGCTCCTCCTCATGCAGACTACACTGAGGTTGCAGAGGAACTGGGTATCTGAGAACTGTGGATATGTAGGAATTAATCTCTCTATTATTATGTCTCAGACTTGATAGGACTACTGCATAGAACTGTAGCATGTCTGTTCATTTAGCAGTAGTGATTTGATCCGGTGACTTAGGGAAGAAATGGAAACATGTTTGGATTTCAGCCTGATGAGTTCCTTGTATCAATGAAGCAACCACAAGACTGATGAGAGCAGATGGTTTTCTAACCTTAACAGGTTATTAAAAAAAACTCAAGATGAACTGTTGAGAAAGTCTTATAGAAATGTCGTGATCCATGAAAATCAGAAATTTTAGAGTAGTTTGATTTTTGTTATGCTTGTTAAAACTCCCTGGTATTAGCATGCCTGAAAGATTTATGTACAAGAAACATTACTGAATTAGATGTTATTATTTCTCTATGTATTATTCAAAGAAGGTTTTTTAACTTATTTAATATCAGACATGTAAATGTGGAAGAAAATAAGATGAAAACTTTGTGATGATAAAAGGCAACTGAAGGTCTGAAATACATCCTTGTTGCCACTGCTCATTTTTATTACTTTGTATTTGCCAGCTCTGTGGAAGTTTTCCCTAGAAAAATGTAATCTTGGTGGTCTTGGAGGTTCTGACCCTTTGGTGAGCTTTGGATACAGTCAAGGGTAGCTGTGAAGAAAGTAAGGATCAAGGAGAGGTAAAGAGCCTTTGTAGGCTTACGGCTGAGATCCTGTGCTACTTCAAGCCCAAACATCCTGCTTGTTTTCACCTCTCAGCTCCAGCCTCCTTTGAGGTTCTGATGTGGAGAAAGTGCTGGGAATGGATAATGATGAATTTCTGAATATTGGTTATTGCCTTATAAAGGAGATCTAGCAAACCTGTTGGCACTCTTCTCACCCTTATCTACCTCAAGGTTTCTAAGAGGTTTCTAAGAGGCAGAAGGTGAAGAAGGAAAGCTTCATCGAGGCACAGCCTTCAGATTTACTGTGGGCAGAAGTTATGTGAGCAACCACTCACATCCCCTTTCTTCCTTAGGATATGTTTTGCCTTGCAGATGATGCACTCATTGCGTTGCTTTTATCTGTTGACATAATTTAAAGGAAATCTTTCCACTCATTTTCCAAGAACATATTCATCGTAGTGAATGATGCTATTCAAGCTGAGGGAATGTAACGTTTTCTAGGGACAGTGGATTATTTGCTGCTATTTAAGGGAATTTGTGAGGCTTGATTATTTTCTGAAGAATAGCTGAGAAAATTCCAAAAGCTTTTATAAAGGAAATGTGCAAGTGATAGTGTTAGTATTTAATACACCTTCTTAGATTTCCACCTAAATCCGGAAATGCTACTGAAAAATTCTGTTTATCCTTTACCTGCTAAACACAATAAAAAAGGTGCAGATGTAATTTCTAACCATGGATGGGAGAAAAAACCTGAAATTTTTAATCCCTAACATTTTTTTAAAGAAACCATAATTTTGACTAATGAATCACAGAAACATTCCTATTTAACTTCTTCCATGGCTTTGTAGCATGCAGTACCTGTAGTCTGAAGGTTATTTTACTGCCCACAGTACAGTTAAAATTCAATTTTCAAACTCCCTGTTCCCTTAGAGATATTAACTTCCTCTTGTCAGTTTTCCATTACAGAAATGTCTGTGCCTTAAAATGATTTATGGTCAACCCATGTCAGAATATTGTCATGTGGTATATGAAGAGACCGTTAATCCATAGTACATTTTTAAATTTTATACCTCAATACTAGAAACCAGGTGTATGTCATGATTAGCCATATTTCTTTTCTATTCCATTCTGCTGTAGAACACTGATAAATATAGTAGTAAATCTGGTGTTATTGGTATCCTTTTTGGCTTTCATGGGACAGAATGTGAATCATGTTTTAATAACTAACAGCATTTAAAAGACATAAGAACCTTGATTTTTTTTTTTTTTTAGGGTCTTGTACCATTAATGCTGGTGTTGACCTTAAGCTGAAACATCAACACCTATTGCTAGTTGTGTCCACTGATGCCATAAACAAAGTTACATCATACTGGCTTATTTTAATCATAGACAGCTGCACGAATTAATTTTCTACTATTTATTGGATAGATTATGTCATTTCACTGTTTGGGAAGCCTGTCATGGAGCAGTGAAGATTAGAACCTGAAATTAAATTGTACCATTAAATATACTTTTTATTCTTGATTTACTCGATTTGTGGTTTTACTCTTCCAACCCTCCTAAACATATAAAACAAGTGAGAGTCATTGTGAACAGACCTGCAGGCATTGCATAGGTTAAATCAGCCAAGTAGTAGTAAAGAAACGCACAAAGGAAATAAATTTAAAGGAATTTAATAGTATTCTGAGGCTGAATTAGCAGAAGCAACTTTGTGCTATGAAAAAACTTCAGGAAGATGACAATTCTGACCATGGTCTTTGAGCAAATGGGATCCTGACTCTTCTTTCAGTTAATTTGCATCAGATCAGGAATGACTGTAGATCCTCTGATGATCTGAGGGTGAATTTCGCAATGCAGAGACCGTCACCCTTTGGTTCTCAATACGCACAGGCGAGTTCACCTAAAACCAATATGGACTACAACTGAAACTCTAACACTTCTTTGCGTGATGCCAGGTAATCTTAGACCAGCTCATGTTTGAGTGGAGATGATTTTGGGAAAGTTGCTGTGCAGTGCAGGTTGTTGATCCTGGCAGGGGTGTGTCACTGGCAGTGCAAAGCTCTGATCACAGGGAACAAAATACATTGTTGCTCTTGCTGGTTTTCAAGGTGATGAGAACAAACTGTCCCAGTTGAATTCATTCCTACTATGACAAAAACAAGGAAAAATCTGAGAGTTTTCTCTAACCCTGGTGATGGAGCTATAGTGGCCACAGACCTCATGCCGATGGGACACAGATCATTCCAAAGAGCTGGTGTGCGATCAAGTGTGTGACATATAGGAGTTATCAGGTCAGTGGTGTTGATGGATCTTCAAGCAGATTTACTGGAGGCTCCTGCTACCGGTATAGGAATTGAGAGTCTAAAAGTTAGTTAAACCCTTGTGTGTCAAGTTTTCAGCTTCTCTGGGATAAGACTTCTCCACAAATATATGTTTTGAAAATAAATATCTAGGTTGCACAAGTGTTAATTAAATTATATAGTATATTCAGAATGACAATAGAGACGAAACTTGAATTTTGTTTTTTATCAGTCTTATAATATTTCTAAAATACTGTAGCACTGAAAACCTGAATTTTTAACTATACCATAGATGAGAGACTTGGACAGTTAGAAATTTGTTAAATGGTGAAATGCAGCACTGGAAATCATGCTGTAAATTCAGTTGATGAGCAAAGAAGCCACTTACTGTTTTCCTGCTTTTGAAGAAATAATTGCATTACTAATGTACTGAGCCATATCGTTTAGCAATAACATACTTACCTCTTTCGTGCAATAGCTTCATCAGTAGATCACAAATCAGTTTACAAAGGAAGTAAATATAATTACCATCACTTTATGTCACAAACCCTGTAAAGAAACGCAGAAACTCCATAAAGAAATATTGTGCTGCAATTGTGCTTAATTAAAATTAATGTTATTATCAAACTTGTATTTATAAAACAACATAGGCACTGATAGAGCTAAGAATCTTTTGATTTTTTTTGAATAATCACAGAAACCTGAATTCAGGTTTAAATTTTTCATATTTTGATTCCCTTTATTCAAACCTATTTCTATATAATTATTTCAGCTCTGTTCTCAAAGCTGGTAGTTAGGGATATTATAAGATTTTTGTCTGAACTTGAAGTTTCTGTGCAGGCAGAGTAGGTGATATTATAAACAAGACTATAAAGCAGAGTAGAATTTCATTTTTTTTACAATTGACAAATGCGAGGCCTACTATGTACCTAACTATGTTATCCTCGAGCCTCTATAGAGCACCTTGCTTTTCCTTTAGAGAGGAATATGCATTCCTTTATGAGGTGATAAAACCCTGAAACCTGAGCCTCCCAAAAGAATAAGGGCCTTATTTGCAACTGCCACTAAACATTGTGTGAATAAGATGATGATTGATTTTTTTTTTTTTAAATCATTCAAAATAATTTGGGGAAAGTTAAAAAAATTAAATATACTTCTTCAATTTCAGGCTAACCCAAAGAAATTATGTTGGTCAATTTGGTCAATTGGTCAATTTTCTTGACCAAATTCTCTTCCTATCTTGTATTTTTTTTTCTTTCTTCCTTCTCTCATGCTCAGAGTGCACACTCTAAGGTAATATGATGAGTTCAAGAATTTGATCTTATTCACTTGTTAAAAAAGTACTGCTGGAGAGAATGTCACACCTACTGAAACTAGACTGGAGGAGGAGAAATTTTTACTTATTTGAAAACTTGTATAGTTTTACAAGTAAATGAATCCTGAAACTGTTCAATATCTATTTCATCCAGGGCAACTTTTCAGTAAAGCTTTCTGTAATAATTAATAAGGAAAGAAATCTTAACTTCATTTTGGTATCTAGACAACTTTTATTACATTTTTTTTATTAACTCTTAAATATTGAGTAGTTTTTCAATTGACCAATACTTTGGCCGAGTATTTCTAACAGGAATCAAGAACATGATACAGAGAGCTTAATTGGAAAAGTACGATGAAATAGTAGACACAGCTTTACCCCCAACAGTGTGCAAATATTATCTTCATTTCTGTTCATTGGAAAGATTTGCACTTCTGAATTTACAGTTCTAAATACTGCTGCTGAAGGAACAAACCTGAATGAGCTGTTGGGATTATTCACATCCATGCATGCTTCTGAGCTCGAGTGAATACTTCCACTTTGGAATTCCATTTAATTATGCATTTCCTTGATTTATGTTCTTGAATTCTGTAAATACCTGACAAATAACTATATTGCTATTTAGCAACTTGCACGTGTTTATAAAACCCAGTTTGTTTGGTTGGTTTTCTAAATTGCTGTGTTTAATGGAAAAAACTTATCACTTTGGAGGTAGTTGTTTGGTTTCTAAGGGGAAGAAGGAACAGATTGAATTTTTGAGATCAGATCCTTTGTAGTGATCATCACTTTGTCATACAAGTGATCAAAGGAACTAGTCAGAAGATGACAGCTTTAATATAAACTGCTGTTTCTATGGCTCTGGGGAAAATTAAACGTGGAGATAACTGACCTAGTACATTAGAGAACTCTCCTCATCAGAGGTTTTCAGAACAAGATAGACAAAAATTTCTCAGGAGAACAAAGAAAATAGAACTCATTCAACGACTTCTTAGTGCTGTTTATGGTTCTATACTTTTGTGATTCAATAATTAATAGAAATAGATCATTAGGAATAGATAAAAACCTAGACGTTTAATAAAGATAATGTAGTTTTTGCATAAAGACAAGCATATCTTTATTCCTCCTATAAATTACAGTGAAATAAATACTTCCCTAACAGTATAAGTGACTAGTTTGTTTATTTTTTTCTTCTTAGAGCAGAGAGTAGAATAGTTCCTTATTTCTTCCAACACTGAGCCCTAAATTTTATGCTCTTCAAAATTAATACAGGCATTTGCAAGTTTCTGTGAAGAAAAAGCTCTTCTCTTCTGTGGTAGTCTGTTTGATTGACGTTTTGGTGGAAATTGTTCTGGATTAATCAGATTTACAATGCATGAGAGACATGAATTAATGCAGCTCATTATAGACAACACAGAAAAATGTAGGAAAGATCAATGTATAATACAGTTAATGACAGCCTTCATGGGAGTGTGTCCTCAACTGCAACATGCATAGCTGTACTGGTGAGTTGATTTTGTACTTTAAACAGACTGTCTCACTCAGGAGGATCTGTGTATTAGCAGCTGCTCCGCTTCTTCTGGCTGCCTGGTGCCTAGTGGTCAAAGCAGTAGAATTTCATGGGCGGATGCAGAAAATCTGAGCGTAATATAATTGAACGTAATGTGCTTGTTAGAACTTAAACTGCCTTTCAATGCCACTGTGATAAGCAATTCCAAATAGTATGATTCCTGCTACAGGAAAGCTAGAAGGTGAACTAGAAGCAGGCAGAAATCGTCTCCTTCAGTGTACTTCTTACATGAGAAAATTAGCAACTCCACTTATTAATAAACTGAACCTCCCATTCAAAACAGCCTTTACTGACATTCTACTTGTGTAGTACCATAATATCCTTTAATTAAGATATGTAGCCAAATTATTGTTAGCTATCATAAGAAAACATACAGCTCAGTCTCAGTGTAGAAATTGAGATGCACTGAACCAGTGTACTTTAACATAATCCAAAGAGGTGACAGGAAGATATGTATCTCTATAAATAATATGAACAGCCTGGTGGAAGGAAGGAAGGAAATGCCTTCTTCTGCCTTTCAAAAATACAATAACTGGTAAAACTGGATATGTGGAATGATTCAATGCATGGGGGGGGCAAGTCTGTAATTATAAGGAGATTGACAACCATGTGCACAGTAATTCCCTTATGATAGATGGCCCAAGTGCCAATACTGGCGGGCAGACATGAAACATAGGAAGAAAAGGCCAAGAAAACCTGCTTTTCCTGGATCTCATCTCTATAAGCAGGCAAGCTTTGAAAGTTACTTTCTGTAATTAAAGTGTTCACTGGTTCAAATTTTTCTCCAGTTGCTCTAGAATGTTTTAATTTATTTTAAAATTAAATAGTCTTTTCTAACATCAATTTTGAGATTAATTTTTAATATATATACTATAAAATATATTGAAGGATGAACTTCCAAGGTTCATGAATTGCTGGGGCAGAACTGGCAACACTAAAATACAGTTCTTTCATTTGGCCACAAAAATCTTCATATCCTCGCTGCATCAGTTTAAAGAGATTATTTAAAAGCAGTCAATTGGCCTTTAAATGCCTTCAGAGATCCCACATAATTACATAGATGCCAAGTACTACCCACAGGCAATCTGCAAAATTTTCTAGTGCTCATAAATTTCCTTAATCTAGACTGAAAAAAACCCCTATTATCTTTGTTAATGTATCTGATTTTAAAATGGCTTAGATCTCATGATAAATCAATTTTAACTTCCATTCTTTGTTAATCTTGAAAATTATACGATGTATAAAGTTTTAAGATCTTAAATTAAAAGCATGTGTCCATTAAGGGAATTTATTAACTCAAGTAAGAACGGAAGTCAACATAATGTTATAGGTGCATCTCTATTGGTTGAAAAGGACTTCTTGGGCAATGAGGAGGTCAGTGAAGGCATATTACGCCAAGTGACTTCATTAGCTTTGTGCAGAGCAGATGGGCTTTTCTATTATAGGAATACCTGGGCAGAGTGTTTTGAAACTTGTTGATAGAACACTGAGTCTAAATTTCCTATTTCTTGTTTTGTGTTTGTCACATCTTGCTTGTTTGCTTTGTAAGATGCATGGCTCAAATTTTATCACACTTACTGTTGTTTTAGAAATGTCTTTTCTTTTATTCCCAATAATATGGGAATAAAATATTCCCAATGGCTGTTCCTAATAATAAAGAGAGTTTAAAGGATGTAAGTCTGTGACTGATTAGTAAAGAATGGATCCCAATCCTCATCTCCAAAACATGCAGGACTGAAAAATGAAAAAGAAAAGATACTTGATATAGTGCATAGGAAATGCAGAAAAGGCTTCTGCAATACTATAAATACAGAAGCACATAAAAACCTGCACAGTTGCAAACACTGAAGATTTGGTGTCGTGGCTATGGAAGGGAAGTCTCCATCTAAGACCACTGTGTTTTCCATACACAAATATACATTTCTTCAGTGTCTGAAGTCTGACTTGCTAAGCGACTCTGTGTTGTATACATTTAAAGTAGCACTAGCACAAACCATACCATACCTATTTATTTTGCCAGTATTAAAAGGAAAAAAAAAAGCATTCAAATACTGTAGATTGCTTGCTGTGCTTTGGGTTTTGAGTTCTTTTCCCAAATGATGTGGAGTTTGGTTTGGTGGTTCAGGAGGTTTTGGGTTTTTTTCTTTTTGATTTGTTGGTTTTTTTTGTATTTTAAGTAAAATCCCCAAATCACAAAATGGATCGCAAGGAAATCCTAAAACCAAAAGCGGGGATGAGTAAGCAGATGATCATTGATGAGAAAATGCAGAACTCAGAGGAAAGAATCTGTCTTTTTGTCATCAGCAAACATGTTTCTGATTTGAAGAGCTAAATTAAAGCTGTGGATATTTACATCACATCCTACATGAAAATAATCACGTATAACAGGTGTTCACATCAATCCAGGAGCCAGAAGTATCTCATTTTTATGGTCTTATGCTTACCCTGAAAAAAAAAAAAGCCAGTGTTGACTTGCATGTGAAACCAGAACTGTCTTCTCAGCCACCTCTGTGATTTCACATAGTTATGAGTTTGTGGATAAACATAAGTTTGCTGCTGCTACAATGTGCCATTACTGGAAAATGCAGGTTGATGGCTACCAACCTTGGCTATGTCACCAGCACTAGCCACATAGTTATACATTGAAATTAAGAAGAAAACCTGCTCCATAATGCTCTAAAAAAAAAAAAAAATAAAGGTAATAATCAGTTGAGCCATTTAGAAGACATGAATCACAAATCTGTTTTTAAAAGCCATAACCATGCTATTATCTTAAGCTGATAATAAAAGGAAGGCAAAATACTAAAGAACAGCAGCAACTTTATGTGGAAATAAAAGAGGTCTCACAAATCAGAGTTGAAAAGGCACCACTTATTTATAACAGCTTAGGGTATAAATATAGTGCAGCCTATGAATAAGAGAATAGAAAGGAAAATAGTCACTGTACATTTGTTCAATGGAGAGCTTCAGGTTCTTGAAAGAAATGATGTCAATATTATACTTTTTTACAAATCTAAGTCAGAATAGGTTTTTTTTCAGCACTGAAATATTTAAAAAAATCTTCTCATAGTAATAATTCAATTTTCTTTTGTACCCACGTCCTCACTATGAGATTTATTTAGTCAACGTATATTTATATGTAAGATTAAAAGACCTGAGAATTATGTACCTAAGATAACACTTGGCAGCCTTTGGTTTATTTCTCTTGTTGTAATGTTTTTTCCAAGAGTTGGACTCCTTGTGGGTACAGGGCTGTCAAAGAGGCAGGCGATCAGATTGCTCAATGCGTTCTGGCTGACTCTCAAGAGCTGTGTTATGGCTCTGCTGATTCACAAGCCTTTGATGGGTTTGCGTCCTGGAAAAAGCCAGAGCTGCTCTTTGAGTTTAGGGCAGATTGGATTTGTCTGTTTGGTTTTTGTGTCTGTCAATGTGTGCCTGTTCCAACCTAACAAGCGGCCAAAATCTCTAACTCAGCATTTAGTGTGTCTTAGGACTACTGGAAAAAAATATATTCCTCTTGTTCATCTGAAGTTGCTCTATGCTGATCTATGCACTAGGCTGAAGGAGTTTTCTCTGGTCCAATCTTTCATATGAGAGCAAGATTCAGCCTAATGATTCACCGGGATTTCAGCCATGAGTCAAGGATTCCCAGTGCCCCATTTGTTACTAACCTGAGAAAAAAAATGGGTATCTTTTTGTTCTCTTCTCCTTACACGTTATCTACGTGAGTCTCAGGACCTGGGATTGACAAAACTTGTAGTTTTGGAAGCAGCACAAATGCTTATAGTTCAACATTTCTATAGTTTGCAGGAAGTAAAGCTTGGGTTTGTAACTCACGCTGCCCTGCCACCCTAAAAACACAGAATAAATAAAGGCAACAAAACACTTGGTGGTTTTTGAGACTGAAGGATACTAATCTTGCCCCATGCCTACAAATGCACAGGCAACCAAGAGATGCAAACAAAAACTCCAAATCATTTTCTGAGTTGACACAGTCTCATGAGTTACTGTTACAGAACCGTGAACTTGGAATTCAAAGCAGGCTAAGCTGTCTGTTTCTGGAATAGCTCTGTTCATTTCCTTGATTTGCTTTGGCATAAAGGTATTCCTATTATCTTATAAATGCTAAACTGTATAGGCTCCAAACTCGAGGTGCAATAGCAATGATCACCTGCTAACCTGCATTAGCTGAAGGCTTTCTGGCAGCCAAAGGGAGAGTAGAAAAAACAACAGAACTTCTCAGAGTTCAGGTGAGTTTGCAACACAGAAGAAAATCATAGAAAACAGAACAAAATACATGATTTAGGATTGTTTTGAAAGACTTCATTTTCAATGTGTAATATTATTACAGATTAGCATTTCTGCAGTTGTCTCCCATGTGCAATGGTTGCTTAAACCTATTCCTGTAAAGAGTTCTTTAAACTCAGCTTAAAATAGCATTTTTCCATTTCGAACATAATTTTATAGTCTCCTCTTTTGCTCCTGTGCGCAAGAACATCTGATTATTGGTGTCCACCACAGCCTCTGTGGGCATAAAATTGCAATTAGCATTGTGCTCTGACTGAGCTCATTCGCTTGATTACTGTCTTTGACTCCTGATTGCAAATGAGCTGGTAACAAAGAAGCCACACAGAAGAAATGACAAAAATGTCAGGGCCAGTTCCACTGTCCCCTCCTGAGGACTGCAGGGCTGACAGAGGTGATATGGCTAATGAAGAAAAGAATACCTCATCTTTGAGCTCTGAGCTATAAACATTTCCACTTAACAGAGCTCCCATTTACAAGGATTGTTTGTTAAACCACGCTGTATCTCTATTCTGAACACACATTTTTAATTCATATTTTAGAAGAAGTTGTGAATGTTAAGGAAAAATGATACATTAGCTTTTATTTGACACTTTAGTATATTGCAAAGCACATTGCACTGTGAATCCTATAAATAAGCTTTGTTTTGAAAGTTCAGTGATTAAAAGGCAACTTTTGAAGTCTGTCTTTCTGTAAAGGCCAGAGTTCTCTAAGATAAGCTGTCTACTGCATATAAAAAGTCCAAACTATATGGTGGATCACACTTTATACATTAATATTTGCCTTATTTGAGAAGCACAAAAGGTAACCAAGTTATTAAATTGCAGCATTTTAATACTAACTTTTATTTCTATTGTTAACAGGTTATTCATTTGATCTAGTGATATGTATGCAAAGAAAGGTGAGATTTATAATGCTTTGAATTGGGGGTGGAAAGATTTAGATTAGACATTAGGAAGAAATACTTGACAATGAGAGTGGTGAGACACTGTTCAGTGGTTCTATGATATTATTGCTTAGGACATAAGACAAACTTGCTCCAGTTTAAAGGCCATCAGTTCACCCTCTGCGCAGCATGATGACTGTTTTAGCACTCAGCTTCTGATCTTTAAAGAAACATCAGAGCTATGTCTTTGTAAGTGGACACGGAGACCATGGGTGAAGAAAGTGAGGTACAATTTTCACTTAGCATTTTTCATGGTTGTGCTCTAAGCTGCTGCCTGCGTTCCCATAGGAGATCAATGTAACAAACCCATCTTCTTGCTAAGTAGTAAATGACCGGGTTTCATTTCTACGAGGTGTGTAGGTGACTAAGTAAAAAAGGCTGAGGGGTGAAGCTGATGAGTAGTCAAAAAAAAAAGGAAGGATGCTGGCACAGTGATATCAGAGATTAACATCGCAATGGGATACTCACTTACTGCTTAGAGGGAGGGATTAAATGACAAGAGGGTTTAAGGGGAAATGAGAAGACTTGCAGGGGTAAAAGGACAACCAGCACAGAGACAGAATGCAGGAGTGTAGAGGATCTAAAGAATTGTTTCAGTGACATTATTTTGAATGGAGAGAAAAAAGTTTTTTGAGTCAATGTTTAAAAAAGGCATGTTTAAGCATAATATCCTGAGATCTTGCAGATGTGGTTGGAATGTCAGAGAAGATGGTATGTTTTTTCGAGATACCTTAGTAAAGAACACCAGCAAAATCGGGAGGAGGCCTAAAAGTGCAGGTCTAGAGAGATGGTTAAAGTTATTAATTAAGTGGATAGCAATGTAGAAATTTCAGGATTATTATTGTAAGATATTTGTGACAATAATGAGATTTTTTTTTTTCCTAATCCAAAATGGTGCAGTTGGGTCACAAAATGCCCAGAGCTGATGATTCATGAAATATGGTCTTTTTAGCTGAAGAATTTTGTCTATACATGACATGTATAGAGTAATTTACTTCTAAGGTCTAAATGCTGTTTGACCAACATAATCATCTACCAATGAAATATCATTAAGATTGTTGTGAAAAGACCGTAGGTGTAGCTTACTAAAACAAACAAATAATAGTTTATTTGAGGCTATTTAATTTTAGCACGTGCAAGCTGACTTCAAATATATCTGACTGAGAAACATTTTCAGGACTGTGACAATAGTAGTGCATCACCTTGTCACCCTGGTTAGAAATCATTCTCTGCAGGAAACTTTTCCTGGGAGAAATGCAAAAATCTGTTTCCCAGTCATGATTATCTCTTCCTGACAGCTAGCACCATCAAAGTCACTTAGTGGTCACTCCTGCCTAAGGGCTAAGTGTCATGCAGGCTCCTTTTTCATATATTATTTTCATTCTCCTTTTATTTGAGTGAATTTTTAAAATAATTTAGCTGGTGGTTAAACTACATACAAGACTGTTACATAGTAGGTTGAATGGAAAATCTGAATAACTTAAACCACAAAAGGAAAAACTTTTCTAGAGTAAATGACATATGCAAAATGGTAACAGAGAAAGAAAGAGTTATTAAAGTTATAAAAACTAAAACCTTAAAAAATGGCTAAGATTCTTCTTTCAAAGTTGCTTATTAAAAGTCTATTGGTCTAGGATCGAAGCTTAAAGTGTATCACTAAACTGGAGGTCACTTCTTTCCCCACCTCCCATCAATACCTCCCTTACAGACAATCTAGATACCAGAGATGAGAAATAGCTGCTGAGTTGTTTTTTCTTGTGTTAATGCAGAGAAAACCTCATAGTTGTGGTCTCACACAAAAGCTTTTATATGTATTTATGCTTTTGAAATAAGAATTTCAAGGAAAATACCAAACAAAGAGGAATTGTCTGGGATACTGCCATATTAATTCCCTCTTTTCCCTCATTTTTGGCTAACTGGGGTTTTGTTCCATCAGACTATGTGAGCTCCACTTAGTCTTACTGATCTCAATGAGACTGGCACATGATTAAATATGTGCTTATATGCTTTGAACACTAATGAGGGAATTAAACATATGCTTGAACAGTTTACTGAAGCACAACATTGGTTTTTGCCTTTTAAGTGTGTAGTGTGTGTATTCATATCTGTACATACATAGATGAACACACAGGTATAAATACACACGTATACAATACTGCTAGGATGACTAGCCAAAAGTAAAGCAATAAATCCATTAAAAAGTTCTCCAGAGCCAAGAGGTCTCAGTATTGGAGTTCTACCTCACTAGACCTTTGCAGCACTGTGTAAAAGTGGTGCATGCCAGACCCTCTAGAGAGAGCAATGTCATAAGCCTTCCTCCCTCAGTCAAGCCTAACAGCAATATTGGATAAAAATTCAATATACAGTGAGCTCTTTTTTTGCCTAGATTTTGCGGCAGATGGAAGGGACTATAATAATGGTGGTAATTTTTACCATGTTTCACATGGTAATAGCATTTCGTATCATCTTCAGGTAGGTTGGATGCCCAATACCTAAAGGTATTTGGCAGTCCTGAGGAAATGTAGGAGAGCTCCTTGGTAAACCTGCTGTCTCCATTTTGAGAAGGGCTGCAATTTTATTTCAGTTCTTCTCTCACCTCTAAGTCTCCAGGTTCACGGTACTCTGCGTCAATCTTCATACCTTTTATATCATTAATTTTGCCATTCTGTTTTCACCATATGATGCTGTCTTTCAGTCACACTCATCTTTTAGTGTCTGGTCTCTTTTTAGTTCCGCCTGCATTTGTTTCCTTGCTTCCATCATGAGTTATAACCTTATGAATGCATTTTTTAATTTCAAGCTTCGCTTACTTTATCCCATTGATCAGTCATATATGGCACTTAAGGTACAAGCTGTAGCATAGGTATGTGTGGGACCCTACAGCATTGCTGTTCAAGGATGTATTACACCTTGTAATCTGTGCCATTAACTGAATGAAGTGAATTTGATATTCAGTTTATGCCACGTTCTCTTGCCCCATTTTACTCCAGGCTTTGCTTATTTTTCAACGGTCCTTCAGAGTTGAGGAATCCGACAGGTCTGTTTTGCTCTGTGTTCATACAAGCCCTGAGCAGCTATGTGCAATAACTAAGAAGCAACAAAATGCTGCTCAGCCTCGCTGGGGAGGAGGCTGAAGCTGTCAGGGAAGAGCACTGGCCTATGCTGTGGGTGAGCACATTGGCATGGCTTTATTGTGCCTTTATTGGCACACCTTGCCATGCAGGAATGTCATGCTTGAGTTTTAATTGCTCAGTGTTGTATATGGTGAGCATTTGCACAATGGACTCATTTGAATTCACCCAGACCTTCATAAAGAAAAGCTTTTCTACAAACTACTTGGTGTATTTATAGTTTGCAACCTTTGTCTTCACCTGCTTTCCTTAATCTGACCCCTTCTGCAAATCTAGCCAGTCAGGAGACTGATGGTGAAGTTTGAATCTGGGATTATTAGCACAAAAATCCAAGAATGTGTTAAGCTGAAGTACCAGCAGCCAAAGTGACAACAAGCTCAATACAAGAAAAAATAAACAAAGATTTTGTTCCGTGATACTGTGGTAGAAAAGCAACTCATGTAAACACAGTTTTGATGGGAGATAGATCATTATATCTGTAAGACAAAAGACTTAGTAACTATAGTTTGAGTCAGAAGAGGGGTGGTAATCAACCTGTAGATGTTAAATTATCTATGTTGACTGGAAATTGAAGTACTAGTTATAGTATTACTCCCTGCACCTTCAGTAATAAATAATTATCCTTTATTGAAAAATAGTTTAATAATGTGATATAAACCACAGCAGAATTAAGTAAACAACAAATGCATGTGTTAATTAACAAAATTTGTTTTTCGAGGATGCCATTCATTCCCATAGGGAATAATTAAGTAGCCTGCAGAAAATTCAGTTTAGTGTCCTACTTCAAAGTAGCTTATGACATTATTACATACATACATTGAAGATTCTGTTTACTGCTGACATAAGTTAGAAAGCTTAAGTGTAACGCCAAAGCACCCTTCTTTTGTTCTAGTAATGCAGAATCCTCTTGAACATAGTCTTATCAGTCTATATGGCTCTGTATTTTACTGTCAGTAACAGTAGAGAATAATGAGGCAGGGTTTGATTTATCTCTGAATTTTCTGAGTTCTACTGATTTATGTACAAATTCTGTGTTTCCCCTGCTATTATAAATGTGCATTTTTCTGCCCCCAGGGGACGTTTCATCCAGACAACTGAGCTTAGATTTCACATAGCCTTCATTCACAAACTACTGCTTCCTTTACAATATATAATGTGACTCTGTTAAATGAAAGCCTCATTGATATTATCTACTTATGGTAGTTGGAAGGTAGTCTGTCACCCTCAACAGTCTATTAACAACCTGTTCTGATACTTTCCTAAATAATGCTTGAAACAATAGAAGATGATCAAGTGAATCCTTTGTCTGAAGCCTAGAGTATTAGATAAGAACAGGTATTACGTAAGAATACTCCTTTAAAATTCAAGAAATTACAATTTTATCACTGACAGCCTGTGGTGTATGTGTTTACTGCCACTTTGCATTACAGAGGGTCATATTACTGAATTAGTTGAAGTCTCAAACTACAAATCTGGCACCACAGTGTATTTAACTGTCTGGCCAGCTTTTTGTAAATATGATCTCAGATGAGATGCCCTGGTTTGAGTGTTCTCAGTTTAATTCCCTGTAAAACCAGGATAAATTATGCAATTAATTGTTACCAATGAGTTCTGAAACAATGAAGGACAGAGGGACCAGGAAGCCATTAAGTCACCTCATTAAATACAGATTCTATTACTGTAGGTCAATAAATCAGTTAGATTTTGAAATGCAAAACATTATAACCCTTCCTCTTTTGTGTTACATAACAAATCAATTATAAAATGGTGTTTTTCATCAAATTCGTTAAATTGCTATTTCCATTCTAAAAGTTTGACATATAACACCTGTTAAAATAACTTTAATCTGTAGCTATGTTAATTCTTAATTAGAAACATTGTTATCCTGTTACAAAACTTAAATTTTAGTATTCAGAATACATGTGCATTATCTGTGTAACTTCTTGAACATCAACATAATATCCTTTTGATCATCAAAGACAAGTATCAAGTTTAAAGTAAAGGTTATATTTAACTGTGAATCTATACATGTGAATAATTTCTACTTCATGAGGCTTAATTTCTCCTTTTGAAAGATAGCAGAATGCACAAATGCAAGGACTAAAACTCATCTTCTAATCCAAGATTTTTTGCTTGTTGGTTTAAATATTGGGTAAGAAGGCAATTTAAGAATTTCAGTTTAACTGTGTTTATTGCACAACTGTAAAAATTGGTTTAACTGTCAATTTTTAGGATCCCTTTAAAGAGAAAGTTAACTTCTGAAAATGTAATTTTTTTGTGCTTATCATCACAGGAGATCAAAGGAAGTGTAGAAGGAGAAACTTTTCTGTAGTTTGGTCCTTTGAGACCTTTTATAGCTGGCATAAGCTAGAATTTACAAATGGCTGCTAACATAGCATACAGCATATAGGGATGCAGGGAGTTTGCATACTAGGGCTCGATTAAGAATCCATAGCCTATTTTACCAATCACAGGACCATCATATTTGGCTACTTATGTGGTGAAAAAAAATCCATAACGAAAAATAGTGCGCTCTGGTTGTCTACATAAGAGGGAGAAAATAAATCCTAAATCTTCTAGTTTCTTCATGAAGTTTTCTTTATGAGTCCTCATGGATTCAAATTAGATGGACAGCAGACGTATTTGCATGGCACCAACAAAAGATGTAGCTGTTTGTTTCCACTGTAGTCCCCAAAAGGTTGATGTGCTCCAGTTTCTTTCAAAACCTTTGCTAGCCAACAACTACGGTTCTGTACTACAAATAAAAAAGATTGAAATATTTATCAAATGTCAGTTGGAGGACAGAGGTACCCATATGAGTTTGTATCCCAAGAAATTTCAGGACCATTTTCTGAAATAAAGGCTTAATCTTTCTCTGTGAAGACTACTCTACTACTTGGTACACTAAATCACAGTTTAGACTGTACAGACTGCAACTTGCAGATAAGAGTTTGAAGTCTAAATGGAAAAAGATACTGTGTGAGTTGTGGGTGTGGAACTATAGCAGATAAAGGGAACTACCTTTTGGGAGCTCATGCAGGTTATTTTTCATCTAGGTATGCATTTTGTAACCTGCTGCACTGTTTAACCAGATAATTAGCTAGGACAATTCAGAGAAACGGAGAAAATTCAATCTATTTGCAGCCTTTTCTACGTGATAATTTAACAAACTGAAAAATGTTCTTTCACTGTCAGTTATTTGTGACATTTCTAAAGAGAGCATTTTAAAGGCTATAGCATTCCTTCGTAGCAACAGAATAATTTTGAATAACATTTTTAAGCTTACTTTGATACAAAAGCTTTCATGTTTAATTGACTGAAGATCTTTCACTCAGAAAAGTTATATTGAGGAAAAGAAAAAAGAGGCAGCAAATTGTTAAAGTTGCTGTCAATTCTCAAGTTTTCAGTATCATATTTTGATATTTTCGGAGTTGTTACTGAGATGTGAGAGAGCTTCACTTTTGCATTTTGGGAGTATATTTGTAAATATGAGCATACAGTTATGCTGTACTAAACAATTGGAGCACAAACTTCTCTAAACTGAGCTTCCTATCTGGGCTCCTTCTTTGGGTTTACCTTGCCTGCATCCTCCTAACGGACCTTGCTACCGCAAATGCTTTTCCTATTTTGCCTTTTCTTTTAATTGGGAAATTAGCTGTGCTGCATTCTCATAACACATGTAGGACAAAGATATCCTAGTCTTGCTTAGGTAAAATTGAATTAATAAATAATCTTAAGTAAGATCATCTTTAAAATAAAGGTGTCATTATTTTTCTATGGCAAATGTCACCTCTTAATCAAGGTCAAAGACAGTGACTGAACTGCAGTATAAGGGAAGATGTCCCAGCTTTTAGGCTCCAGCCTTAAGTTGGCGAGGTCAGAGTGCGTGTTTGGGTTAGTTTGGAAAAGACTGCCTTGAGATGGCAAGGAAAATTTAGCAGTAAAGCATAGCAATATATTTAGATAAAGAATTTCCAGGAGAGTCCTAGAAGATAGGAAGCTTTGATAAGAAACATCAGTATTTTAGAGGTTTAGAAAATAACCTTGCAAAAACACATTGAGAAGCATCATGAAGAAAAATGACCTTTTCCGAGTGGAATATATGCATCCACATAGCATAAAATTATATGAGGAAACATATATATTATTATCTGTTGGCAAGCCCTGAAATGCAGAGTAATAAGTAGCAGCAATAAACAGCTGCTGAATATCTCAACAAGATTCTGAATAAATTAATCTTCTCAGTTTTTAAGTGAATAATCAATAATGGATCAAAAGATCTGTATTGGATTAAAACTTCTGTATCTAGTGAGTAAGTTACATGAAAAGCTAGGAGATGTATAGCATTAAAGCCTTTGTAAAGTAAATATGAACTACTATAATTATTCAAGCAGCAAGGTGAATATAAATTAAAGGCTTTAGATAAATTACTTAAATATTCATATTGGTTGATATTGGTTTTCATTTTACAGAAGGTCACTATCTATGTGCAAATTACCAGTAACACTGGAGGTTTTTCTTGGTTACTATAATTACAAAATGTATCATAACAAAGGAATTGCTACTGCTGCTAATAGAAATGTGTCTTCAAATACACAAAATTGAAAAGTTGCAAATGAAGGTTTAAGTCACTCTGGTAAGCTATATTAATGAATATAATCATTCACTGTAAAATAGCATTTTTCTCCCTGTGCTAGCTGCACAGTGGCTCTATAAATTTAATAATTTTCATTATATCTTAGTCGATCCTCGGAGAAAACAATATATTTTTTCTTTCAGTTAATTAAAGATTATAATATATTAAAGATTATAATATCCATTGCTTCATCCACATGTTTGTGTCAACATATTTTGAAAATAATTGTATCGAATCCAAAGTAGAGCTTCACTTCTTAGGTGCCTGATGCCCTAAATGAAATGCCACCGCCTATTACATATGTAGGCTTCTTCTGCAGTGTCTGAAGAGGGGGTGGGAGCCTCAGAATGGCATTCAAGAGCAGTAAAGCTTCTTACAACTAGCTGGTATAATGCTCCTTGTTATACTTAAAATTACTTTTTGCAACAGGAATATGCCTTCTAATGTTTGTGTTTGTTCCTAGAGAGTGGATTTCTCTATTTTTGTTGAAAGGGCTGTTATATTGGCAGCATTTTATAGAAAACGTTAGAGTTTATAGCACTTGCTACAGGCAGTGATCCTTAACCCTAAGAGAGCTAATCCTCAGCTGTCTCAATAAAGCACTGAATTATCAAAATCTGCTGATTTGGTGGTGGAATGTTTTCCCTTTCCACTGCTGAAGTAATGCTTTCTTATGTAGAAAGACATTTGAGATCTGTGGGCCAAACAAAATCTCTAGAAGCTTGATTCTGTAGGATGAGGTGATGGTCATCTGGGAAACAGTAAGCTTGAGTCCTGGTTTCTGCTTCCAGAATTTTATTCGTAACTTTGACTGACTTTTACAATACATCCACTGGATAAAATCTCCTAAGATGTAAATTAACATCTTAAGTACTAGGCCATGGTGGCAAGTACTTCAGTTCCTTTTTGGTCCAATTAGCATTGAATTGCTTTCTGCGAAGTGTCTTCACCCAAAGAGATGGACATTGTTTCTATCACTCTAAACAGCCTGCTGGCTGGGGGGCTCTGGGAGCAGGGAGGCTGTGAATTTGAGGTGAGCCTTGATGCTGGATTTTCCATGCGCTAATGAAGCACTCTAACCATTTTGTAAGAAACGTGTACTACTACTGTCACAACCACCTCTAAAAGGAGGTAATTGAATTTGTGACATTTAGAGCTCTGGTTGTGGTGGGTGCACAGTCCACGTTCTTGGTCTGTGCTCACTAGATTGGCAACTTGGGCAGAGGATTTCCTGTTCATATGGACTGGCTCTGGAGTAGACTTCTGTGCCTTGCAGAACCTTGCAGTCAGAGAGGTGGCTGTCTAGACGTCCATGCTGCAGCGGCAGCTAGGTGAGGTATTATTGGATTTTAGAAATTTTAGAACTATTTCATTCAATTCCACAAAACTTCTCCTTTATGCTATTTTTTAATTAGATGTACTGTTTTCCTGTTCAAAAATTACTGTTAGTCATATGTGTGGCGAAAGTCGAGTGTAGTTTCACATTACACTCAAATATGAAAGAAAGCTTTCCCAGTGTAGAAGGTCTTCATGTTTTTTCTCTTTACTTTCTTCTTGCCCTTGCTGCCCTTTTCAAGAAACTGATCACTCTCGGTATCTTGATCTCCGTAATGTTTTAGATGAGAGATAAGCTTGTAGCTGGGCCTTTATCTCCAGTATTTCATCTACAGATCATGTTAATGAATACAATAATTATATTTAACCAACTGATATCCAGTTGTAAATTGTTATTAAAATTTAGTTTCTTACCAGTAATTACTTCCTAGAAGTCGTATTTTACTCAATCATAAATCTACTGCATCATTCATAGTGCTATTATACCTGTGTCATTGTCATAGCAAGAATGAAAATCAAATCAATATTCTGCTGACGGAATAGGAGCAGTAAATGTCAAACTAATGAACATAGAATGGGCATATGTAAAACACCTAGGACAGCAGAGAGGTTCTTGGATTTTCTTACTTTATGCATAGATCAACCTAAGTTTCACTGTGTGAAAGAAGCTTCCGCAGTTCATCTGCCCTGGCTGTAACTTCATCAGAAATCATTTTAGAAAGCATTTAGCATTATTCTTGCTAAAAACTGAGTAGTGGTTATTAGATGTCCAGTTACATGACCTCTACACTCAGAAAGATGGGAACTAGAAAGGTGAGGCTTTTCGGCTATGCTCCATTCCCACTAATTACTGCCCTAGAGGTAGCTGATGAGACTTTCCACTGGAGACGTTTCTCCAGGAACAAAGGGTTAACTGTGGCCTGGTGTGCCCTGCGAAAAAGTTGGTGACCTAACTTTGGGTCTGTAGGCCTCACTGAGCACTTGTTCCTCAACAGCTTGTGCTTTGGGGGGCAGACATGCCCTCTGATGTGCTCCAGAGCTGACCACAGCAGGAGACACGTTGGTGTATGACCCATCTTTCTCAGTGCCCGTGCATCCTGCTCCCATCCCCACAGACACACCAGTGGGGGACAGTACTGGGGAGAAAACAAACACTCAGGTCTTGTGGTACAAATCACAGATTTACATCTGGATTCTGGCACTGGGAAGTAACCCGAGACTGAGAACACAGGTATAAACTGCTTGTGTGGTTTCCATGTGTTCTGGAGGGCTGCGCGTGTATGTTTACTGTCTCAAACACATCTTTCACTGTTTTTTCCCCAATGTGATTTCCCATCGTGGTTTGTGTTGCTGTTTGCGTCTTTAATCTTTTCTGAATCTGATAATTGAAGGGATGCAGTTTGTTCAGAAAAACTCAAATAGTTACATACAACACTGATTTTTTGAGAGCAGTTTCAAAATACTCTTCTAAAAATCTCTTGTATGATACACTGAAAAAAGTAAACAAATGATCATGTGTAGCTGTGTCACTAGTTTATTTTGATTAAGCTAAAAATCATCTCCATTTATTTGAGTGAACTTAGATGATATTTTTAACAAAAGAATTTAGATTGGTAGTTAACTATAGCAGAAGATGTTAGCTAAAGAAATAGACATTGATACAATAGAGGAAAAAGGGAAAAATATTTGCATAAACAAAACATATTCTAAAATGTCTGAATATTGTTTTCTGTGGATGTCCCAGGATGGATACTCTCTGTGCATTGAATAGGTCATAGTATCCAAGTATGTATTCTAAAGGTCTGGTTTATCTAAAGCATGTTTGGGGTAAGAGGCTGTAGATCAGTATTACCTAGCTTGTGGCTTTTGAACTTTTACTATGAGTAAAAACTCCGAAAGTGGTCTGCAAATTATGGGGAAAAATATTTGAAGGAAAAGAACATAACTATACAGTATTCATATATGCACCCTTGCAAAGGAAGAAATAAAATGGGTATGAATGAAAGCAAGATACAAACATTTCAAGTTATGTGTTTCTAAATGAAAATAGTTTTGACTACAGTAGCACTGAGGTCTTTGGATTTTTTTTAAAAGAAATGTTCAGTCATCTGTTTTTTATTAAGAGTCTAATGGCAGAGGATTTCCTGGACAATATGCTGCATGACTTCTTTAAATAAGACCAGAAGTAAATCCAAAGATATATTTAGATTAGGTTATTCAAGAACCTTTTCTGGACTAAAACACAACTAAAAATTTTTGACCATTTGCCCTTCCCTTAAAAGGCTCAAATAGATGAAATCAAGCTTTTCTTTGGAGGGATCAATCTCGAACTTCTCAGCAGGGTTCTTCATAGCAGTGCTTGAACTTAACAAACTAAACCACCCTTTCATCAGGAGAATCATTAAATTTTCCCATCTCTCATTCTTTCAGTTCAATGCTATTCGATGACTGTAGGTATCTTTCTTTAACATTAATTTTGATACAATAAGGATTTTAAATGAATTAAACTGAAAAAAAATCAGATGTATTTTTGTAGATGAGATGTATTCTGTGGATCTAAATTAAAATTACTTAAGCAAATAGATACTCTATTTTCTGTAGCATTAGTTCAAAGAAAGCACAACAAAAGGATTAGTATTCAGTAGACTACTTATTTTATTGTATAAAAGTAACTACCTTTTAGATACTATTCAAACTAACATTTTAATATCCCCCTGGGCTTATACATTTTAAAAGCATAATATAACTGGGTATCTAGTACAGAAGAACCCTTTTCTGTTAAATTAGTCTGCTGTGTAAATTTAAATAATTTGCAAACCAAGTGGCAGCAATTCTTTTTTTTTTTTTTACAAACAAGACCTATATTACAACCAAAAACACTCAATATTTTCAGTGCAGGCCACTTACAACTTGAAGAGCTTCATTTCCTTGTATTTGTATTTCTTGGTAAGCTATTCATGGGAAATAATCTCTTATGTTAATCATCTTTATATTTTGCTAGATCTCATCATGGAAAAATATTTATCTTGGTGCAGACAATTCCAGCTGAATCCTCTGGTGACTTTTGCATATTAAAAGTCCCTGACTGAAATAATAAATTAAAATTCACTTTTATCTATTAAAATTCTTATCTTTACAGTTTTAATAATATATATAGATAAGCTTTTTCATGCTTCTGTGTAACATTTTCAAAAGTGCATCTTGTGACAATAAGAAAAACTTCCTTCTTTTATCATTGTATTTACTTTTTGCTCAGGCCTGAAGAAAGTTAATACTTTGTCATATGAATAAAACTAATTTAACAAGAACTTAAAACTACAATCAAGGGACAAAGAATTTGTTTGTAAACAGATCAACCAGGATGAAAAATAGATAATGAGGGAAGGACTGGGGAGATATAATAGTATATAGTAAATATACTGGGTATAGTAAACTGGTGCACCAAACATCTTTCTGTAGACCCCAAGAATGCATATGGAACAAGACAGGCTGGGGTGCGTTAATGAAACATCAAGGATTCTGCAAAACTTTTGGGAAATCCATGTTATTTCTTACAACTGACAAATGCAGTCGTAACAACCATAAGGCAGCCCGTGAAAATGCAAACTGCTCACTGTCAAATCCCAGAAGAGGTTTTGTTGATAGAGCTGGAAAGGCATCTTCTATGGATCCAGAACCGTGAGTCTCAGCCTTGTTTCTGAAGTATTCACTCTGCTGGACTGCTGAAAGCTCGGCTCGTTATCCTAGAAGGCCATCTAATCTCTTGACTTCTTTTGATCAGCCCTATTTTTTCTCTAATATTTTAAACTATTGTATGCATTATTTACTTGTCTTGAATACGTACTTAGCCTTGAGTGACTCTTCTAGTTACTGCATGGGTTTGTGCATCAGTTTGAGAGAGGTGACAGACCTGACAGTTACAGCAGGAAAAAAACCAAGCTTCATCTTGTATGACAAAGTATCAGTGTTCTGTATCTCCCAAAGTACTTTGTGGTGTTTATATGTCTGAAAACTCCTGGATGAAAAAAATTCTATGGAAAAAAACAGAGAATTTCTGCAAGATTCTGCGAATTTAATACATATTTTTAAAAGCTAAATGTTTATTAGGTATTAATTTGGTTTTTTGCCTTCTTTTCATGAGGCAAAAGCATCATAATATGTGAGGGATAGATGTGTGTGTGTAATATAAACATATACATATATATATATCTATGTAGAGCTGTAGATCCCTAACAGCTGAAAGCTCTGACTCTTGTCCTCCATTATATTTCTCCTAAAACACATATTTTCACTTAAGCTTAGAATAACAGCATTTAAAAAAATGCATTTTCTCAAAAATATATCACTAATAGTGTTTATTTATTTGGGGGGGTTTAATAATTTAAATTATGTGACATAATTTTTCCATTTCCCTAGAAGTTAAGGTTTTGACACAAAATCATGAACAAGGAAAGTGACAGTCTGATTCACTTAAGTAAAATTGCTTCATTCCCTTTGTGAAATGAACAGGCAAGTGAGACCATAAAGCTTAAAAATTAGTTTCAAAGTATTATCCCTTCTCTTTATTTGAAGGATTTTGTTTTTTAAGAAAAGAAACAGCCTTTTTTCTTTTTTTACTGTTATATTTGTGGACCTATCATATCCTTTTCTCATTATATCCAGTTATAATATTATTTGCCAGTGTAATTTCACTACAGCAGAGTTTCTCTGAATGTATTCTCATGTAATTCAATCAGAACTGGTCAATTGGCCATTGACGATAACTGTCCCATTTCCTGTTAAATACTTAAGGCTAAGCAAGTAAAAAGCATTGCTGTGTCACTCCCTTTGGTAAATAAAACAAATTATAAGACTAATTTTGGTTCAAATATGGAGCTCACAGTGATCAGTTCTGTAAGTGAAGTACTGAAGACAGTCACGCTGACCTTGTACAATGAAAATATGTTACTCCAGTGCTCTCTTGTGTAACTAAAAGACTTAGCTTATGTTGTCAGGGTAGCGAGCAGAAGATGGATTAGGCTCTCTGTCCCAGGTTTACACAGGCTTAACGTGGACTGATTTGCAGTCCATATTTCTCTTTTACAGATAAGTAATGAGTTGACCTGTGCTGGTATGCCTGGCTCCTTATTTAGACAACTATTGTGAACTTGTATATTAATTTAAGCAAAGGAAACCAAAGCTGTAATGGAATATGCAGCCAGCAGCATTTTGGTTAAACTGCAAGTAGGAGACTAGACTCACAAATTGGGTGATTATGGAAATAAGGCAAGGGCTCATTGATATGTACCTTTAAAGAAGATAGCCTTTAGGAATGCTATATCCTGCTGCATTGTGGATTGTATAGCCATGCATAGTTTGGAAACTCTGAGGAGAAATGAATATGCAAAGCTCATTAAGAAAATATTCAAAGGCATATTTACAGAATGATCCCTTGAATCAATTTTCCCTGGGACAAATGGTCATTAATACTTGCCTATTAAATTTTTGTCAAGTGAAAGGGATTTATTTTAATTACAACCGAACATCGGCAGACATAACATTTCTTAAACACACATAAAAAAATAACAAATATTGTAATTCTCAGTCTAGTTTGGCTATCCAGTAAAAAAAAAAGCAAAGTACTATGGAAATTCTCCAACCTTTTACCACTATTTGAGTTAAAACGCGAGAGAAATTGTGGTTTGTTTTTTTAAAATAAATTGGCAGATCACAAAAATTGCATTAAAGCAAAGTAAACATTTGTAAATTAACGATAGGTGTAATACATGTGTGTTCTAATTCCCTCCCTTAACTTTTGTCAGACCGTAACTGAAGGAAGCCCTTTTAAAAGGTTACAGAGAACAAACCATGTATATGTTAACAAACAAACAGACATTTACTTAGTACAAGAGAATGCTTTTACAAAAATCAGTCTTTTATTGTTGCCTTTCTCAATCCCATCTCAGGTGCATGGCATCTCTGTAACACAAGCCCTGAAAGCATCCACAGAGCCACCATTTGCTTGAAAACTTCTTTTAGTAGTACCACAAAATACATTCACTGACGATCCCTGAATAGTAATACTAATGTTACGATCCACAAACATGGTAAATATAAATGACTGCTTGTCTACATTGTTTTAACATGGTGGAAATCTGTACAGTGCTTTATCTTTGAATTTTAATTGCATTGGTTCCCCACCCTGTGTGCCAAACTCTTATTGCTGAAATGATTTGGCTTTCTGGGGCAGAAAACTATTTTTATTTGTATATATCAGCACTTTTCTCCATAACAAACAAGATGTAACTACTTCCAATAGAAATGTATTTAAGGTAATGTGTTGAGCTCATTGAGTATTTTTAGCACATTCACATCAAAAGAAGATGAAGTACATTTCTTAAATCTATCCAGTTCTTCAGAAGCCAACTCAGATTTTCTTCTTTCAGTTCTGCCTTGGCTTTTCTGGCTGCTTTGAAGCACATTTGGTCATGACTCTTTTTCCCTGGAGAAATCAGAACTTCTCCTGTTTTTAAGAAAGTGGATGAATTAGATGAGAAATGTTCAGGAGCAACATACAAGAGAGGGAGAAAGGAGCCCAAGTAATAATGAAGGCTTCTTCCTCAATTTCATAACATCATCTATAGACAATTAATAACTGCAAAATCTTTGCCCAGAATATATGTCTTATGCACAGCAACATTGTGTTCTATCCTACTTATAACACCACCACTCTAATTATCATTAAGGCAAATTTCTGCCTCTCTTCTCAAGTTTGGTGAAGGAAAAAACTCCTCTCCAGTAACCAGGCTGAAATGCAGAGAAATATCTGTGAGATTACAAGACAGGCTTTCAGAGCACCCCAACTCCAGTTCTACCTGGCTATAGCATGCAGCAAAGTAGTCCTGTCCCTTGTTACAGCCTCCTGACTGAATTAATTGAATTATTCACATTAGTACTGTATGAAGAGCAGACAGTGCTATAGATGAACCTGCATTCTCAATCACTTCAAATATTTTATTACATGAAAATATACCTTTATAGATGAACCTTCATTCTCAGTCACTTCAAATATTTTAATACATGAAAATATACCTTGACAAAAACTAATCCAAATTAAAGGGAGCCAGGTAGGTAGGAACTTTTGAGAACTGAACAGATAATCACGACCCAATTCAAAATTAAATATAAAGGAAAGCAAGGATTCTTTAAAATGTTATGTTTTAGCTAATTGTAGGCCTATTTTAAAGCCAGAATAAAATTCTAGACTTTATATAATTTACCTTACGAAGTGCTATTTTCTGTTCATATATTGCGTTCATTGGAGGAAGAACTTTAAATAAAATACATGGACCAAAGACAGGGAATCCTTTCATTAGTATGGCTAAAAGTTTGCTTTTATAAATCCTTGTAATTCCAAACCATTTTGGTGCTGTTGATCTTCGTTATTTTCTGGGCTGACGGGATTGTTTTGGAAAGAGAAAATTAATATTTAAAAATGGTTATTTTGCAGCATTAACTTTATCTGTCTAAATGAACATCTGAGTCTTTTTTTTTGGTAATCGCAAGTTAAATGTCCTTAGCATGATTTTCACTTGCTGTATCTACAGCTTTGAAAAGAGAAGTATAATTTATGGATTTTGTCAAACAACTCAATACAAGCTAAGAAAAGCTACAAGTATCCTGGAGGCACAGATAGGCTGTATGCATGTCCACAATGAAGTACCCAAAAGGTTTCAAATTCTCTATGCTTGTTTGGTTCCTATTATTATTTCTTTTCTAGCAGGATAAACATTTAGGCTTCTTTAATGCTCTTGGCTTGGGAAAACAATAGTTACTTTGAATAGATTCTTGATAGTATGTCAGTATACAGAAGGTGCGCATCCTCCTTACAGCAAACAGATGACTACGTAATTTTTTTTTTACTAGGCTGCAAAATCACAGCAACTTCCTCCAGCACTCTTTAGTGCAAGTCTCCATTAATTAAATATACAGGGAAAACGGTCTCCAAAATTTTGGATAGTTAGCTCGTAGTTTGGAAACATGTATGATTAAGGTATTAATTTCTGTATTCTGTAAAGCAACTAATATTTTGTCATTCTGCTGTCTAAGCATTGAGATTACAAAAATATTGTAACTGTTTTTATTATCGGGTGGGGTTGTTTTGCTTTTACAACTATTGTTGGAAAGTTTGTAAGTTTAGTTTGCCAAATTTTATCTTTTCCTTACAACCATCTTCATGATGGTAGCTTTGACTGATTAATCTCAGTTGCTTTATCACAGACCTGCAGAAATCCTGATTAGATTATCCAAAGATGGAAAGTTTTCTGACACATTAGCGAGTTTATTCATATGCATTCTGCTATGTGTTTCCATGCTTTAAAACATAGATTCTCCATAAGTGCTGAACAAGTATACTGCAGTGGTTCCTCTCAGAAAGCAAAAATAAGTACGCTGTAAACACAATTTTCTGGAAATAGCAAGACCACACAACTACGGAATTAATTGAAATTTTTTTGGTTTTGACGGAGTAGATGGAAAACTAGAAGCAAAATATTTGTTCAGTCTGGTATGTTGGTATATAAAAGTGCATTGGTCTGTTCTGCATTTTTTTTGCTGAAGTAACTTGACTGGTTCTATATGAAAGATCACAAATGACAGAAATAATTTCAATCAGGAAAGTCAGAAAGTTACAAATCTTTGAAATATTATCCTGCTACAGTAACCATGTATTAATATATTTCAGAAAACACAGTATCTCAGTGATTTTTTTTGTTTGCAGCAGAGAAAACTAATCTGGGATTTATAAGCATCTTTCCATTTTCTGTGAGTAAAAGCCATTTGGCATTATTGGAAACACGGCTACATGAGGAGGAATTTGGCAACGCAGCCAGGCAGCTGCAGGGGATGCCAGAATAGGGAGTGTGGGGAAAGGTAGACCTGTTTGGCAAGATGTTTAGAAACTGAGTATAGAAAACAGTATTAATTCACCTCACTTAGATACTGAACACACTTTTTAGACGCAAAATCTGCTTAGGGGATAAAAATCAGTAAATGTGGATAAAAGGTTGTATTCCTTGCACATTGCAAAGATTGCTCTTCTAAGGCAGTGTTTGTTAGGCCACTTCTTTTTTTTTATTATTGTTATTTGCCTAAGCACTGCTCTTAAAATAATAAATAAGTTAAAAATCCAGTCTTTATAATTTCTACCTCCTCCCTTTGAAATAAGGACCGAGTGTTTTCTGTTCCAGGACATGAATAATTTTGCAGTTTTAGGACTATTACCCATGTGTCTGAATTTTCTCTCTTTTCTCTGCCTGTGTCTGCCTGAGAAACATTGTTTTAAAAGACAAGAACCGATTCCTAACCAAACCATGAACAGGATTTCATAATATATTAATCTTGCACATCTTCTGAGCGGATTATACTTTGCATAGTTTCTCATGAGAGATAAGAAAAATTGTAAGGAAAGCTAGGATGATAGCTGGGAGAAAGAACAAATGGCATTGCTTCAGAACACCTTCCAGTTTTGCACCTACAGCATCTTGGTCAGCAGTCCCAAAACTTACCTCAAAAATGTTCTTCTGTGCTGACCCCAGTGTCTGGAGCAGAGGCTGCCATAAAGCAGCGGGGGGGATGAATGGACCCTGTCTGCATTACCTATAGTATTAATTTGATAAATAATTTCCTTTTCTATGTCTAATTGTAGTAGGTTTATTTCCCACTGTTTAGTGTATCTTCCTGCATGTGGTACTAGCTGGTAAGTCATCTGAACAAAGTGTGAAACACATTGCTTTTCTTTTCATGAAACTGTAGTGTAAAGCAATAGATATAATATTGAGATATTATCATAATAGTCACATGTTTTACTGCTCTACTATTACTACCCAGTAAGTCTCTTGCTAAACAGAGGGATTTGGTAAGTGACAATACTGCGCTACAGTATTAAACCTGCAGGCTGGTAGACTGCAAGAGCTGGCAGAAAAAGTAAGGTACGAGGCTTCTACCACAGACAGTTTCCCTCAAAAAAAGCAGTACCAAGTGAGCAAGGGGAATGCAGTTTTCATAATGAATTGATACAGCAACAAAACCTTGAATTTTATTTGAATGAGGAGGAAAATAACTGTAGGAAATGCTCCATGTTGTTCCTCCCTGGTTCTATTGCAGAGCAAATGTTACTGCTGAATTGGGAGAGTGGTTTACAGTAGCCTGGCAGTAGATTTACAGAGGCAGTTCTCAGCAGGAACGGCAATGAAGAAATACAGGCATATGTGACACTTCAGAATTTCTGAGCAACAATTATTGATTGGCCTCTGGGCAATTAACTCAACTGAAAGAAGCAGAGATGAGAGGGTGCAAGATAGGCAGGAAAGGCTGCAAAACCAGCCAAACTCAACTCTTCACAAAACCATTACCTCAAATTCTGCTCTAAGCTTACACTGAGGAGAATTGCTGAGTTTGAGTCTATTCACCTACAGCCCTTGCTGTAAGCTGGTTTACGCTCTGTTTATTGAGGAAAAATAACATAAATATGGTGCATCCAAGCAGAAAGACACTAGAAAGATGTAAGGACTTCCCAGTAAAGTACAACCCATACATTGGCAGTTAAACTATTGGCATGCGGCATGCTATGCAAAGACCGTTTCAAGTAAAGGAGGCTCATCCAGGATCCCCTGACCTGGAGTCCTGTGAGAGCTAGTGTTACCTTTATGGATAAATTATAGATGGGGTACTGCTAAGAGTTCATTGGGTTTCGGGGATTGTTGTTTGGTTTTTTTTTTTTGGTACTCATTTCAGACCTTTGCTCTTTGGCTTTTATTTTGTCCACAACTGGCGTTTACCTTAGCTAAAAAGCATTTGTAATACTGGAAGGTAGGCTCAGGGGAGGATCTCTGGCACAGCTGTGACTAAAACTCAGTTTTAGGGACCTGTCTCACTCAGTGGCTGCTCTTGAGGATCTTTACATACACTTTAGAGGTGAACAAAAAGATGGGTTAAGTAGAAAGGCCTGACTGGATCTCCGTGTGTTGATGCTTAGATAGTTCTGGCAGCACTTGAAGATCTCAGGCTGCAGATGAAGACTGTGACCAAGAGGCTCCTTGTGCTGGGTGAAGAGGTGGTCTAGATGTCGTTGGCAGCTGCAGAGCTGCTTCCTGGTTTCCTCAGCTCCAGGTACAGGCCATGATAATCACTCTGAAATTGCTGCCTGAGCATTTTCCAGTATAACCTTGCTTTTCCCAGTCTTTAGGCATGGTACAACCAAGTGATCATCCCTGAGCCCAGTATAGCTGGCTACATTTCCCCAGAAATGCAAACCAGAAAAGCGAAACATCCCAAACCCTAACATAAAAATGCATTGTGGTGGCTACTTCCTTCCCTGAAGAAGGAGAGGTACATTCCCACATGACAGAAATAAAGGAAGTGAAAAGACTAGGCACCCTCTTGAAATCCTGAAAAGAAAATGCAAGTGTGAACTGAGCATAGCTGATTAAAAAACTTGTTAGTCTAGTAAATGGAAGGAAAACTTGATCCCATTTTCCTGCAACCATCACCATCCAGAAATCACATAGTGGGTAGAAACCCATTTCAGAACTACCAGCTGGTGGAAAGGTGGTCTAGGACATACAGTAATACAACTAAGCTTTCTAACAGGAAATACTACCTGTGGGTACTGTAGCTAATCATGATTGTTGCACTGAGTTTCTTCAGGCATAAAAAAAATCCAGCTGGGGCAAGGCTAGTTCTGCACTATAGTTAATGGGCAATCTTGTTCCCTAGGATAGCTTTTCCCACGCTTTCTTGTTTTCTGACAGTGCTGTCCTGTGCACTGCAGGACTAACTCGAGCCTTTCTTGTCAAGCACTTAAATATTACACCAATTGACAGCTATCTTCACAGGAAACCCAAGATTGCCCAATATTTCAAGTCTTTCATACCCTGTAGTCAACATGGCACTTGTCACATCTCAGATTGTGAATTAAGGATGAGATAGCTGAAATCTGCCAAATCTCTGAGGAGTGGGATTAAAGAGTTAGCTGTGACTGTCATTCACATCTTTCTCTGACTACAGTTTCTGGATTCAGACAATGTGTACTGTTTCTTAAAAAGAAAGATTGGCTTAGACGTCATTGCTTTTACATCTCGGTGGGTCTTACATAAAGTCAAGACTCACTTCATGCTGAAGTTTTGGGTTTTTACTATACTTCTGTTAAATCCAAAGCAGTGCTGACATGCAGAATCCAGTTCCCCTTTAAGCAATGAGGTAGGAACAGTCTTTCCAGAGCCATATTTTATAAAGTTTTTGTCTTTCTCCTCAAAATCTTGAGTATGTACCTGTGTTGCTTCTATGTTTTCCCAAAAGCAATTATCCAATCACAAATATGAAACTTAGAACTGCTTCCATGTCTTGCTTCTGATATCTTACCTTTATCTTTCCCTGTCCTCATCATTAGTGCTACACTAGCCTCCCTGTGCTCTGGCTTGTTCTGGTAGGTTTTTCTTACCTTTTTCTTCCACAACTCCATCTACCTAATTCACTTCTCTTGCTTTCTCCTAGAAACATTTGAAAGGACACACAGACCAGGAATGTGATCTCTTCTAGGCTTTGCTATGAGCACATACCAGTCTGCACATGTGCTGAAGTAGACTTCTCACTCATCCATTTATATGTTACCCCTTTGTAAGATGAGTAACGAATTCTCTAATTAAAGAAGATGCTACCACTGCAGTTAGGTATTTTGATGCAGTTTTATTTATCTTTTTAAAAGGAAAAAGTCTAGCTCCTGTATCCAAGCTTCTTTCAGTCAGAATTCTGTCTGAAAGCTTTTTCCTATTCTCAGCGCTGTCACTTGTGTGCTTGGGTAATGGGAGATCCTTCTAATCTTCTCATCCTCTTTACTTTTCCCCTCAAACACAGCTCCATCTAACAACAGGCTCCATAATTCTGTTTAGTTTTGGTTGTATGCAGAAATTTTTATTTTCTTCTGTTTTTCTTTTCTTTCCAAACATATTCAGAGACTAAAGGTGGCTCTTTCTCTCCAAAAATTTCAAGGACTGGCACAGAACCAATAACAATACTTGTTCTTTCCTGGACTCTCATTACCTGAAACAGGTGGTAGAGGGGAGGTGGAGTCCTGCAAGATGTTTTCCCTCAGGAAAGCGGTTGCCTTTAGTTATAGCTAATATGTCAATTTCTGACTCATAAGACATATATTTCATTTGAAAAAAAACCAAACCCCAACTTATTTGGAGGAAACACAACTCCTTAGACTTCCCTGTAAAATAAAAAAGGCTCAAACTTCTGCCTAGGATTATGAAATTGGCTTCAGAGTTTTATAATCCCATTTGGAATATTCACAAATATATTTCATTGTATATTCTTCTGTGTATTCTCACACAGAGGAAAAGAAATTTACAGAAGGCCTTTGAAAATTCCTCACTTATGCTAGGGACTCAAAAAATGTTACTCTTACAGGTAACAAAGTTAGAAATGTCATTAATTTCATGTTGAATATGGAAAATACGCTTGAATTAACACTCTGTATTGCAGAGCTCATGGATATTCTGGGTCAAAAACTCTTCTTGTCCTTCTGTGCCTGGAACATTCTGGAACATTTAAAAGAAACAAGACTGTTCCAAATCAATTTGAAACCTCTTTAGAAACTTTGGTTTGAAGCTGGGATGTAGCCTCTCTCTTATTGTTGAAAAATGATGTTCTTTAAAAATTAGTCCAAAATGTACTTCCTCACTGTATGTATCTTAATGTATAAATCCATCTAAAACGCCTTCAGTTTGTTTCAGTACACATAGGTCAGCACATTGATTCAGGTCTTGTGTATGTGCCACTTAAAAGCTCAAGTGTTTGTGATGATGTCAGCATGCTCTGAACAAGTGATCTGGCACAAACTTCGCACTACTTAGTTCAAATTAACATCACTGAATTAATTTAAGTCATTTTGGCTTCATACTTGAGAAAGCCAGGACAGAAGTTAGCCTAAAGTATGATTTGCTGCTGAGGCAATTTGATAATGAACATGTTTTCTTCTCATCAGAGTCACAATATCAGAAAAAGAAGACTGAGCTCCGAAACAATCTTTGTTCACTAATGTATCCCAAGCTTCTTCTGGAATGTGCTGTGCAGTGCTAACTTGGTCCAGAAAAAGCATCTTGTTCTTATGAGTTGTTTTGAGTTTATTATTATTGCAGGCTATCATAGTAATATATTACATAATAAGTGCATTTTATATTAATACATTGCTACTAATATATTAATATAATTAATGTATTTATTATTATTAAATTTTAAATACAAATATTGTTATGACATTTCACCCTGCTCCACTGAGGGAAGAGCTTTGTTACTAAAGTCAGGAGAAGTAGAATTGTGTTACTAAAGTCAGGAGAAGGATGAGCTGCAGCATTGGGGAAAAGAAATAGAACTAGAAACAGTAAATTATATTGATATTTACACAAGGCAGGGCTTTAAATCATTTTAAGCAGATGACCAAAATAAGTTTGTAAGGATAAAGCCCAGATGTCTCAATGTCATGAAGTCTTACGTTTATTTTCTCCTTACTGACTTCAGAAAAGAAAGAAATCCCAGGAAGCTAGAAGAGCTTTCAAACAGACAATAGATTAACTACTGAAGTGGAACAAGGACTAGCCATACATCAACAGAAATTACTTCAGCACAGACAGAGACTCCATCTATTATAGAGAAGGGCTCAACTGATAAAGCCAAGAGAATTAAAGAAAGAAAAGAAGGACAAAGACAGATCCTGGAATAAACTATAATTAGGCATATTTTCTATGTTAAAAATACGGGACAAGATCTTTACCTGATATAACTGGCACAGCAGCACTGCAGCTAACTGTGCTGCATGACTGCATGCAGCAGTACATGTTGGTCCACATGACGTTACTCAAATTCATTATAATTACATTGGAAGTGTAACATATTCTTTCACTGCCATAGGTACAGTGCAAAGGCAACACTAAATTTCACAACATAGTTTATTTCCAGGCAGTCCAGTAAATTAATGTTTAATGGACATACGTTTCTCTCTTTTTTTTAATAATGCAGAGTATTTCTAAGCAATACAAGTTCTTTGATCTAGCTTCTCTTTAAATGGTTTATTTTTATAATAGCAAAGTGAAAAGTCGTTAATTATACTGAACTTTTCACCATTCTCAGGCTTTTATCACAGAAAAAATTCTCTAGGATACAAGATGCATCCAGCATTCAGACCTACTGAAAGCTGTTCATGGCTAAGGGCCAAACAAATGGGTTAGGCCAACTTTGCTCTTTCCTCACTAGCAACTCAAACATCTTGCACCACCTTTTACCTTCCTCCTTTCTGGTATTCCTCTTACACCCGAATTCTTTAGATGGTAGTCTTGTTTCTCCAGGCTCACAAGGACTGCTGGGCTGTGCAAGAATTAATCTTGCTACCTTACAGTTCATTGATGACTGCATTAACAGTGCTTAAGAAACCTGGTTCTTGCCATAACCCTTCTTTCAAATCTGTGGGGAAAAAGCTAATGTGATAAACCAATAAATTATCATAGTAAAGGATGAGTGACCTTACAGAACAAATTCTGGCTTCTCTGCAAGCTTCAGAGCCTCATGCATCCCTGCAGCTGATAGTTTCCGGTTGATATTCCTATATCTGCATTGCAGGAGGTTGCGATAAGTTGTCCGCAGGTCCCGATTGAAAAAGGCATATATAAAAGGGTTAATGAGAGAGTTTGCATAGCCCAGCCATAGAAATGTTCTCTCGACCCACAGTGGGATACAGCTGCACGCTGTACCGCAGATGAAGGGCCTGGCAGTTGAGAGGAGGAAGAAGGGCAGCCAGCAGACAGTGAAAGCCCCAACAATAATCCCAAGTGTAGTGGCAGCTTTCTGTTCTCTTTTAAATATGGAAATATTTTTCTTGTCGTGCTTTAGGAGTCTTGAGAAATTAGTACATTCTTCAGATTCCTTGTGTAGTTTTACAACTCCATTCATAGAAATCCCTTCTACTTCTTCCGCTCGGGGAAAGCCAGTAAACTTGTGTTTAGCAGCACTCCGCTTTGCAGCTTTGTAAATTTGATAGTACATGAAAAGCATCACTGACATTGGAATATAAAACGCAACTGCTGTGGAGTAAATGGTGTAGCCAAAGTCTTGACTGATCAAACAAACCTTTTCATCATTTACATTTTGAGCCCAACCGAAGAGCGGAGGTATAGTGATAGAGGCAGATAAGAGCCATACACACAGGATCATTTTGGCCATACACTTTCCATTCTGCCTTACAGGATACGTAAGAGGTCTTGTTATTCCCAGGTACCTAGAATGATAACGCAGAGTTACTACATAACGCAGTGAGTAAAAGTCATTTCACATAGTCTGCCCTAGACCAAAAGATCTTTGGCTATGGTTTCTATTTCACATTTTTTTAATCCTTTCTTTGTGTGTATTTCAAATCTGTAAATTCATGTGTCTTTCGTGTTAAAATTTATAGTGCTGAAATTCTGTTTAAAAGGCCTTTCATTCTGGAAGGAAGTCTCCCATTTGCTATAATAAACTGCAATTTTAATGAAGTTGTACAATCTTCATGCAGATAGCTCACTTCTTTGGCTTTTAAGGAAATTCTGAAACCTAAATTATATTTCGTTAACTTATTAAATCTTGGAGCACAGACGAATGCTCACTCCATAAAGCCTACCACTTCTTGCATTGAGTGCATGGTTAAGTTTAAAAGAACCATGCGTTGATCTTCATTCTTCTTACATATGCAGCACATATGAAATTCCCTGCCACTAAACTGGGATGACAAGTTATCTTTCTTATCTTCATGCTTCAGATGGGAACAAAAAACTGCAAACGTACGCCAAGAGTAGATTATTTCAGTACTAAAATTATTATTTTTATCATCATTTAATTAGAAAGAAAGTATATTTATGCAGTGTTCAAACTTTACTGAATAAAATAAGAATCAATCATGTTGTCATTTCAAGAAGATCCAAAGAACAAAATATTGTTTTACCAGAAACTAAGTTTAGGGTGGCAAATTGTAAACAGAGAAGAAAAATGTTTATAACGTGTCAAGTTTTCATAGAAAAAAATAGTTTGTTGACAAGTTCTGTATTTCCTAAGCTGCAGTAGCTTGAACTGTATTTTTTTTTTTCTAACTAAAAGAAATATCACTACGACTCTATATAGCTGGACAGCAATATCCTAAGTTTGTGTTTACTCCCAACTACAGAAAATTTCTTTACTTCCTTTCTGGCCAAGGGAACTTTCTCTTAGAAGGAATTAGATACCTTTTTAAAGGTAATATTATTACTTTGAAAATTGGTTTCTGCTCAACTAGAACTTACCTATGAGTTACAGTTAACTTCTCAAATTGTTCTTTTTTTCCTCCCCCCACCAAAAGAAAGAAATTTGAGAAAAATTCAGTGTTATTCACTTTGTTACTTGTAAAAGAAACGCTTTCAAATCAGGTTTCAGAACATCATTTTAGTTTCAAGAGAAACCACAGTTTACTTACACAGTGAAGATTTTTAAGAGTTAGAAACAAGAAATAGAGTAACATGATTAAAAATATTTTTGGGAGCATGTTTTCTCTCTCTATTTACATAGGAAATCAAATATAAGTATTTGCCTGGTTTCACGGAGTGCTGCATTGTTGATCTCACTGCAATGCAGTAAATTATGGCCAGTACTGCTACTTTATACAAGCATCCAGGTATGCTACAGTTCTGGAAGTAAAAAGAATCACCATTTCACAATCTGTTCTGATGAGTAAGAACAACATCACTGATTTTACAGTACCGCTCTGACGAGTGCTCTAAAAATGATAGAACTGGTTTATTGTGCCCTACCCTCCACAAGTAAATTACAGCAGCCCAGGATTTTGCCAGCAAGGCTGTGCCTGGTAGGGCTGTGAGCTAGGAACAGTTAGTACAATCACCTGGTATTAGAGCTGTGCAGTACATAGGCTATGGCATTATAGAGGCTGTTTCTTGTTCCCCTCGCCATCAGCACCAGAATATAATCACTGGACCAGTTCTGTCAGCTGTGGGTGTACAGTAGAGTCAACAGAGGTTTCTGTTTCACAGTATCTTGTCTGAAACTGTGCTGTGAAGGAGCTGAGAGATTTCTGAGGTGCTCCAAGATGTAGAAGAGCAGGGCTAAGGTGGTGAATTTTCAGAGCTGAACTACCTAAAGGATAAGTTATACTGCTTTAAGTAACTTAACTGCAGTCCTTCTGGGACAAGAGTGACACCCTTAAAATTTGGCTGAGAATAGCATAGTTTAGCTACAAAACAGTTAAACATCCTTTGTGCAGAAAGAGATTATTTGCAACACTTAGAATGTGGTGCTTTAAAAAAATCTTTAAGTAGTTTGTCCACCTTCCCAAAGTATGGTTTTTTTTAGCTATTACCCAACTGGTCGTTAAAAACACCATGTTTCTGAGGTCAGCCTTACTACGTAGCTACAACAGTTAAACTGGATTTTTCTAAAAATCAGATCTGTGAGCTGCATGCTCTGAATGCCTACTTCTTATGCATCAGAATATAACAAAAAGAATTCGTGAAAGCAGAAGTATACTGAAAAGAATTGAAATTCATTAGTTTTACCCTGGAACTGCTGTTTTGGAAGTTATCTGAGCTTCAGAAATGCTATTTGAAATTAAAATACATTAATTAACATAAAAATACACCAGCATCCTTTCTGCCTTATCCATTTTGCTGAAGGTACTATGGTAGGGAAAAAAAGTCAACAGACATAAATTAAGGAATGTTATCTTTTTATCTTTCTGTGCAAAACCCATTACCCTTGAAAACTTACTTGCTTCAAAATAATATAAATCATTACAGTTGTCTTATACACTAGAGTGTCCAAGACTTAATACCTTCAGGAACTTCAAAAGTAATGTGTCAAATTCATGCAAAAATATGTTTTGTAATGCTTAATCTTTTATTGCTACCTTCCAAAAAAATTACTAAAGGTAAATCGGCTGAATTTAACGTATCATTCAAAAATACCTACACTTTGAGGGCCTTACTGCCGGGAAAGAAAAAAGCCAAATTTCCTAAAAAGCCTATTTCATACATCTTAACTATCCTCCGCAAGAAAGAGGTATCTTGGACTTGTTATTCTGAGACTTGTCTCTATAACATTCCACAGATGTTCATTTTCATCTTGCTGGGGAAGAAACTGTACCTCAGTTCTCACTTGTGGAAAAAAAGGGCAATGCTATTTCTTATTCTTCCTCCTCTGAGTTTCTAGACTACATGGTTCTGCCAGACAGGGCATCTATCCATTACTAAACTTGGCACAGTGAGGGCTACATCTAGGTTACTCCCCAAACGGACCGTATTTGCAGACGCACAGCCCTTACTTCTTTCAAACTGGTCACAGTATTTCTCATTAGGCATTGCGTGAGGCTGTATGCAGAACACCACAGTGTAGGATCCTACAGCAAACAACTGCCGGGCAACACTACGAGAAGCACAGTGCGTATTCCAATCATGGTCCTCCTGTTCCAAGAAGAAAGGCTGCTGGGTGAGAGGAGAAAAATGAGAAGGGACAACCTGGTACTAGCATCTAGTGGATACAACAACAGAAAAAAAAGATGATGGAAAAACAGCCCCTTACTTGAAGAGCTCAAAATAAAAGCAGACAATATAGACCAAAAAGAAGGCATATGGTGAGGGATAGAATAAATTTCTTTTTAAGGAAATGTGTGTAAACAGATGAGCACATGCCTATTCTGGGTTGGTTTCTTATGACTTCTTCAGTCTCTTCTTGGCCATTGTAAAATCAGAAGCTGCCTCCTGTGCCCCAGTGTCACTCAGGTGTGAGGTGCTCACAGTGGGTCCAGCTCTAGGGAGGAAAAATTAGCCTCTGCCATCCTCTTTCTGGAGCTCTGTTCAAATATAGGTGGAGGATAAAGAGCTCCTTCCTTTGTGAAGTGCTATTGTACAAAATTGCCATTTGCCACATTCACCCAACGAACACCAACAATGGAAAAGCTAAATGAGTAATTCTCTTTGTTCCTTTTGCTTAATAAAAATCTGGCTCCCTGTGATCCAGTATTATTTCCCAGTACCAGTAATTGTTATAGACAATTTAATGTAAAGCCATTATAACTATATAGGACTGATCCTGAGACCGTTCAGTTTGTTGGGTTTTTTTCATTCTGGCTTTTTTTAAACTAATGCATTACAATGACCACACAGAATAGTTTTTATCCTACAGGGCTAAAAAACCTCTCCATTGTCACTTGAACCATGGATCACACAGGCATTTCTTATTATAGCATGTTCAATGTAACATCTATGAAAAGTAGAATGGTATATGGCAGAGTTAATAGGCATCCACAGACCCTGGTGTCTGATTCTGGCATGTCATTTTATCTCTCTCTGACTCTCTGTATTCTCTTTTCCTATTTATGTTTGTCTTTAGCTATTTGCTTGTTGTGATGCCTGTCGTACATTACTGCTTACACGGTGATTATCGCACTCCAAACGGGACTGTCACCATGTCCCACTAGATGTTACTGTATCTAAAAATACGAAAGGTTTAATATGGTTCTTTTCTTGTAATTGTATTTATTTCATTCTCTAATCTAGGAAATCATGAAAAGTAATTTTCTTTATCTGCACTACTGTGAAGTGAGTTCACACAACCATCTGCTTATCATCTACTAGAAGAACTTTTTAGGAAGATCTTTCTCATCATATTGACATGAATAACTCTGAATTTGTGGCTGAATTTATTAGTAATTCTATAGATGTAGATAAAGGTACCAATTTTTCCTCGAAGAAGGAACAAAAATAGCAACGTCAGGCTTAGTAGTATTTCAAGTTAACCAGCCATGATTTTTTTTTGTTGTTTGGTTTGCTTTGTTCTTTTTGTGCTGTGACCTCTATTTTTTTCCCTAGCAGAAAAAATCTTTTTTTTTTTTTTGTGGGTTTTTCCCCTCCCTCCCCCCGAGGAAGCTAAATGTAGCTGAAACATTTATGCTCTAAAAATGGTGAGTTGTTGATAGCTACCTTGGAAACTTTGAGATGGGTCTAGTCCTCACATCTTTAAAAAAAATCTAGAAAGCAAACTGAGACTTAACAGCTACATTAACTCAACAATAGCAAAAATATTAACAGCACAGTCCAGTTTGGGATCCTGTGTCCAAAATCTTTCTTTATTTTCTCTGTTATATGGCTAAATGATAAAGAAAACGATTCTCACTGTAAGCAAAGTCACAGAGTAACAGAAAACTGAACAGCTAAAAGCATTAAAACTGTTTTGAAGCCTCCTGCCCGAAAAATAATAAATTGAATGCACCATGACATCAGCATAATTTGTGCCATTTTTGAAGCACACACATGTATTTCCTTCGTCTCTGGTCTCCCTCATCTACTTTTACAGGCAGATAGATTTCCATTCTAATTAGTCCTCGTTCATTTCTCAGAATTCACTGACCCGATCTAACAGCTGATTATTTTGCAATCAGATTAGCATCTTTCATTGTCTGACTTTGCTTTTATGAAGCAGATTCGATTACTATGGAATAGAATTAGAAATACTGTACTGGAAATTATATACATGTATATCATATCTATTTCTACCAGGGGTCTCAACATATTGTTCTGTTACCACTCACCACTTGACTAGGAGTTGTGCTCAAATGGAGTTTCTTCTAGGTTTTCCTATTTTTGTATTTTAAGAGAGTCATAAAACTGTTTTCTTTCAGAGACACAAAAATGCTTACTTCTTTGCTTCTGTGGTCTTTTTCTAGTACAGCAGATTTCCAGCTTCAGTATATATCTCCTTGTATTAGTTTCTTTGCCAAACCACAGCTACAGAATCCTGTCTGATCATTCACCTGCAATAACAACTTACTTTGAAGAACAATCTTGATATACTGATCTTCCTTTAGTGGTTGTGATGCTCTCGTAACCTTTCATATATTTTCTGTTTAATTCACTGCAACATTAAGAGACGCTCCACAAGAATAGGGGAACCATGCCAATCCTAAAAGCTATCCAGAATTCAGAACTAGCCTCTAGTATAGTGATTGATCTAGATTTTTTTTCCTTGTACTTTGATACATTAAATTGTGAATTAAATATAAATATGACAAGTTGAAATAATGATCAAATCTATTATTTCTGCTATGGCTATGTCAAACCACCTAACAGAAATTATTTTTTCCAAATATATTGTGCTTACACTAAGTAGAAGATGCTATTCCACAGACCTACTTTTAAAAAGAATAAGGAATACAAGTGATCAGGGAAATTCTATTCCCACTGCATATTTAAGCAATTAAGATGGGACTAAATGGATAGACACATAAAAAACTTAAGCGCTGAGACATGAGCATTACAGTGCATGACTACGTTGTTACAATGTGAAACGTAACCATGTTAATTATGGTATGACTGTTGTGGTTTAACCTGGCAGGCAGCAAAACACCATGCAGCCATCCACTCACCACCTCCTCAGTGGGATGGGGGAGAGAACTAGGAAAAAAAGTAAACCTCGTGGGTTGAGAATAAAGACAGTTTAATAAGACAGAAAAGGAAGGGAATAATGATAATAATGGTAATAATGATAATAATAATAATAAAGATCAAAGAGTATACAAAACAAGTGGTGTACAATGCAGTCGCTCACCACCCACTGACCAATGACCAGCCACTACCCCCACGAAAGTCCCCCGGTATATATACTGAGCATGCCATCACATGGTATGGAATATCCTTTTGGCCAGTTTGGGTCAACTCTCCTGGCTGTCCCCCCTCCCAGTTTCTTGTGCACCTCCAGCCTTCTCACTGGCAGAGCATGAGAAGCTGAAAAGTCCTTGACTCTATGTAAGCGCTACTTAGCTATATCTAAAACATCACGGTGCTATCAATATCATTCTCATACTATATCCAAAACACAGCACCACACCAGCTACTAGGAAGAAAATTAACTCTATCCCAAAAGAGAATTTGTCCAACTAGTTCTGTGCTCTATCTAGTTAAATGTTGCATCTTTTCTATGTAGTGAATTAGTGCTTAGTTAATAAAAAGTCTTAGCACAGTGGCAAGTCTCAACATCTTAATTGTATTTGCTAGAAATGGTTAAAGCTCTACTTTGTCCTTCTCAGTTGATGGTGAATGCAGTAACGTGAAAGATCTTAAATATATGTTTGGGTAGCTATTGTTTTAGATGCTTATGCTTCATGTTTCACACAGTTTTAATATTATTCTTATTATTGAAATAGTGGTACTTTAATTGTGATACCTGGATGAATGGGAATGAAATATTTGTTTTGCTTTCAGAAAGGTTAACACATTCCATTGTTCCTTTTCTTGCTCTCAATCCATCAAGTGGGTCACCTTGTCATAGAGGCGACCAGGTTAGTTTGGCAGGACGTGCCTTTCATAAACTGAGTGGGCCTGATCACCCAGTTGTCCTGTGTGTGCTGGAAGACGGCACCCAAGATGACCTACTCTATGACCTTCCCCAGCACTTAGGTCAGACTACAGGCCTCTAGTTTCCTAGATCCTTATGTATTACCTTAAATTCTCTTTACAGGAGGAAGACTTTCATTCTCACTATTAGAGAGGGTACATATTGAGTACAGTGCTATACTTCTATTTAACACAGTAAATGTTCTGACTTGAGTTTTCTTTTTTGCCCAGAATTATCATAGTGGTTTATTTCTGATGGAACTCAAGCGTAAGTTTTCCTGGCAGTGTGGGAGAATTAAGTCAATCAAAATTAAATATCTGTTCATTCTAAAGGAATTTAATTTGCATAGCAGAAGATTGTTTTCCTGTTTTACATTTCTTTCAGTTTCTCTGTACTTTCATGGACTTTCTTCCTCTCATTTTGCACAACTTTATACCTTCATACTTTTTCTTCATTTTAGCTCATTTTTCATTCTTTTATTCCACTCATTCTATTTTTGCTTCTCTTTCTTGCCCTGCTTTATTTCTATTTTTCTCTTAGCTCTGTATTTTTGCCTTTTCACTTTTGCCTACTGATCTAAGACATCTACCCCATAGATGGGAGGGATATATTCTACTACTATTCAAAGAAGTACCTAACAATATTGCCAGAAAGAGGTGGATAATGTCCTTCCATTCAATATCTGCTATCTTAGTCATAGTTCCTGAAACCATATTCCTCCCTTCTTTCATAATATGTGTTTCCTAGACAATATTTTTCAATTACCCAAACAAATATTTTATATTATAGACTAAACACTATTATTATTGTCTTTGAAGAAAAACAGTACACATATATTTTCCTCTCTGCTATCCTCACCAATGACATAAAGGTAGGAGACATAAGAGGGGAAATGGATTTCATCCCATTCCATTATTCACCACCTCCTAGAATCTAGATGCATTTGAAAACTTACAGGTTATGTTAACAAAATATTTGGAATTAAGTTGCACAATGTAATGGCAGACTTCCTATTTTTCAATTTTTTCAAAATATCTGAACTCCAACTTTGCGGTTTTCATCACCTCTGGTTTCTTGTATGTAAGTGTGGATTGCTTATTGAATGCAATAAGATTGATTATATAGAGAGGTCAAAAGTGCTTCTTACCTCACTTCTTGATAGATTATCTACAACACTTCAAAAGCTCTCTAAATCTAGGCAAGTCACAGATAGGAAGAACACATTTTTCTTTATACTGCTCAACATCATGCAAGGTTGCAGGGAAAATAAAAAAATAATTTCATGCTTTCTAAAAGAAAATGTGTAACTGTCAGCGGACACACTACCCACTTCTGCTCTCTTACCCCTTCCCAGATTTCCAAATTCCCTTTATTTAATGTTGACCTAATTTATTTTTTTGTGCGTGTGTGGAAAAAGAAGTGTGAAAAGAATTAAAAGGCTCTTCCTAAATTTTTCTGTCTTTTCAAAAGTAAAAAAAAATAAATGTGTTGAAGTATAGGATAACTTCACAACATATATTACTAAGATTTCAGGAATGTTCGCTAGAGGGGGGATTCTCAGGCTTTTTAAGCAATGCCTCACTTCACTGAAAAATTCTTCATGGAATTCATCATAGCATACACACAAACTGTTTCACAAGTGCAGAAGGCCAGGCTCTCGTACGCTGTTACAGATTCATACCCTATGAAATAATTTACGCTGCTTGTTAAGTCATTTAATCAGTCAATGAGAAAAAGGAAAAGCAAAATATCTTCCCAAATGGCTGTTTGTTGCTATATTCAATAAGATGATTTATATCAGAAAACACTATTTTGTTTAAAAGTAACATTTCAGTTTATTCCATATTGAGTGCCATTTTATTATTCCAAAATATTTTAGACTCATAGGAACAAATGCAGTGCATTTGCATCACGTCAACTGTTGTACCTATCTGAGTATCTAATTACACATAGACTGATGTCTGTCTTGTGTGACTATTTTATCATCTTCGTGTTTGATGCAGTATCTCATTTTACGTTATTACAAGATGCCTGGCCCCATTTGGAGAGGGCAACAAAGATATTTAAGCCTTCTGAGACTGTCTGAGAAGGCTAAGATAAGAAAACTTTGGTTCTAAAAAAAGAATTAGAGAGAAATCACGTTCTCATTTATTTCTGTCTGGTTGTGTTGCAATGTTTGTTTGTTTGTTTGAGATTGGGTGTACAGTAAAAAAGTTCAGGTTGGAAGATAGCTAGGAAAGACATTTTTATCACGTTTGGCATTTTGTATGGTAGAAAAGAACTGGTGAATTCTGAAAAGGGTAAATTAAGCTGAGGATGACAAGAAAATTATTTGCCATGATGGGAGGGAGGAGGTGCTGGCAGTGAGCTTGAGGAGCAGTAGAGGAGACTTTGAGCATGAATGCATTCAAAAACTACTGAGGAACGATGAGGCTTGACTTGAAATATTGCTAACTGGTGCTACACGGGACTTGAGAGAAAAGAAACAGAGAAATGCTGGGAGTTACTTACGTTTGTCCTGCTTCTATCAATCTAGAGAATCTTGAAACAGCAAGTGAATGGATTGGATGAAGGACTGGGCCACTAGATGCTGGTAGGGCACTGGAGGAGAAATTATATAGGTCTGTTGTTCCTTATAATAAAGAAATTGAGGAGGCATGCTTTAGCACTGGAAGTCATCTTTATGACAGCTTTAGTTCCTGAGGAGTTGATCTCATGTTCTGATCCTTCCTGCAGAATAAACCTCACTGTCCTTCTGGCAATTACAATCTGTTATAAGACAGGCATTAACCACGATCTTTTGCTGAATGCCTACACGTTTAGAGGATCTAAAGCCTTAGATAATGTATTTTCTCATTGGCCTGAGCCAGTTATACAACTGAAAATAAGGTTCAAGTCCCTGAACTTAATTTGATCCTGTGGACTAACCAGCACAGAAAAACATGATGGGTGGATGTCATCAGAATAACCTAAGCTGCCCAGCTGATAGGCAGAAGCACTCCACACAGTTGATATTTGCTGACTGAAAAAGTTTATTTGCTGCTTTGTCTTTCCTGTGGGAGAGAGTAACTTTAAGCAAATGCATGGTTTCTTGAAGCACTAGCTGATAAGAAATCCCTACTGTGTTAAGCAGAGGCAGTCGCTGAGCAAAGGAAAACAGAGGAATGGAAAAGAATACATATTGCAGACACGAACTGGAAAATTCTCCAATCTTGCCCATCTCATCCCCCACGCCCAAGATATTATGAAAGCCAATGAAGATTTCAGGCTTTTGTCAGTCCGTAGTACTTTCAACATATTTTTTCACCCCTTACTACATTCAGAAAGGTTTTTAGTTTTCAGACTCAAAATTTACAAATAGAGCTCAGATCTCCCACCCTCCCATATCCTGACTGGTGGTGTCCTGTGGCAAAGACAAGCACTTGTGATTCCAGGCTAGCCTGCTGGCTTCAGCCAGGCCAGGAGACGTGCCAGGAGACAACCACCAGACATGCCACAGCCTTGGGATCACCTCATTCTGTGCAAGCATTCAAGTAAGCTGTAATAAGAATTGCAATGTGTTTTCTCTCAGTTCTGTACTCTGCCAGACATCTCCGTACTCTGCACAAACATCCTTTAGGTGAGCAAGGAGACAGGCTGATTGCCCACACGATCTGTGTCTGTGTTTGGGCTAATCTATCAGTCTTCCAACTTGTCCCTTATGCACACCGGTAGGCACATACATACATTCAGCAGATGACCCCTTTGTATCTGACAGCAAAGTGGATCCCAAGATGTATGTGCTAGAAACAAGGTGAAACCAGAGCAAACGCTAGGAGTTCCTTCAGAGAGGGTACTGAAGTGCCTGCGGATGCACGTGGGAGGGTGCAGCCGAGGCAGCAGCCGAGGCAGCCTGGAATGTTTCTCAGGACTAGTGGTGAAGACTCCGTTTAGGCATGGGACAATGGGTCTTCAGATGGTTCTCAGGAGGAGAAGGTTGCGAAAACAGTACAGGGATATCCAGTTCAACAACACAAAAATGCAGAACTCTCACATCCCTGCACCCAGCTGAGCACTCTGGCTGTTCCCTGGCACCATACTGGCAGAAGACACAGGCCTCCTGTGCCCCTTTCTTTTTTACAGGAGAAAACCTAAACACACAAGGAGATGCAGAGAGCTCTGCTTTGGGTGATCGGGGAACCTGAATATTGGGGTTTGCCCTGTGCATACCAGGCTTGACACTTCAGATGCGGTTTAAGTGTAGACTGATCACTAGGTCATCACTAGCCAAGGTTGGTGCTTCAATTGTGTAACCGGGGGGGGGGCATTTGTTTTGCTTGAGATAAGCTAACAGATATCTTCAACTAAAATCTGTGGGGGTGTGATTACGGAGCTATGAAAAACTGTCTCTTTTAAAAAGAAAACCCTCGTCAGACTCCCAGGAAGTAGAAATGGCTAAGGTGATTTTCTCTAACTCCACTACATGAGTCATGCTCGGATTGACACTAAACATCAGCTTAAAAGGAATTATTTTGAAAGTTATAATAGTGTTTTAAAATGAAAGCCTCCTACAACTTTAACTAGAAAATCATGACTGATGCCTTTAGTACAATTAAATGAAGCATTTTGAAAACTTCCACAGTAGAAAGGATGAATGAAATTAAAAATCACAGCCCATTGAACTGATAATATCATTGTATTAAAACAAAGTATCTTTAGGGAATAGCTATTTAAACGTGCTGATATTCATGTCCCCTCTCCTCCTTCCTTGAATACAAACAATATAAAACATAACATCTCTAGAAAAAGCACTTAAGGAACAGCCCCCTCTAGAATTCTTCTTCCCTCCTCCCACTTCTTTATCTTCCATTCTCTGAAGAGTCAGGAAAAATACTGGACGGACCTGGTCCAAATTATTTTCTTTGCTCCTCCCTGACAGTAATTTTGCAAGAGCCCTAAGGAACACCTTTATAGTCGTTATGGATTAATCTCAATATAGAATTAATCTACTTGGACATTTTTGGCTTTGTCCATAGCCGTATTGGCCTGAAGGCAGATCTGAATTTGTCAAAAATCACATAAATATTTTGCTATGCTCTGCTGAATCAGGTATGTAAAAATTGTATATGTCGCCTCAGGTTTTACATTTTTGCCCAAGCTTAGCATGAAAAAAACACAGTATATCAATAAACTGCGTTAAACTCACAAGATAATCTGAGTCTAAAGCAGGCTCAATTAGAAGTCTTATTTCTAAAACTTTAGGATGTGCAAACCATCTTGTATAGAATCTGTAGAGAGCCTGGATTTTTCTACAATGTTACCCATGGAAATGTCAGCCAGCAGTACCTACTGTTCCTAGAAAGTGGGCACTTTGGGTTTTAATTTCAACCCTTTCCTGAAAAGTACTTTTAAAATATTGTTATTGTAGTTCAATGTAAAATACACGTCACTAATATAATACTTTCACAAAGTAAATCTCAATGCAAATAGGTCTGAAAGCAAGAAGAAACCCCACTTAGAGAATAAAAGTGAGAAATGGCAACTTTGGGATTGTAACTGAGGTACTGAAGTAGCCAAAGCATCTAAGTGGTTCTGTTTCATAAATAAGTCCAAGATTAAAAAAGGACACAGCATCTCTTTAAACACCAATATATTCTGGCTAGCTAACTTATATCAGTGATGTTTTACTCGAGAACAGAAGCAAACATAGCAAAGAAATTTTGCAAGGTTGAGTAAATCAAAAAAAAAACAAACCCTAAACATACTACTCAAAACTTGAGGTAGTGAGTTTGTGATAAACTTCCAGAGTGCAAGTAATGAAGTACAACTCTAGCTAGAGCACTAGAAGAATAAGCTTCATCTGCTCAGTTCGCATCCTGACAGTAGTGCCGTACAAAAAACAAACAGAGCCATGCTGTGTTTCAGGAAAGCTTTACAATTAGTCTTCATTCTATATTTTATGAAGGAAAAATCCAAAGGCTTTTTTATCCTGAACTGACTGGTTAGAAACACAATGGTGCACAGAATCCTGCTTTTCACATACAAGCCAATGAACTGAACCAGCTTGTTCTGAAATATCAAAAGAGGACATCACCAGAAAATAACTCTAATTGTGCTAATTTAAAAAAAACAAATTCTAGCAAAATAATTTCTAGTTCATAAAATATTTTGATAATGGCACATACCATTCTGATCTCCTGCAATACGAGCAGTTTTTAAAGATGCAGATTCTGGAGTTCTTTGTCCTCTATATCAAGAATAGCATGTCTCAGTTCCTAGTAAGAATCTGTCCTGTCATAGGAAGAAACAATAACCACTTTTGGAAGGGGAGGCAGTGGGCTGGAGAGAGCACAGCATGAGGGGAAGGTATCAAGGAAGGATGGCAGGCAGGAGGTTAGAACAAACTGTGTATCTGCAATTCAAGAACCTGTCACAATACCATTCACAGTCCTTTCCCATAGAAACTTCTGGAATGTGGGTTTATCAGGTGATAATCATAAAATCACAGAACGGTTTGGGTTGGAAGGGACCTTAAAGATCATTCAGTTCCAACTCCCCTGCCATGGGCAAGGACACATCCCACTAGCACAGGCTGCTCAAGAACCCATCCAACCTGGCCTTGAACACTTCCAGGGAATGGGCATCCACAACTTCCCTCGGCAATCTGTTCCAGTCTCTGTGCAAGCCTCATCGTGAAGAATTTCTTTCTCATGTCTAATCTAAATCCTCCCTCTTCCAATTTTAAGCCATTCCTTCTCATCCCATCACTACAAGCAAATGCAAAAGTCCTTCCCCAGATTTCTTGTAGGCCCCCAGGTACTGGAAGGCTGCTCTAAGGTCTCCTCAGAGCCTTCTCTTCTCCAGGCTGAACAACCCCAACTCTCTCAGCCTGTCCTCACAGCAGAGGTGCTCCAGCCCTCTGATCATCTTCATGGCCCTCCTCTGGACCCATTCCAACAACTCCTATCCTTCTTATGCTGAGGATTCCAGAACTGGACACAATGCTCCTGGTGGGGTTTCATGAGGGTGGAGGAGAGCGGCAGAATCCCCTCCCTCGCTGCTGGCCATGTTTCCTTTGATGCAGCCCAGGAGACAGTTGGTCTTCTGGGCTGCGAGCATACACTGACGATTCATGTCAAGCTTCTCATCCTTCAGTACACCCAAGTTGTTCACAGGGCTGCTCTCAGATGATTCCTTCCTTGTAACTTACACAAACAGCTACTTATTTGTCATTTCTTGATATTTTAGCAGTATATTTTGCTCGGCATGTGGTACAGAATGAGGTCTATCGTAGCTACCAAATCTCTCAACTATATGTTATTTATTTTCTTAGCACTCATTTTAACAAACATATTTATTTACAGCATGCTTATATACCAGAACCCAAGCTTTCCCTTCATATGTAATCCTCCTGCCTGCTGTCATTTTCCTCAAAAGATGTCTCACTCAGTGATATTTTGGAAGTTTATTTCAATAAGTAAATTGGTTAAGGCAAGCTTTCCTCTATAAACTGGAAACAGAAAATCTGTAGGAATTCAACATTACTTTACAAGTATTTCTTCACTCAAAATCCTTAAATACAAGCTGCAAGTGCCCTTTTACTGAAGGAGAAGGCTGAAGGGGAGAAACATCTAGTGACAAAAAAATAACTGTAGCAAAACCCAGACTGTGGTGAGTAAAACTGTTTGTTCAGCCCTTCATAACCACAGTATTTAATAGTTCATTTGTCATAATATTTATTTATTTTTACCAGCAGATTTGGGAATGGAGAAAAATAATGCCCAAATTGGCACCCATTCTTTGTAGCTAACCAATCCTCCACTCCAAGGAACTTCAAACCTCCTGTGTCTTGCTCAATCCTGCCATGATTCAGTACCATGTAGCTGGCTATTTTCCAGCTTGCTGCTTCAGTAATATTTAATCCAAACCCAGAAAAGTCCATACTCCCTATTTCAGATTTCACCAGGTCTCCTTTTGTAAAAGCAGCTCCAAGTAAGCTTAATGATTGCTAGATAGAAAACCTAAAAAAAAAAAAAAAAAAAAAGATTAGCTACAACAACATGTCCTCTTTGCCTTCCTTATTAAGGGCTTCTCCACAAAAGAGGTTCACTACTGTGCACTCTTTTTCTTCAGCATCATTTCTTTCATAATTTTTCTCCTTTTCAAATCATGCAAAATCTGCAATGCTAAATATTTTTAAAATATAGAACGAATTTCAACACAAACTGCTACCACTCACTTCACAGGGATGAAAACATAATACAGCCAATCTACAGAATAAACCTTTTGCTTTTCTCCTCTCAAGAAAGGAGTTTCTGCTCCTTTTCCCCTGCGCTTTCTGTTCAGAATGACAGATTTTGAGGCCAGGTTCAAGTACTGGTTTCCACAAATGACCATTTGCCCATCTCAGTGGGGGCAGCTCACAATTCTTCTACAATGCCTTTTCATGTTCCCCAGAATTTAGAGTTAGACCTTCATGGTGAACCAGGAATAGATAGAACTGATGGTAGGACATCTCCTCCTCCAAAGTCTTGAAGATAGCAGGATTTAGAGATTATCAAGGATTGCAGACCTCTCTTCTCTGTTTAATTTACAGATGCCACACCACACACAAGAGCAGTGAAATAAGTGGGATCAGCAGAAGGAAGACATTCTTGTCTCTCTCAATGAATGCCTTTCCTTTGCTTTTCTCAGCAGCAATTTGGCAGTTCCTAAGGTTCTTTTGAGAGGTGGTGGCAGCAACTTTGTGTGGATAAAGACAAATTTACCTAAGGTTTATTGCTGTGCCTACAGCTTCCAATAATATCAGTTCTCATTGCCAGGCTGACAACTTCAAACAAGCTTTTGAATTTAGGAGCAAAACTTTGGCATCGGTGTAGGATGAATCACCACAGCTGGCTTATGGGCATCTCACTGCAAACTGCCACCATTTGGGATATTTGATAAGATGTTCCTTTCATTGCAACATTTAGGCAGCCGTGTTAAGCTCCATGTTAAGTAACAGGCTTTGGAAATGTTAAGCTCCTTCTTGTGTTGTTTAATTCACAAACAATCCACTATGCTATTTTAATTTCAGTTATTTCTTAAAATATTAAGATTGTGTTCTGCTAATGGCCAAACTCATTTAGCAAAAATAGCTTTTTAATATGGGACAATACACTCTTGAGAGACTATAATCGGTTGTTGCTAAAACTGCTTGTGCTAAGAAGTGGGTCTCTAAATGCAGACTCTTAAGGTAAAAGGGGAACTGAAGTACATAACGCTGCAGAAATTGTCTTTAAGGCCAAAGCTGTACTATTTTTAGCATCAAAATTTCTTATTAGACTACTAAAGAAAAGCTTTGCATCTCATCAGCAGCTGCTTTGGGTCATGGGTATAAATATTTCCAAGTAATTTGTAGCCAGACAACACACTGATTTTGACCAGGGATTTAGTATTTCAACTATTTGTTAAATGTTGACTTCTAGAGCAAATAAACAACATTAACAACCCACATGGAGAACTGCTAACAGAAATTATTTTGGCAAATGGTACTGTGTATCTAAAATATTTCATGACAATCACAATGTGTGTTCATGGTCTATATTCATGATGACAGTTATGTTGTAAATAGTAAAATAAGTATAGATGATAGCAAATGTGTCTGTTGTCTGTGGTGATGCCTTCCATTTCCACTAATTTTTATGTGTGCTGCCAATTTCTAAATACCTGTAACCAGAGTAAATCTTCTCGGCCACTATTCTTTACCTTGATTAAAAATTCATTTTCTAGTGTGGGAACAGTGCTCTAACTACCAAAGAGACACAACTGACAACAGACTTAAGGATTTTTGCAGTTAGCTTTAGTGTCCCACTCTGGAGATCTGCAAACCATGTGTTCAAATGTGTTGTCCCTAGTGTCTAACATATCTCACATGAAAAGCGAAGAGTTCATAAATAACGTACTTTGAAGTTCTGCATCTATGGCTCAATTTAACTTGCAGCAGCAAAAGGCCACATTTCTGAACACGGGTACTTATGCAGATGATGAGAAATGATGATAGCAATGTCGCAAGGTTACTGCTCAGTATTCTTCAGTGGAAGGAAAGGTGGCACAGCTGCATGCCAGGTTATTGGGAAGAGGTGTCTGCCACAGTTCTACAACAACAAGCTCTCTTCAAAAGAGTGGAGAGTTTTCAATTCAAAACAAGTCAAAGTTTATTTAAATGAAAACTAGAAATTCAATCTGTTTAAATACATAAAACTGATCACATGGTGAGTTAGAAGTAAAAAGGTTCATACAGAATTCTCCCACCAAAACAGTATCCTTGCAGGCAAGACTTTGCTTGCAGTTCTGATTTTACCCAACTCAATGAATGTCTAAAATAGATACAATAAACTCTGCCCAGTCTCCCTTGGTCCCTGAACAGTTTTTCCCCCTTTGTTAATATGAGGCAAGCTCTTCAAAAATGAATAACTGGCTTTTCTTGTGATTATATTTTTAACTTACATTCCATAAGCTAAAAAACTTGGTTTAAAGCTTTCAGCAGCACCAAACCCCCACCCATTTCCTTGATATATCTCAGGAAAAAAACTATGTTGCCAGCTTTTTCATCAAGACACAATGTACCTCTAAGAATAGACTTCACCCTGGTTTCTCCATACTTTAAAAAAGTTATTTTTGTAATGTCCCTCCTTGCTTTTGTGTTTTCTTTGTTTTTTTAAAACAATGATGACCATTTTGCAGTGAAATAGCTGTCCAAGATGATGTTAACACCCCTCACAATTTGATAGCACAGCCAAACGTAAAGACAGAAAGAATATACTCAGTACTGACATGATTTCCCTGCACATCTCAACTCTGTATGTTGTTAGAACAGTTGGCACTACCAGAATTTTTAATTCTAGTCTGTAGCTTATCCAAAAAAGTTCTTTACTGTTAAAGGTGAATCACTACCTGATTTGCATACATGCTAATATGTACAGAACCACGCATGTATGTCAGATATATGTTTTCTATAAAGCCTCCTGAGTAAACAGTAAGGTACAAGAAGAAAATCAAAGCTGCTACACTCTTTTAATTTTGTTATGTTAGTTCAAATAGAACAAAACCAAATTTTCCCTATGGCATATTTACTAACTGGAGTCTTCAGGAACGGAAAACTTAAACCTTTGTAGTAAGAGCTTGCTAAAAGATTCTTGTTTTTTCCTGTCTTCAGTATAGATCGGAATAGATATACTCTAGATGAATCCTTTAGAAATAGTTGACTATCCAGGATAATGTGAAAAATTAAAAATTTAAGCTTTCTAGTTGAAAGAAATTACCCTCACCTTACACATTGTAGTGATCATTAATACAAAACTGCAGTGAGCATTGCTTTTTGATGCTCGTGCTTTGTACACTCATATATCAAAACTTGTTATTTTGCTCCTCAGTCTTTCTTCTATGACAACTGCACCTTGGCAGACTCAGCTGTTTCTTAAGCTCTTTTGTGCTTAAGAAAACTAAGTGGCTAGCTGTTCCTTCAGATTTCCTAGTCCACAGAGGAAGGATCAGATCTTTGCGTGATATACTGAGAGAGAAATAAAAGAGGCATTTGTAGCTTAAAGACAGCACCATATGTACGGTATCATCTGCAGGTGAAATGAGGTGCTCTGTTTCAAAAGTTGCCACAAATGCTTCCAAAGAAATGTTTCCAATTCAACAACAGTATTAAAAATAATACTGGATTTCTTTTAAAGAAATAAGATATTGTCCTTATATAATTTACAAGGATTTTTATAAGTAAATTTCAGAGAAAATTATACCAAAAAAGTCAAAGATCATTCCTTTATTAAATTCTATTCCTTTTGTAATCAAGACAATTATTTACAGACTCAGAAAGACTACATTTGTTTATCAGGCTGAACAATGGAAAAAATGGCTGTTGTGACAGTGGTGGCAGTTAGGAACTAACTGCCCTGTTGATCCCAAAACTTTCTTCTGCAATATAGACCTTAATTACTGTAACTCCATCATGCACTTTTCCTATAGTTGGTTTTAGGTTTTTCCTGATTCCTCAGTTATTTCTGTGTAAATATATAGACAGAACAAAATCTCATGGGGAGCACTGTATGTACATACAGGATTTTTTCATATCTTTCTACAAGTATTTTCTGAAGGAACTGAGCAGGGCTGGCAGAAGAGACAACAGCCTTTTCCACCTGTGGCCTGAAGGCAGAGGAATAGTTTCAGTCCTCTTGGGTGGCATAAGGCTTAGGGAAACTGCTGACAAGGTTTTCAGGTCACATTATCAGTTTTGGACGTAGGCAGGAATTAGACACCTGGATTCTATTGAAAGTACTTAAATCTTTAAATTTAGCCCCAAATTCTTCTTGTGAGGCACCCTGAGGTCATCTCAGTTCCTGGGCATGCACCAAGGACACAGAAAGTGGGCAAGTTTCTAGGGACTGACATAGTCTAAGGTGAAGCTTAAGTGATCATACTTACTTGGAGTATGGCAAAAGATACCAAACAGGGAGGGAGGGAGAACTGATCTTTGTACATAAAAATCTCAGGATCAACAGAAAGGTCCACTTTGGTATCATCTGCATACAAATTCCAAATCTTCATCAATTAAATGGAAGTCTGGAATAGTCATGAATTGCTGGCTAAGATACAGACTGGAAAAGTTCCCCAAAAGTGTTTCATTACTTGTGTGGGTGGGGGGAAAGTGTTATAATTTGTCAACTGTGTATGACTAGTCACATTACTTTATCACTTTCTAAGCCAAAGAGCTATTTTTAAATTTAATTAAAAATTGCTACCTATGCAGTTATCCAGTGGATACTCTCCAAAATAGGATTTCTATAGCTGTATCGAGTTAGAAGAACATGATGAATCAGCATGCAAACACCACCAGTTCAAATTCAGTTAATTCCTTTTATATGTTCATACACTCACTACAATGTGGTTTGTATCCATCTCTCGTAATTCATTTCCAACATTCACTCACTCTTAAATGTAAAGGAGTCTAAATGTGGTATAATTTATTTAATTCAGAACCAGAAAAGTGGACCCAGTAGGGAAAAAAAAATCAAACACATTAACAAAATACTTGAAGGAGGCTTCTATTCACTGAGGCACAACTATCCTTGCCAAAGTCTCTGCAACTCCTACCCTTCTTCAGAGCTACTCCTCAAATCATGAATGGCAAGTATAGTGAAGGTAATACTGATTGTCAGGGTATCAAGCTGTCTTGCCTGTTTGAACCTTATGAAATTTGAAAAGGGAGAAATACTCTTCCCTCTCCATCACATCCGTTTTAGTTCTGACAGACCTGCCTGTAAGCAGACAGCCTTCTTCTAAAGTGTGGAGGTGAAAAAGACAGAGATACTTCAAAAATAACACGTTTATCTCAGGCCACCCTGATAAAGATCTGTGGAGGTTTTCATGTTGTGGAATAAAAGGAGAGATACGATCTGAAGAAAAGCATAGCAGCCCAAATCTTGGTATTGTTAGGGTATATCTAATGATCTCCACAAATTTAGTTCTTTATGGATAATAAAATGATCTTTTCAGAGCAGCTTCATTCTTATGCACCCTGTACAAAGTTAGAGATCTCCATAACAGCATACTAACGTACTTCACAGTCTTAAAATCTATACACCTTAGAGCAGAAGCAACTTAAAAATACAAGCAATGCTTGATGTGTCTGACTAGGAAAAAAAAAGATGGTTTTTTTTTTCAAAGGAATGAAACTGGCCCATTTATAGACACCATGCTCATATGCATTTTTTAGAGCTTTCCAGCTGATAAATTCAGCTGAAAAATGCATTCGCCACTAAGGGCTGTGCAGTAAAATATCTCTGTGTGCACTATACCTGCCAGGTGCTGGCATTTTGGGGCTCAAGTGGCATGAGCTAAGTAGTACATACTTGTGGAAGAGAAACAAATCAAAAAGCCTCTTCAATTTACTCATTTTATCCTGTTTGGGAGGGCCTCAAAGCCTCTTTTCTACCAGCTATATTTGTTTGTTTAACAAAAGATATTACCTCTCCTTACAAACCTCATCTAACAGTTTGTAACAAACTCTTTTTTAAAAAAAAGAAAAGAAAAAAATGAAAGATTAATTCAATAGTAACATTCTTTCAGCTATTTACCCTCAAATGTTTCTCATAGCTGCCTTGGGAAAAACCTAGAGGTTTAGCAATGAAAATTTTAAAATACCCGAGTTATTTGCTCTCTCTGCACTGCCTCTGACAGCAACAAGCCTCATCTTTCCCTTCAGGAGAGACTTTACCACAAGAAAGGCTTCCTAAGCTATCCTAAAGAGGCAGGTGGCAGTGCAATTAATAATTATTCTTCAAAGCTGTACCTTTTTGCCCTATCTCAATCTTTCTTCCTAAACAAATGTCTCCCACATGACCTCAGGACCACTTGTGCTAGAGTGCTGAAATGTATCTAAATGGCACCAAGGAGAGGCCAAATGGTGGATTTCATCCACCACCCCTCCCCTGCTTCTTGATTTCCTGCTTCATCTCCTCTATGTATTCTTTGCACTGAGATAATCAGGGCTGTATCACCAGAGATGATCTCTTCCCAGATAATATGCAAGTTACCCCATGCAAAAATGGTGCTTTTGAAAATGGTCTGATCCTCTAATGCACTATTTACATTGTGATTTGCAAGCTCCTGTACCACATACAACACGATATCTAGAGACACTCATTTTTTCAGAGATACATCTCCCTCACTGACCATTCAAGGCTTTCCCAACTGCATAAGAACAGCAACTGCAGGTAAAATAGCACCATTAAGATTAATGCTACATTGGCAACACTTCATCATTCACATTTAATTTTCACCATTTCTTCTTAGTTTGCATATATTGTACATATTCATCATTCAAAGCTTAGTTAACATCCCAAGCTAATCTTTGGCCTGACTGAGTGGTGTTACAACAGTATAAGATTATTCATTTCTAAATACGATTACAAACGTGGGGATTGTTTCATTATTTATTGCCAGGTGGTAGAGACATTTTGCTAATGGGTTGGTGGCTTGTCTCCTTTTATTTTTGATATCACCTATCTTAACTATATGATGAATTTGGGTGACAGATATTAAAGCACCATGATTCACAGAATTTTCATTTCGAGTAGGGAGTACACAACAGTATAGTGAATTACGAAGAGATCATGTTCAGTAAACATTCAGTGATAGAATTAGGAATGCAAAGATGAGAGGAGAATAATTCTGGCCTGAACCAGCACTTGTTAATAGAAAAGTCATTCACAACAGGTTATATTCCAGTCTAAATACACATATCTCCTGTTGGTATTTTAGGGAGAGGGGGTAGTGGAGGAGGGATGGAAAGAAGACAGCAACAGACCCAATCATCAGTGTAACCAGTTCAGTCAAAGCTCCTGTTCAGCATACAGCAGTGACCTCAAATGTTAAGCTAAGAAACAAAAAAGAGTAAAACTTATTTACTCCGGTGCTACTATCGGAATCAGTTACACACCCTTACTTGGGTAAGAAAGTTTAATTACATTAACCTGTCTCTAAAAGTTTATTAGAAATAGAGGTAGAGAGCTCAGACATGGACATCAAGAATGATCAAAGAAAGGAAGTACTTGGTGTGGAAAGACCGGAAAAATTAAATCGTATCTGAAAAACAAGTAGGATAGCAAAAGAGAGAACAACGTTTGCAAGGTAGATAAGCCTATTTGTATTTTCTTACAACACTGGAATTAAGTTAAAGACCAGCAAATTTCAAGGCGAGAACAGTAAAAAAGCGCTATCCTTTGATACTCAAAGTCTGTATGTGGATTTCATTGCTACAAAATGCTTTACAGCATTCAAATCACTGCTAGCCATTACAGAAGTCACAAAATATAGAGAACACAGGAGCTGGGGATCCTTACACAGAAATTAAAGTTTTGAAATGAATATAAACTGTGAAGTTCCTTGGCATGAAACAACCTCTGTTTATTGTGGGAAACTCTTTTGAAAGACTCTTTGCAGACACTTAAGGCAGTGTTCTTTCCCAAAACTTGCTCAAGCAGACAGTCAAGGCTGCTGTTGGATATCAGAAATATTAAACTAATTCTACAGTCTAGTTAGGAAGTTCTTCAATTTCTCCTAATTGTCTTAAGTTGTAATAATAATTAAAAAAAAAAAAAAGTCTCCCTCTACACAATAAAATTCTTAGCACAGGATTTAGGCAGTGGACAGGCTGGAACTTACTTTAGAATGGGACCTGCATGGAATAAAGCAATCAAGTAGTCTCATTCTGCATGGGACATGGCCAAATGTGAGATCTTAGGTATGGCCTTAACATCAGAAACAAATGCTTAAGACCTCGTTCTGCAGTCTGTATATACCTCCCTACTGCCCCAGTCCCTGTGTCTTTTGGAAAAAGCTACGTGTCAACCAGCATAGCTTGAGTTCAAGGGGGCAGAAGAAATTAAACAAACAAACAAAAAAGCAAGCATGTTAAAGTAAGTTTTCCTTCAAACAAAAGGTTATTTGTCAACAACGGTCCTATCAGTTGAAATGCAGTTATTTTGGAACTGTACCAGAATAACGATCCAGTCCTAATCATCTGTAATTTCTGAGTCTTCTCCGATCCGGTAAAACTCGACTGAACTCAGAGGGGCGACACTGTCCCCAGCTCGGGAAGAATCGGCTCACCCCTAGCCACGGCATAAAGCAGTTTAGAGACCTAAGCTGCAAGACCTAAAGCAGCTGCAAATGAGCGACAGTGACCGCATACGGTTCATCTCCAGCCCCCCCCCGCGCTCCGTGCGGACAGCCGGGAGGTGACCCAGCGCGGGGGGCAGCGCGCACCGCTCCGGCGGCTCCTTCGAACGGGAGCGGCTGCGAGGCTTCCTCCCGCCTCGCTCCGTGCTTTTCGCGTGCCCGCGGCTCGTCCCGCGGGGGCTGGAGGCGGCAGAAGGGCTGCCCGGTGCCCGTCCTCGGCGCGGAGCCCCTGGGGCGCGGCTCACCTGTCGATGCTGATCACGCAGAGGGTGAGGATGGAAGCCGTGCAGCACATGACGTCCATGGCGACGAAGACGTTGCAGAAGAGGCGCCCGAAGATCCACTCGCCGCCGATGAGGTCGGTCACGCTGACGAAGGGCATCACGGCCAGGGCCACTGAGAGGTCGGCCAGCGCCAGCGAGACGATGAGATAGTTGGAGGGCTGCCGCAGCTTCTTCACGAAGCAGACGGAGATGACCACCAGGCAGTTGCCGGCGACGGTCAGCAGGGTGATGAGGGAGAGGACGGCCCCGATGACAACTTTCTCCGCGCTTCCGTAGCTGAGGATCTGCTCCCCGCACCGGGACTCGTTAGCGGGGAGCGCGGTGGCCGCGGGCAGCGCCGTCGGGGCGGGAGAGGGCAGGAGCCGCGCGGGGCCGCGCGGGGGCCACGACCCGGCGATCATCCTGCCGCTACCGCGGGGGCGGCCGCCGTGCGGGGCGAGGACCATGCTGGCGTGAGCCGCCCATGGAGCCCCTCCGCCCGCCCCGGGCTCAGCCTTCGCCTTCCCGCGGCGCTGCCCGGGCGGCCGGCGGGGGCGCGTCCCCGCCCACAGCGCCCGCTCCCACCCGGCCGGCACGGGCTGGGCGCCGCTCCGCCCCTCCGCTCCCTCCGGCGGCGCCCCGCGGTGCCCGCCTCGAAACCCCCTCTGGTAGAGAGATGAGAGAGAGAGAAATCGGGAACCCCCATAGACAAATAGATAGCAGAAAGAGAGAGACAGACAGACAGCTCGGGAACCCCTATAGATAGAAAGAAGGAAAGGCAGAGAGAAGGAAAGAGAGAGAGAGAACTAAAGAGAAAAAGAGAAAGAGGGAGACAGGAAGGAAGAAAGGAAGAAAGCTAGATCTGGATCCCCCATAGGTAAATAGATAGCAGAAAGAAAGGTAGATAAGTAGATAGATGGGCGGATGGATAGCTAGCTAGATCAATCGATCAGTCGGTCGCCTCTGAGAAGCCACGGGCGGGTGGACGCGCTGCGAGCAGCAGCAGCTGCCGATCGGCGATGTCGCTCCGGTGCAGCCCTGCCTCTAGCCCGGCCGCTGGCCCCGCTCCGGAGCTGGGCGTGCTGAAGGGTTGGGGTGCGCTGCATCCTGGCTGCTGCTCGGAGAGTTAATAGTGACCGCCGTTGTAAGATCTACGTCCAACAACACGGTCATCTCTGAAGTATGTCTTTGTATTTTCAGGGTCACAGATTCTCAATATTTCTACCTTCTGACTAAATTAATGTGAATCTCACTACCATGTTTTCTCCTTCATTAATGTTTATATAAGGTTATTTTCAATTTATTCACCATTCCATTTATAACCCTTTAAGTAAAGTTAAAAACATCCAATGCTTTGCAGCACCTGCTTTTCCTGCAGAGATTCCTTGAAATGTTGGATACTGGCCCATTTCTGGGACTCACTAGCTTCCTCCATTCATTGAGACATATTCTTGCCTCCAAGTGGGGTGAAAACTAACTGTTTGAATTGGCAGTTACCCCGGGATGCCAGCAGAAGATTACACCTCTTGCTATGGTAACATGCTAGATAGCAAGGATTTAAACCAGGAAACACCTGCTCAGGAGTGTCTTCTTTTATTTCCCGCAAGATACAGAAGCCAGATGAACTAGAAAAAGAGAGGAAATGAAAGCAGGGCCATTGACCCCAGATGGATCAGTAACCAGTGATACCTGAATGCTGGGAGATCTTGCAGGTAGCAACGCTATAGCAATTTTTATTTCAGTTTGCACCAGATAGAGGGAAGACCACAGTGAGTGGCCCAGCAGTAAGAGAGGTGGTGGTATGAGCCCACATAATACAGACATAAAAAACTGCTTTGAAGAAAGACCTAACAAGTACCTAGCTATCAGAAAGCCCTCATTGAACACTCGAAGGCACTACTGATAACAGGAATCCAAAGCAATTTTGGCTTTCATAATTGGCTCACAGCATTTCTTATTTTTAATGAAATCTTCCATTCTGTTAGGATCATCTACTCTTGAAAGCAGACTTTCCATCGTATGTGACTCTACATTGGCTCAGCTCCCCCACAAACAGGCATGGGACAGAGGGTTGAGGTTGGGTCAGATGTGCTGAACACAATCTGAGCACAGGCTGTCTCTCCTGCAGTCAGAAACGGAGCAGGCAGTGAGCACGAGTTGGGAGTTCAGTTGCTTGCTTTCCCTTCCACCCTCATATCTTGATTTGACTAAGATAATAAAATAAGCATGGTGAGGATGCGATATAGTTGGGCAGTTTTTTGACCATTATCAAACTGAAAGTGTTTTTCTATTCAGTCACTTATTTTCCTGCCTCTTGTCAGTTGCCTTACTAAGTCCACTCACAGTAAAAGCTTTCCTTATTTAACCACCCAGAACATGTTCATGAGCCTTGAGCCTGAGGTGACTTTCCCCTTCAAGATGATAAAGCAAGTCTTTTGTCCCTTCTCTCCAGATAAGCAAATGTTAGGGTGAAAAAGGTCTTTAGAAATGACCAGGGTACATCAAAAGAAGTTAAAGTATTAAGGAAAAACACGGAGAGAGGAGAATATTTCTTCGCTCTGTGAATGCATTTTTTTTACAATTATGTCTGAAGTACAGCTGAGCAGATAGGAACTGGATAAATTTTGTTCAAAATAGATTCATATAATAAAAGGTGATAACATTGTACAGTTTAATACTCACTGTAAATGCAATTTTTCAGTTGCTCAAAATGTCACCAGGGCAGAGTAAATTATAATCTGGTGCTTCCTTCAAATGTGTTGACACAGTTCATTAAATCAGTCATTCTTCATGACAGCTTTTCAATACATTTCTGGAATGTGACTCTCTAAGTCTACTCAGTGGATTACGCACAGGATCATTTATTTGCACGTTCTTCTTATCCATTCAAACCTGAAAGGAGGATTTTAGCCTCTTCTTTTGTTCTGCTCCTTAAATTCCTATATAGTTCATTAGAAGTTAATCACCTGAGTTCTTTCCTTCTCAAAGGTCATATATTACCATTCTTTGTATTTAGTCTCATAATCTTATCTTTGAAGAGATGAACCCATTTAAGTCAATTCACATACCACATAGAAAGGGCTTTACATACTATTGCAGAGAAAACATGAAACCTTATCAAGATGAAGCATCTGATACCTCTCTAAATATCCTTTCCTTGAAATCTTTTCACTGGAACACACCTAGAATAACATTCTGTTTTCCATGGCTAGGATAAATCTGGTGAGGTGCTGTCCTTGAGGGTTTTAGAGGCTTTCACATCCCCAGTGTCTGCGAAAGCAGAGAGCATCGATCATTCCATGGGACTCAATCTATTATATGTGTTTAAAATAATGATGCATGAAGGTAGGAGTTGATCCTTCCAAGTCTACCTCCGCTTTTGTCTTCAGTGACCCTATTTACAAATTCTAACATGCTGTTCCAGACAGTGTACAGAAATAAAACAACTGGCTGATTGAGTGTCAAGGATAACAAGCTGACATTTTTTTCTTCTCCCTTACCCCCAATATATTACTTTTTCACCTGTCATTAGACTTCAATAAATATCATTATTTTTCTGTCCTTTGAGTGATTTAGACTCTCTATGTGTAAGCACCTCTTCACTCTTTGGTATACCTCTGACTCTGTGCTAAGGCCATCATCCCTCATTTTTCAAACACTTATTGAAGTTAAATTATTTTGTTCACACCTGATAATGTACTTCATCTGCAAATCTCATCTTTGATATTTCTTTTTTGTTATATAGAAATGTTCCAGATGTTAAAAAAAAGGCAAGAGAACATTTTTCTTGGATTACTTTTTTTTGGTCTCAAAAAATTAACTTTTTTCTTTGGTATTTTCCCCTCCTTCAGAAACAGAGATAATCACAACATCTTCCACATTTGTGATGCATACTAAGAGAGGGTACTGGTATCATTTCTTCGGCTCCATGTTAGTGAGGTAGGGTAAGATATACATTGTCAGTGCTAGCTAAGAAAATACAATTTTCCCAGCACATATTTATTTAGTGACACTAGAATACTTCTATCTAAGTGTTTGTGTTGAAAGAACTTGCTCTAAATCCTGGATCCTTTGTCTCTCTCCAGATGACTTAATGCTTGCAGAGTCTGTGATACAGCAGGCCTCTGCTAAATCAGAGCACTCTGACTGAAGTGAGTCAAGAACTTCACCAGCAGAGGAGAAAGTATTGACAACCTGGCACAGTAACTCATTTGCCACACAGCCACCTCTATAAAACAACAGTCATCCTCATCTTTGCATAAAAGCTTAAAGGTACTGCTACATTCCTGTAAAGCCTTACTTTGCTTCTTTTTTTGCATCCTAGTTGTCTTTTCCTCCCTATCTTTCTTCCTCTGTCTGGTATATCCCAATCCCAAAGTCCTCTTGTCTTCCAACTGTACGAGTCTAAAGAGGCCCGGCTGTGAGTTGATAGCTCATGGATCTATGAAATACCCCATGTCTTTTGACTGGGCAAGTTGAAAGAGGCCTATGCGAGTTGACAGCTTGTGGATCTAGGAAATACCACCTGTCTTTCCACTGGGCAAGTTGATAGCTCGTGGATCTGGGATGTGACTACATCTTTTCTCTTCCTTGGCCTTATTCTCCTTATCCTCTCCCCTTCTTATAAGGGTCACCACTATAGACATCACAGAATTGAGTTTTGGATGTAAGTTCTGTGACAGATGTTTAAGTAATGGGGTGGAATGTAAAGCCCAACTTTGTTTCTTTCTTTGTCTTAAACATTTATATGAAGGCTGCCCATTTGTGTGTTTGTTTTGTGGTGACAGCAATGAATACTGGAAGTGGTGCAGCAGCAGACCTCCCCAAGGATGGAGCTTGGGATATTGCCGAGTGCCTCGTCTGTGGCACTGGGTTCAACGGAGGGGAGGTGCAGGAGTAAGCACTGCTCTCCCTCGCCTGGCTGAGCTCAAGGTCCAGAGCTGATTGCTACAGGGGAGGTGATGCAGTTAACAATACTCCCCTCCCCAGTCAGGCCTGGACGCAAGCGTGTGGCTCGTGGGCCTGGGGTGGGACAATTCCCTTTCTTAAAAAATTCAGTTTTGGATGCATGGCAGGAAGATAACACAACATGAGTATGCAATGTAATGAATAATGAAAGAAGAAATTTTTCTTTCTCCTCTTCCTTTCTTATCATCTCCTATTTTGTCCTTCTTTACCTGAGCCAGCCTATCTTCATAAACTGTTGTTTTCATTTGTCTGTTGTAATTTTCTTTCTTTCTTTTTGTTTTCATCTTTTTCTTGGAAACGAAAGTAAGTCTGATGAGGACCTGCTGCTGGGAATAATAAATAAAGTATAGGCATATACTCCTGCTGACTTGGGGAAAAACCTTTTCAAAATGTTTAGAGTATTTTATCAGAGATTGGTTGGAATTCCATGGACAAATATTACCGAAAGCTTGATTTTTATTCCCAGCATGTACTGTTTAGCAAATAACACTCTTGTCCAACTTATAGCAAAGATGTTGCAGCTGCAGTTTTCTTTTCTGCCTTTTCTTGTCTTCATGAAAATAAATCATCATCACCACTCTGCGGCAGTAAACCAGAGCAGTAACCATTCTCATCCTTGGCATTTTTTATCATTGTCAAAATAAATATTCACATCTATGCAACTTAAATGTGAAATGATGTCTTCCCTTTTTGGAATTAGCAAATACAAACAACTGCAAGCTGTCACCTGAAAAGAAAACAAACAAAGTGAAATCTATGCAAATAATTCTATAGCCTTCAGAAAGACAGAGCTCCCATCCCTGAAAATTCAGTCTAAACCTTTACAAAGGAGGTTACTGAGATTATGATAAAAATCACCATGATATTCATGTTACTGAGTTGCTGAAGTAGTGTCAGATAACGTCTTAGCTCCTTAAAAGTGCTAAAGGCAGAATTAAAGCAAAAAAATCTAACAATTTGTACCACAGGCTGCCCATTGGAAACATATTAGGAGAATTGTTAGGGTTTCTGCATTTAGATGTAGGTTGCAGATGTAGGTTCTGCATTTAGATGTAGGGTTCTACATTTACTAAAAGAACTGCCCTGAGATCTAAGCATATTGAGAAAGAAAACACCTGGAACGAGGAGCTCTGGCTCCACTAGAAGGACTTCAGGACACCGATGAAATGAAACACACTAAAAGCTCGTCGCTTAGCAGTGAGGACCACAAAGATATTTGAAATAGATCATTGGGGCTAGCCTAAACAAAAGTAGTAAGATCTGAGTAACTAATGTAGAGATAAGGTTGTTCACTGGTCTGAGTATATGATTCATGATACCTGTTGCTGAAAGTGCTTCATGGTCAGATTCTTACACCATTACAGCAAACAGGGTTCCGCAGATCTTCTGTACAAAGACCTGTTTAAATATTCTCCATTGTAAATTCCTTGAGGTAAGGTTTGTTTTGCTTGTATGTCGCTAGACACAAAAGCTGCTTAATCCTGTTTGATGTCACTGAACAATGCTGCAGTAAGGCCATTCAAAATTGATACATGCATATGAATTGCTTCTTACATTCATTAAGACAAATGAAATCAAGTTCCATGATACACTCAGTGAAAGAAAACCTGAAATAATACCTTGAGCTTCTCCATTTTCACACACACAGAAGAAGAAGCCTGAGAACACCATTCAGGCTCTGCTAGTTGTTCAAACAACTTGGCAGAAAAGCAGGACTGGCTGATCTAATAGGCAAGCACCTTATGGATGCAGATGGGCCAAACCAGAGCTCCTTTACCGAAATATCTTGACTCAGTACTGGCAAGAACAAAACGCTGCCATATATATGGCAAGAACAAAGACAGTTTACCAGCTAGTTTTTTTCCCCTATCACAGAGCTGTGACAGGCTGTTGTCTACCAATGCCCAAAGCTGTTCTGAGCTCCTGGTCTGGTCTCTGCAGCTCACAAGCAGCTTCTGTGTTACCGCCATCCCAGGCCTCTGTAACTCATTGGACACCAAGGCCAGGAACATGCCAAGCAGGCACTGTTGGGTTTTGGTCATCCATTGTGCTGTGTTATTCTTTGGTAGAAATGATCCACAAGCCTGCAGGTGCAGCTGGCACAAGCTGCACCAAAGACAGACCCACTAAGCAGGGGTATACCAGGAGCTGGCAAGTGCTGAGGCCTTGCTTAGAAACATTTTTGCCTCTTAGGAATGCAGAGCTCCAGATACTCCACTGACTTCCCTTTGTGAACATTTAGCCCATTTGGAGGAGAAAGCAAAGGCTTCCAGCCCAGCCGAGGGCCAGGAGTGCCACCTGAAGCTGGATGGGCATCACAGACCTGCTGTCTTCAGCAGCTGCTCTGAGTCCCCAACCAAGAAAGCCTAGTGGTGATTGCCACCTGTATTTTACATATCCCGTGCCGTTTATCAGCGGCACAGCAATATTTGTGTGTTAACGGTGCCATTTAGTGAATGTGCGCTTGGTTGCTGGTCTATTGCAGTTCCTCAGTCCTTTGGAGTGTTAGGGCACCCCTCTTGACTTGGCAGCCTGGGGCTTTTTATTCGCACATTTTTCCAGCTAACAAAGGAAAAAAGGGGGAAATCCTCCCCCCCCCCCCCCCCCCCCCCCCCTCCCCGGGGCTACCTTGCCCATTGAATCAGAGAATCACAGAATTATAGAATCACAGAATTATAGAATCACAGAATGGTTTGGGTTGGAATGGACCTTAAAGATCACCCACTTCCAACCCCCACTGCCATGCGCAGGGACATCTCCCACAGGATCAGGTTGCTTAAAGCCATCCTATGGGCTGGAGCACCTCCCATAGGAGGACAGGCTGAGGGAGTTCATCCTGGAGAAGTCTGCGAGGAGACCTTATTGCGACCTTCCAATACCTGCAGGGGCTACAAGAAAGCTGGGGAGGGACTGTTTACAAAGGCTTGTAGCGATAGGACGAGGGGGAACGGCTTTACATTGGAGAAGGGCAGATTTAGACTGACATAAAGAGGAATTTCTTCTCGATGGGGGTGGTGAGGCACTGGCACAGGTTGTCCAGGGAAGCTGCGGCTGCCCCATCCCTGAAGGGGGTTGGATGGAGCCTTGGGCAGCCTGACCCAGTGGGAGGTGTCCCTGCCCACGGCAGGGAGCTTGGAACTGGATGGGCGTTAAGGTTCCTTCCAACCCCAACCATTCCGTGCTGGTCCCGCCTCCGCGGAGGCCCCGGCGCGGTGCCCGCTCCCCGTACCGGCACAGCCGGGCCCGCAGGGGGCGCTCTCTCCGCCCGCGGCCCCGCCCCGCAGTATGGCCGGCTTCGCCGACCTGAACGTGCCGCACGGCCCGGACAAGAAGTCCCTGCAGAGCCTGCTGGAGGCCGCGGCGCACCGTGAGTCGGGGCGGGGGCGGCTCCCCTCTCCCCTCGGCTCGCGGCTTCCTGCGAGCGAGCGGCCGGGCCGAGGGCTGCCCGGGCTGAGGAGCGAGGCGAGCCCGCGGTGTGCCGTGCAGGCCCCGCCTCTGTTTCACTCCGTCTGGCAGCTGGCTTTTTCCAGCGTGAACGCATTTCCACACCCCCCCTCCCGGCTTTTATTATGCTTAAATCTTTTTCCTGCCGAGCGTTTAGGGATGGTTTGGCATTGGCCAGCGTGCCGCCTTGCTCTGGTCCGGGTGGAACGATGCCCTCTGCCAGCATCCCTTCAGATGCTCGTCTTGCTTCTCCTGTAGCCGTGTCTCTCCCCCTCAGCGTCATCTGCAGTTTCAACAACTCCCCAGACCGTCCTTAACCATGTTCCCTAAAGAAATTCATCCGCAAGACCAAACTAAGGCGAAATCTATGGTGGCCCCAATTCCAAGTACTCATGTTCACCAAGTTCTGCCAGTATTGTCAGGACTGGGGGGTGTTCAAAGGCAAACAGAATTGTTTTGTTTTAAGGAACTTTTTGGGTGAATTAACCATGAGAAAAAAATAATGTGAAAGGTAAATATGCACGTGAGTATTAATTTTGAGTCATTTAAGTGATGAGCATTCAACAGGTTGCTGTTTGGATTTGTTCCTGTTACTTCACTGGATGAAATATTCTTACTACGTATTCACTTCTTTCAGTGGGATATTCTGCAGTTGCTCTTAATCATGTCATGGATTTTAAAGAAAAGAAACAGGTAATTTATTTGGTTTTACTCTGTTTTATTTTGTAAACCTACACGTTGTGTCACGCATCCTCAGAGAGCCATATCTGCAGAATGCAAATCTGGACATGAGTAGAAATGTCCGTGTTTGTGACAGATACCCCATTTTATAATTCGGAATAATTGCCTTGGAGTTAACTTTTACTAGAATCATAAAATGATAGAGTCCATACCTCCTCCCCGAGAAATGGCTTTGTTAGCATGGTCAGTTTCTTTTTAGGATTGGAACACAGCTTTTGTTTATATTGTAAATTTAACCCATGACATTCTGATTAACTTTGTTTTGTTCTCTTTTAAGGAAATTGTCAAGCCAGTATCTCCCTCAGAGTTGTTTCCATCTTTGCCTATTGTACAAGTATGTCTAGTTACATTCCATCTATGTATTATTATTCCGAGTTGTGTTTTTACCCTGGTGTATTTGTATATGTGATTGTGTATTACATGCTAATCAAAAAAGATAAATTTGTTCATTGCTTCATTGTTAAAACTCTCAGCGTTGGAGGAGCAATACGCTATTAATTAACTGATAATTGAAATTTATTAATTATCTAATAATTGTTATAGAATTTATTAAATAAATTGTTTCTTGTGGATTTAAAATCTTTTTGTAGTTGAATAATTACAAAGTCATTCTTGGAATTTGTGTTTTGGAAATAACTTACTGATTTTGATGGAACAAGATTTGGATATAATGAACCAAGTCTGTTTTTTAAATTACTGACATACGTTAATTCAGAAACTTTTTTTCCCCCCTTTATTTCTTTCTTCTTTCTATTGTCCCTTCCTCAGAGCAACACAATAAATGGTTCTTTTTAGAGGGAAGATGTAGTATCAGATATATCAATATGAAACAGGGAAGTGTAACAACAGACTTTAGAAAATTAGTGTAGACAAGTATATGAGCAAGCCATCATTTTCTTTATGTAGCAGGCAGGATGAAGGTCATGACAAATTTTTGCTCTGGAACTTCTTAAGTCTTTTGTGTTATTTGTTTTTTTGTAGGGGACATCTAAAAGAATTAAAGTCTTAACCCGGCTGACACTTATTGTTTCTGATCCTTCCCACTGTAATCTCTTGGTAAGTATATTCAGAATATAGATTTTCCAATTTTATTTTGTTTTCTCAATGAATTAATGAGACTTTGGAAATTGCATGGGGGGAGAATGGATTTTATAGGATGCTTGGCAGTGATTTCTGGGATCACATCTTTAGCAAATGTGATCATGAAAAGATGTAGACTTATAAGACTGAATATGACTTCTGTTGGCTTTGTTTTAGTACTTGAAGGTGAACAAAAAAATTCTCATTATTTTGTTTGTAGTCATTGTGCGTAGCTTTGGCATATGCCAAAATTCAAAGTAGTAATTGTGTCCTCCCTTTCTAGAGATCAACATCTGCAAATATAAGGTTATATGACATCATAGCAGTATTTCCAAAGACTGAGAAACTGTTCCATGTAAGTACAGTCATCTGATTGGCAATGCCCATCCAATAACTTTTGGTGCCTTTGGTAGTTTGAGTACTCCTAAGTAGCTGTTTTGACACATTAAAGTGATATTCTTCCGTTTTGTTTTTCTAAATTACTTACCCTCCTTTTTGAAAACTTGTCCAAGTAAACTACAAAGCAAGAAGCTGAACTTTAAAGAATCTTTCAGCAGAAAACTTCAAGCATAAATTATAACAGTTGCAGCTTAATGAAACTTACTACCGACAACTTTTATTTCCAATGCAAGATTTTAGGAGTCTTGGGTGATGTGAGAGAGGCAAATACTTTTTAGAGGCAAATACTTTTTACAGGCAAATACATAAAATACTTTTGAGGGCCACTCTCCACCTCTTTCTTTTGGTCTCTGGTGGTGATATAAAATCTCACTTTTCATGTGATCAGTTTATCATGCATTTAAACAATCACCTGAAGCCAGGTAATCGACAGGGGCACACTGTCTTGTTTTGAGGGAAGGGGCACGTGCTCTCATTTAAGGGTGGGTATTCTTTGTTTTCAGTCATATTGTGAGTTTTGCCGTGGCTGGATGTACAGCTGCTGCAGTGTTTAAGCTGGCATAAACAGTCACTCTCTTCTGCAGGTCCTTGTGTGGCCTGCTGGTGAAGCTGCTTGCATAGCTGCATGGCAGTTGGGTTTGCAGAACATACTTTTGGCTACAAAGTTACCGGAGTTTTTTGCCAAGTTATTTTGCAGGCAGAGATGTGCTCTAATTTTAGCATGGCTCAAAACCTCTTGTTGCGAGCCAGGGTAGGTTTTCTGTGACTGAGTGTGGCAGTGATATGTACTGAAAGATATGCTCATATTCTCTGAGTAATTTATATCCTCAAGGGTATGAGGAAGCTGTGTTTGCCAAGATAACCGTAGAACTCCTTTAAGTCTCCCAATGGGATTGTTTTGGGCTGCAACAGGAATGCCCACTCCATGCCAGCAATAAGGCCTGTGCCTGTTGCTTTTCAAAAATTTTGCTTTTTAGGAACTCTGTTTTAATCGTATCAGTTAGTTCTGCCTGTTGTTTTTAAGCAATTAGCAGATCACCAATATCATAAAAAAATGTTAGTATAAGTCTGAGGATGTAGCGCAAAGCCAAATTTCAATGTTTATTCCTAAAATATTTGCCAAAGGCTATCCAAGCAGTGGTGAATTTATTTATTGTTGTCTGGAGTTTCCCAGCAGATGGAGCTCTTGCCTGCCGTGTGGCCAGGTGAGCACCCGGCTCTGCAACTGCTGCATGTCATTTTCTGTGTGAAGTTATTGCCCTTCAGATCTTTTCAACAGGCAGGATAACCTTAACTTGCCTGTGCATGTGGCTTGTCCAGGAGCCAAAGCTGGACTGAACACTGGAGCATTTGGTGAAATCTCCTTTCCAACTTCCTGTGCAGTGCAGGAATTCCTAATTATGGGGAAGTGTGACTCTTAATTTGGTTTTTCTTGGTGGTGTTTTCTGAAATGCTCTTGTTACTGAAATCTTGGTATTTGAGCCATTCCCTTTCTCACTGGCTTTATTTGCAAAATGGAAAAGAGTTTTCCACTGTTTCTGGAGCTGGTTAGGAAGGCTTATTTTCTCATCATGTAGACGAACTTTTGTGTGTCTGATATATATTCTTGCTTCCCTTAATTTTCAACTTTCTTCCTGAATTTCCTATGGCCTCACTGATGTCTTTCTAGAAAATGATTTAGAGCTGTTTTCTTGGTGCATGTTCCTATAAATCACCTGTGCCTAGATGACAGTTTGTATTCTACGTAAGAAAAGGATTAAAACTGGCTACAGTAGAACTAAATTTAAATTTTAGACTTCCGCAAGTCTAATTTGATGCGGTGAATTCCAAACATGTCCCGTCCAACAGAGGTGATACAAGTAGGGCATGAAGATAAAGTTTAGTCTGGATGGCCTGGTAGAGATGTTTTAACATCAAAAACCTTGTGGTTTGCTGGATCTTTGAATTTCTTGCATGTGTACTGTGGGTCTCTTGTCTAGGAGGGAGTGCTGTTAACAGCTTGGAAACATTCTTAAAGCTGGGCCTCTGCTCTCATCTCCATCCAAATTTTGTGTGAACAAACTGATAGAAGAGTAGTTTGCAAAGCGATAGCCTGCCTTGCATTAGAGCAGAGTGCAGCTACCCCACAGCGCTGAGGCTCTCTGCAACCCTCATCAGTTTCGTGCTGGTGTGAGGAGGGATGAATGGTTGGCGCCTGTCCCAGGTGTATTTGGAGCAGTTGCAGGCAGGTTTCTGAAAGCAGAGTTCCCCCACACATACAAAGTTCCTTTTCAACATCTTCAGTCCCTTTTATCTTCTTTGTTGCAGTGCTACTTACAGAGATTAATCTGGCCCTGTGTAATCACAGCCTAGACATATGTAATTCCTGCATATTTTGTGTATGTGAGGTTATATGTAAATCAAGGCTCCCTTTTATGTGCATTTAATTTTCTCTGTACGTCAGTGTGGAGATTGTCAACTCTTTGTTCATTCCTTCCCTGTTTTAATACAGGCTCTACATTGTGGTGTGATTTCAAAGCTAAGCTTTTAAACTGTGACCTCCAGTACCATCTTAACACTTTTCCAGAGATCTGGCTTTCAGGAAGGGCAGCATGTTCCCTGCCCGGCCAGGAAAGTATGCTCCCGTGGATTGGCTTCCAATACTGGGCGTGGGACATCACCAGTCACTGTCTAGCATTCTGCTTCTGTTTCAGTCTTTTGGTTGCTTCTCATAAAAATATTTACTCCATGAAACAAACAATTGCTACACTGGAATTAGAGTGATGGGGTAAAGGGCACTTTATGGGCCGTTCCTTTTGTAAACAGGGGTTGTCTTTCATTAGCTGTGAGTTCTTTTGCCTAAAGCCAGCATTGCTTCTGCATGTCCTTTGTTGGAGAAGAACAAATCAGTAAATCTTGCCTTTGGGTTGGTCGTTATTGTATCAGAAAAGTAGTTCCGTAGCTGAGAGACAACTTGGATTTTAAGCCCAAAATTCTCAAGCTGTGCACCTGCCACCTGCTGCTTTATTGGCATACCTGCAAGGCATATTACCTCTTCATTTTAAAACTGAACTCACCCTGAAGAGACATTTCTTACTTTAAGAAGTGAAGGAAAATATCAGTGCACCTAAAGTTGGTTACAAATTTTTTGGCTTTTCTAATAATCTGTTTCTATTTCTTTGCTGTAGATCGCTTGCACAACTCTAGATGTGGATTTGGTATGCATAAATGTAACAGAAAAGCTGCCATTCTACTTCCGAAGACCTCCTGTGAATATGGTAAATTATATCTATACTGTTCGCTTGCTGTTAAATTCTGTATTTAATGTCAGACTGAGATGCATTCCCTGCTATTTCCCTCCCACCATCCCCATCCAACTGATTCTTCTATTTTCTTGCATGATGTATAGTGTTGTTTCAGATGCCCTTCACTTCAAGGCCTCCACTGCGGCATTTAAAGAACATACATCACTATGTATTCTCTTTCTCCTCCTTGTCCCCCACTTCAGAAGGCAGAAGTGGTGTTCACAAGGAATAGAAAGAGAGCCTTAAGGCCACTGCTATGCAAAGTAGTGAAATGTGGTGTGATTGCTGACTAAGCTGCCTCCCAAACCAGAGGTGGTACAGCTGTGTCAAATAGATAAACAGCTCTGTGGTATAAAAGACAGGAGAATGTGAATGACAGTGTTAATTGGGGAGAATCTTATCATGCCATTTATTTGGACAACTGTATTGAATCCATACTTAGACAATGGAATGTCGGGGCAAAGGAACCAAGTGTGGAATTGCTAAATATCTGCTGTGGTACACAAGATGGCTATCAGCATGGATAAAGTATTTTGTTAATACAGTTCTGCCTGCTCTTGGTGGTTTGCTAGAGAGCTTGATCTGAACATGCTTTTAGGTGAACTAGTTTTATCCTCTGAGTATATGTCAAGGTTCGTTCCACTTAGGCATTCTTGAATGATGTAGTCCTTTTTTTGCTTAAAAAATTAAATCTGAAGTTGGCTAGAAATCCTCCTTACTCTTCTACAGAAAGTTTGACCTATAATGAAAATTAAATATTAACTGGAATTAATCCTGAAACAGAACAGAAGTAATACATTGAAATTTACTAAACACTGGGATTTTCAACATTTTATATGACATTGTTATTCCAAATGGAATATTGTTCGAAAGTTCCAGAGCTAAAATTCCACCAGCTGACCCAGGCAAGGAGCTGGATGGCTCTTGGAGCCCTGTGTTTGGAGGCATTTTCCTTTCAAGCTACTCCTCAAATTCCACGCTCCCATTTTCAAGGCAGTCTGTCTATCAGACTGGTTTTGTCTCCTCAGCCAGTCAGTTTTGATTGTTGTGATGCCAGACAGACAGATTGGCAGGCAGCTGAAGTAGTGGGGATGAGGTTAAAAATCTGCTTGTCTGGAAGTTTGTGTGTTGCCATTACCTGTTTTGGTTTTGATAAATTCGGGCTTCTCTTCTTGTTTGCAGATGTTGGACCAGCTCTGTGTAAAATATTTGATGTGTACGTAGGTTCTGTTGTGCTTGCATTCAGAGGTCGTGCATGGATGGGGGCTGGATTAATTCCATATGTATTCTGTTACTGAACCCCCTTACAGTATCAACATTGCAGCATTTTTTTAATAATATAAGTATGAAGCATAGAATAACATTTGAGGCAAATGTAGTATAGGCCAGGGAACTAGGAACTCTTAGGTTTGGATTGTGTCGTTATCACTAGCTCACTGTGTCCTGTAGCAAGTTGTTTAACTTGTATTTTGAAAACTAACAATATTAGGCTTTTGGTGAGGTATTATAAGAGATAGCACGGGACTTTAAAGCAGCTGAAAATATGAGTATTACTATTTAGAATTTCTTCTGTGACTCACTGCCATTTAACATTGTCACAAATACCAAGTATGCTGTGAGACAGGAGAGAAAGGACCTCATTGCCACTTTTATGCAAGGACAAATTCTCCATCTGCAAGGTGTGGGGGTACTGAGGGAAGCCTCCTTACAGCACAGTGTGGGGCTAGAGGAGGAGGGTCCTCAAAATTTCAGGACTTGTTTATGACCAGAAGACGTGACCTGTCTTCTCAACTCTGTGATAGAGTAAAGCCAGTTGCAAGTAATAAGTGGTTGGTATTTGTTTGTTATGTTAAAGCTCATATATCAGTCATCCCAAGATTCAAGTACACATATCTGGTGTACAGTGAAACATATCTGCCTTACCCCTGTCCCCATGATATGCTGTGCTCTTCCTGCAAAAATTCTGTCCTAATTTTTTCACATGTAACACAGTAAAACTGAGAATAAGCTGCATCAATAATAGACAACAGTTGGTAGATTGTTACGCTTCTCTCCTTTTGATTTTTGATCTCGCTTTTTCATGTGAAGGCAATAGATCGAGGCATTTACTTTGAACTTCTTTACACGCCTGCCATCAAAGACTCCACAATGAGAAGATACACAATTTCAAATGCAATCAGCCTTATGCAGATCTGCAAAGGAAAGGTAAGCTCTCAAAGTGAAAGCAAACTAATTAATTTGGTTCAAATTCTTCTGGAGTTGTACAGACTGAGCCATTTTAAATGAGTTTGATGCTGGGATTTCTGAAGCTTTGACTGCATCTGCGTGCGTATACAAGGACACAATTATTCTAACTCTAGGTACTTCCAGCCATGCACCACTGCATGCCGCCTTCTTAAGCTGTCAAACTACTAGATTCTTTTCTCAGAACAATGTATGTTATTATTGTATGCACTACCCAAAAGAAAAAGACAAGAAGAAGTTTGCAGTAGAACTGAAATCTATGTATCACTTTAAAATCCCCCATTTGATATTTCTGATAGACCAAAAGCTTTTTTTTTTTTTTTTTAAAGTATACATTGGGTATGGAGAGTAGAAAATAATAAGAAAGAAACAGAAATGTTATTTTGTTAAATGGTTAGTAAATTCCCAGTGTACAAACCAGACCCAACAGCTAGCTGGCTATCAGCCAGAGCTTTGCTGCAGTCAGATCAACTGTATTCTTTCCTGCTACTGAAACCCAAGGAAGAAGCAACGGTTGCAGCTTATATGTCTGTAATCCATTGCTTTCATACCTTACCTCCTCTCAGACTACCAAGCTAAACTGCTTGTCATGCTGGGTCCTCTCAGGCCATGTTTTTTTTTAACTGGGAAGCGTATCATAATACATATTCAAGTTAAAAGAGATTGTAGCTCCCACCACCTTTATTGGAAATGACCTTTCCCACACTTAGCTAGTCCAGAGAAGCCAAAATTGGCATTACCCTGCAAATCTTGTCTCAAGTGGGATATAGAACTTGGGAGGCCAATTAAAAAAGCACTACCTCAGTTCATCTCGGGCATGGCAGCATATTTTATAGGACAGCAGAGTGGGTCAAACAGATTAATTCCCTTACCACTGCAGAATAAAACATTTACACAGTCTTTCCTGAGAAGTCCAGCTCTGGGAGTTAATTGCACAAAATACTGACTTGCAGATGAGGTACATAGACACAGAATCCCTTTCCTTTGGGATTCTTTTTTGCCAGTGCTGCTTTTTCCTCTGTGCGGTTAAAGATGTGCTTCTCAACACAGTTTTTGATTTGGAGAGCACCAGTTGAGCTGGTGTCACAAACAGAGCAAGTGGAATGTTCACATGCACAGTTTATGCACAGTGCCCTTTCTTTCTGCATCTGTTGATCTAGTGCATCATCTGTTGCCAGAAGGTAAATCACTGGGAGCTGGGCATGACAAATTGTTGTTAGGCCCTGGGAGAGCTGGGAGATGACTGCTAGCTTGTCTTTGGTTTTCCGCCTTGAGGCTCTGTATCTGGTGGCCCAGCAGAGATGGTTATTAGACCTTACTTGGCAGTTTGTCTCCATCAGTTATGTAAAGGCCTTTTTTTAAGAAGATTTGGGATGGCTCGTCCATAGGCTGTTTGTATTGGCACCTGGCATGCAGCTCTTGCTCTCTGTAACTTACAGTTGCTGAACTTGTAGCGGATTTTGGATTCTTTTGTTCCTCCTCTGTTGTAGTAGCACAGACAAACTTCCAGAAATTTGCTCATATCCTCAGAGCTGGCATCGAGCAAATCCTTAAAACATGTTAAAATGTGCAGGAAATGAGGGAGGGACTCGTCTGCCTTGTCAGACAGAAGGTGTGCATAGCTACAGTCCCTCACCTCCCGTGTTTTGGTAACCAGGTGTGGGTACTGTGCCTAGAGCAGTGTACCAAACAGCTGCTGTCTCCTTTAGCTGGGGAGATAACATTCTGCCTTTGAGTTTTTCCCTTTAGCCTTTGCCTTGGATTGCCTTTGCCTGCCTCTCCTTCACCCACTAGCAGTGCTTTTTGTGTCTGCTTTTGTCTCCCTCTCCCGTTTTACCCATCCTCTAACCGAAAGCCAGTTGCCTTTGAAGCAGACGCAGCACAGCAGTGAACCACAGTCCCGCACTTTCAAGATGGCTCGCACAGCTGCTCAGGGAGCTTCTCTGAGCCTGGGAGACAGGTGTTGGTTGCTACAGCTCACTAGCAGGGGACTTGAATTTTCCCAGCAAACTCTTGCAGTCAGCACCACTGAAACGCAAAAGGACCCTTGGGATCCATAGTGCAGACATTTTAAAGGTGAACTACATGGAAAGAAATGTCCTAAGCTCCATCATGATGTGTGCTGTGAAGTCAATTTGATGTATGTATTGCTTCTGCTTCTGGCTTTCCTTATACTAAGGCAGACTTGTCTGTCCCATTTTTTTCTCCTCAGCACATGAGGAAACCTTGGGCACAGTGTGAACATGCAGTCATTTCCATGCAAATAGCTCTTTATGGATTGAGATGTAGCTGCGCACAGAGGATTTTCCTGCAGTGTCTGCCTTGGTGGTTGTGCTGGGGAGGTGGCAGGACAAACAAAACAGTGTGGGGAAGGGATCAAAAGCCCCATCTTGTAACTGGAGGTGGTGTGATGTGTTGGTGATACTGACGTCAGAAAGGGAAAGTCTTTTACCGCCTCAGTACAGTTCTCATTCCCACCCACTCAAGCAGGAATTCCCAAAGCCTTTTATTCACCGTAATAAAAGACGCAAAGAATGTTTTGCTGCTGCTGCAGTTTCCACCTGTGCAAAATAATCTTCCCCTGGGGGAGCATCCTTGGAGGTTTAACATCAGAAGAGCACTGGCAGCTGAGCTGTGCTTTGTGGCAGCCCCTCGAGCAGTCATGTACCTGTTCTGTAGAAGGCCTTTGGGAAAGAAGGGAAAAGTTTGTCTCTCTGCTTGTTGTTTTTTCATGGGGGTGCCAGTGTTGAGGGAGGTGAGTGTATGGCATGAATTAGCAGCCACTGCCTACCTGCAGACAGATTTCTTCAGCTGATGAGAGTTTGATTAAGGCCAAGATGAATACTGAGGCTAGGATTGAATTGTACTGTAACACGGAGAGCAGGTTGAATATTCTAGAGCACCGAACTGTCTAAAGACACTGTGTGCTGCTCTTGGGGGATCCTGGACCCCTCTTCTAAGTCCATTTCTGTTACTGTAAAGGGGGCAGTTCTTAACACAGTGTGTGCAACTCTGCGTTTCTTATTTACCCATAAGGTCCCTTTAAAGTCTTGCTTAATGCCATCACTGACATTTATAATGCTTAACCTATCCCTCTAAAAGGTGCAATGCTTATTCAACTTGCTTCTCCCTGTGAGAGGTTTGTAACTGCAAGGGGGGAACTTGTCCCTGTGCCCCTCTCTCTGTAGGGGACAGAGAGATAATCTGGGTTTATTCATGCCCTCAAATTAAGATCCACACCATGCTAGCGTTCATTTCATCTGAGGACATCAAATACTCTGATAGTTGATTGGACTCTGAACCTGAACTTAGCTGATGCTCATGAAGTCTTTGCTGCTTGCTGTTTTTTTTCATTCCTTGATGCTGTCTGACAGATGAGCGTTTGTTCTCTTTTGTTTTCCAGAACATTGTTATATCTAGTGCAGCTGAAAGGGTAAGTCCCAGATTTTTGTTGAAGTCAGAACAATTTGAGGATTTATCTGTGGCTGAAAACACAGCTTTAATTATATATTAAGCATATAAAAACTGTAACTTTTAAATATGATAGTCATCTTGTGGGGTTTTGTTAATCAATCTATTTTACCAAAGAACTGTATTGTGGGGTCTGTGGTCTTTTTGTTGCTTGCTGGCTTGGGATTTTCTTTGCTGCTGTGGTATTTTCCATGACAGTTTTCTCTCAGATGGGGACTCTGTTTTCTGAAATAATAGTATTTACTTGATTTCCTAGTGCATCTTCAGCAGCTTGCTATTATGTAACATTGAATCTTGCCTTCCTGGCAGCCCTATCCTGCCTGCTCACACTCAGCCTGTGAGAGAGTACGCGCACATATCCAACCTTCTTTGTTTTGTTTTAGCCTCTAGAGCTACGAGGTCCTTACGATGTGGCTAATCTGTATCCTTTTTCTACCTTTTTCTAACAGCAGTTGACAGTAAGGTAAATGTTCACAGTGGTTTTGAAATATTACCACCCTTTACTTTCTTTGAACTTCACACAGCAATGCTTGTTGATTACCAGTTCAATGAGTCAGGGTTCTGAGTGGGCATGGTAGGACAAGTAGTCACTGTAAATAGTAATGTCTGTGTTCAGCCTCAGGTGTGTTTAGTTGTGATATGCATTGATATTGTGTGAGTGTAAGTTGAAAAAGGGATAAAAAGCTATAGACACTATGAATCAAACCAGAGATTATTAGCTTTCATAACAAGTTGTCACATCTTTTATAGAAGAAGCTATAAAATCATATGTACATTAAGAAAGAAAGAATTCCTATCTGAGTGCTGGTTACTTCTGTTCTGAGTTTTCTTGTCCTTAGTTACATATGTGCTGTTAAATAAGTGGTGGTGTTCTAGAAACCAAGGAGAGTGTCTTTTCTCCATTCCTTTAGGAATTCAGATGAATTTTTACTACTTCCACCACCACCTCCAACTGCATTTCTGGACTATCCCTTGAAGGGAGGATTGTGCTCTGAATTGCGAGGATTGTGTGGGAGAGTGTGTGGCCTGGAAGCATTCTATGTGCAACAGTTCCTTCCTTCTTAAAAAAAAAAAAAAAGCAGTTGTGCTGAACCCAAATTAACATACCTAATCTGGTGTCTTCCTTGCTCAAGGTGGCAGGGAACTTTTCAGCATAATGCTTTTTTATCAGACTCTGCCCTTTCCCTCAAACTGAAATTTTTAATGCAGTCATTTTTTACTTGATTATGTATGTAAAAATGTTCCTGGTTGACAGATTTTTATTTTCAAAAGTACGTCTTCTTGTATTGAAAAAAGCAATGTTGCCAGGAGCTTTCCAGCAGGAGAATTGGGTGCTGCAGTTCCCTGCCTTTGGGTAACCTTATGCAAAATGTCACTTTGAGTTACAGCTTTGCTAATTCCCAGATAAGCAACCCTATCATGCAGGCAGACTTCCCTATTCTGTTTGTTCCTTTCTGTGCATTTCCATCCTGAGCAAAGGTGACAGAGGTTTGCTGTTCGGCTTGTCTGAAGGTGAAGCCAAGGCAGCTGTGTCTACCAACTGCAGAGCCACTGTGCTCCATGGAGGTAAGTGAAAAGCACATGCAAGTTCAACTAAGTAACACTTGAATTTGTCAAACTAAGTTCGTAATAGTTCTAGTTTTGGGCCCCCCACTACAAGAAAGACATTGAAGTCCTGGAGCGTGTCCAGAGAAGAGCAGTGAAGCTGGTGAAGGGGCTGGAGAACAAGTCAATTGAGGTTATTTAGCCCAGAGAAGAGGAGAGTGAGGGGAAACGTTATCACTGTCTATGACTACCTGAAAGGAGGTTGTAGAGAGATGTGCGTTGGTCTCTTCTCCCAAGTGATGGGTGATAGGATGAGAGGGACTGGCCTTAAGCTGCTCTAGGAGAGGTTCAGATTGGACGTTAGGAAAAATTTCTTCACTGAAAGGATTATCAAGCACTGGAACAGGCCGCCCATGGAGGCGATTGAGTCACCATTCCTGGAGGTATTTAAAAGACAGGTAGATTAAGCGCTTAGGGATATAGTTTAGTAGTGGACAGGTATGGTTGAACTTGATGATCTCAAAGGTCTTTTCCAGCCAAGGGATTCTATTACATGAAGAAAGCTGGGATGCATGTGCCATGTCCTTTTCTGATGCTTCGTTATATAATCTATTTCTGACTTGCTCCTCAGTGTGGACCATTTCAAATGATGCAAAATCAAATACCCTGAGTTCTTGATGCTTAGAAAAAAATATTTCATGGAGTGTATGATGGCTTGAAGTGTTTTGGTGAAACAAAACTTGCTTCCTTATGCTGTCAGCAGAGGAAGCTTACAGTAGCTCTTTTCTATTTGTCCATTTTTAATATTAAAAAAGTGGAAATTTAGATTGTGGCCCACTGCACTGAAAGTCAAAAGGTGTCCAGTTGTTTGTTGTGCCCTGATGTCAGTGCAGCAAAAAGATGCCACAGTTTGTGTTGCAGCAATCAAATTAGAGCCCTGCTTTCTACTGTAGCACTGATTTCTGCATCTCTGCACTCCTTTTCACATGCTTATCTATTGGTTCTTAGTGTTTCTTGATTTTTTGTTGTTTATTCTGATGGCAGTTCAACTTTGTGACTGAGTAGTTGCATCTAGCAATTAATTTGTGCCTCTGCCAAAGTTTATTGGGTAGGTGTGATTTCTAGTCACCTTCCCAACAACTTGAGTTGCTTTAAGTTTCAAGTGCGCAGCAGGATTTGTTTTGCATCTCATGTTTCAGTAGAGGCGGGGCTTTTACCCACTGCAGTTCACAGCGGGCAGCTTTGATCTCTTGGAGAGGGCATTTCTGTGAATGGGAGTCCTCCTATAGCCTGCTACCCATCTACGCAGAGCCAGTGTGTTGGAAGAATTTTTGCCAAGTTTATATGGAATTTCTCAAGACCATCATCTGTCTGACCTGTGAAATTAAATAGCAGGTGTCATTATCCTGTCACCCAAAGAATACTAACCCAGAATAAGTCAATCTGTTTTGGCCGGGTTCTTGCAGAGCCTCGTTGGTAACAGAGTATTTGTAGGGAAACTGCTCTGTATTGAATTTTTCAGAGAAGCCTCCCATCAGTAGTTCTGAAATCAGACTGTGCTTACTAGAGTGTTTGGAAAATATATGAGCAGTTTGATAACATCACACAGTAGTATTTTATGGTAATTATGAGGGTTCTGTAAATAAAATATTCTTGAATACCATAAAGCCACTTACTTGGTATGTATACGGGAGCCATTGCACATATATCTGTGCCAGCATAGTCTTTTTAAGAATCCTAGGATACATGAATGTATTTGTTATATTTTTTTTTTAAACGTAATGTTTTGCTCAGAAATGCAGGAATGCTTTTTGACAACATTTCAAAAATGTGTCCTTTGACTGTTGAACTGCTTAAACCTGGTTTCCTATGTTTTTGTTTGTCTACATCCTCATTTTCGCTTGTGTTTGCTGTAAATCTACACCCACTATCATAGTTCCCCCTTTGGTCTCCCGACTCCATAAAGGAGTGTATCCTCAGCTCCTGCCAATGCAGGTTGCTTACCTGCTGTCTGTGCTTACTTGACTGGCTGTTAAACGTGTTGAATTGTGCTTTGGGGCATAGACACCTGCAATGAGTATACCTTAAATGCATTAGTGTCATTTTGTTTGAGGTACTACAGCTTCTGATTGTGTATTCTAGAAACTCGGAAGAGTGCCTGTGGGGTAGTGTACACAGTGAAGAAGCCTCGCAAGGTTGAGGAGGAAGAAACAACACTGCCAGCTTGCAAGAAAGCCAAGACTTAAGCTTGAGGACTGAACCCACTGTCAACAGGAGCCTCCATCCCATCTTTACCTAATGTTGAGTCTTCCACCATGCTCCAGCCACCCCAGTTCATCTCTTAATACTTTATATAGCTGGAGAAGAATTATTCTTCTGGTGTTCAAGTGAGGAAAGCTGTGGCAATGAGGCTGCTGAATGGTAGTTTACCGCATCTGAAATGTCTGCTGCTGGGCTTCTGGCCAAGATCAGGAGATAACCTCTCTACCCTGTCTTAGGTCTTCTGGTGTTAGTGCAAACTCAACACAACGTTTCTAACGTATGGAAATTTTGTTGTACAAGTGCATTCCTTTTTTATTAAAAATATTTCTATGAATGCCTGTCTTCACAGTCTAGCTCTTATGGTATCTAAAGTTTTAAACACATCTCCATATTAAACCTTACAACCACATGCAGGTAGGTGAAGTTTACCTTCAGTGGCATATGAAGAATAGTAGTGCAGTAAAGAAAATAAATCTGCTTCACACTCTGCTTTGTGATCAATGGCTGTAAAGAAGATCCCAGCATCTGTTATATGCTAGGAGATATCTTGGACTTGTGTTACAGTAGGACTGACCTGACCTGCTAGACACATCCCAAAGGCCATCCCTGTCCTGCGGCTCTTAAAACCAAACCATAACATGAGGTGGTTGCTGAAGATGAGAAGGAAGAGCCCAAGGTTCCACTGAATGTGCTCAGCGTAGTATGTTGCAGCTGTGGCATAACAGCTGTCTCACCTTGGCCTGAGCAGTCTCCATGTCACATAATTTTTACTGCATCTTTTCCTTCTTTATGTCCTGGTCTGGCAGTGTTGCCTATGAGTTTGTTCATTTTGCTGCCTCCTGTCTTTCCATTTTCCTTCCTGTTAATGCCTCAGTAAGCCTAATCCAGCTGCCAAAAATGCAGTCATAACAGATTCATAATCAGCAAAGCATTTTTGGAGCTCTTCCAGATGTTGACTGAAGTTTTTCTTTCTGTTAAACCAATATAAAAATTATGTAAGTTACTGTACTTAGGATACTCTTAAGCCAGCTTTTCTGTGAGAAGTCCAGTTTTCTACTTGCATCTGACAACAAGTTGAGAAATAGAATTTATAGCATGTAAAATATTGCAGAAGCTTTGCAGTGGGTCATCTCTGAGCTCTTGGTAGTGGGACTGAGCAAAGTGCATGAGGTTCCGTAGATTTAACCATTCTGTATAATGCTGGTGCAAGTCACAACAACTTTTGCTTTATTCAGCAAATAATGAAATATTTTTCCTTTATGTTGTTATTTTTCTTGTTGTCTTTGTGATTTGAGTTTCTTTTAGTTAAGGTATCTGGATATATATACACACAGTAGTTTCTAATTTGTGGGTGTACCTCCAAAATGATGCTTTAGCCAGTGAAGATGCAGAAATGTTTGGTGCAGTTTTCTGAGTGACACATTATCTTGTGTTGGCCAGAGAATAACCTGCGTTGAGCATGAGAGAAGTTGTTTGGTAACTAGCATATCGAAAAGGCTTTTGAATGCTAGAGGTCCTCCTTGCTACTTGTTTGACTTGATTTAAAAATTTACTGCCTGCATCTTTGCCCTTTAAGTAGATACGGTGCTTCGGGAACCAATTGAATAGTTTTTTCTCCCCCAATTTCCTGAAGCGCATTGTTCTGGCCACTTTGGTGCCTGAACAATTGAACTGCTTCTTGGTTAGGATGATAAACAGACTGAGTCTGCCAGCACTGATGTCATTTCTGTTTCCTGCAAGGCATGCTCCCAGTGTCCGGGTAATTGTGCAGAAACAAGGAGTGAAGTAGTGGCTTGCAGAGAAGGGCAGCGAGCGGAGGTATGCCATAATTTTTTATGGTGAAGAGTGTGTTCACAAATAAAGCCTACAGCTGGCAAGGTGACAACTGGTGAGTTATGGTGCTTGCATGAGAAAAGTCTCATCTGTCTAAAGCTGTTGTCCTCAGATTAGGATAGCTGGCTGCAGACAGAATAGGCCTTTCTTCTGCTTGCTCCTCTTGGCACTCCAGTAAGAACTATTAATTGCTGCCCGCTCCTGACCCCACCTCATTCTCCAGGACATTGTTTTGGCTAGACTGTAAAGCCTGATGGCTTGAAGCCAGCTGACATCAGTTGATGAAGGTGTGTGAGAGCCTCTGGCATGTTTTGCTGGGAGGCCACACTGAGTTTTTAACTGAATGCAGAGTGCAATATCTTGGTGAAACTGCATATTGATACCTCTGCTAGAGGCACTGTTAAGCAAAGGGAGAGGTGTCTGCTTTTCCTAGCAGGACTTGGCATCTTCCTTGGCTTGGACAGTTGAAGCTGTCTTATGTGGTCCACATAGTAAGCACTGACTTGCTGAGAAACTGAGATTTTAAATCAAACTCAGTAATAAAAATGTAACTTTGTTTTACCAGCTACCCAAGTACTGTCTTTCTGCTTTTGTATATGTGTTTCCATTTAACACAATAGGTAAGAGATGGCATTTCCTTAACAGTGGCAGGGATGTAGCTCAAGGGCTGGCTGCTCTAGGCAGCTGAGACCTTTTATTGAGCTTTTTACAGTGGCCAAGATGTGAACTTCCTTTAAAGAGAGATGGAATTACCCTGTATGTGCTCATGACTCCATACTCCGCTCTAGCAAATAAAAAGAACCACTCTGTTTATTTGATCTTAAATAGATTAGTACAAAATGTACAGAAAAAGCAGTACAAATTTACAAATTTACATAATCTTTTTTTTGCATTCTTCAATCGTCAGACATCACAGTAGTCTAGCTTAAAAAAAAATCACATTTTGTTACTCTTCTCTCACCTTCATAACATAGCATCTGAATCCCGCAGTCCAAACAGTTACAGGATGGTTGGAGCCCTGCCCTTGTGCTCTTCTTTATCAACCACAGTTGCCAATCCCTGCTTAAACCCCATTTCTCGTCTCCTTGAAATCCACTCAGCACCTCAGTACACCTTCTTCCATTGCTTTTCCACATATCACTGCTCATTTGACTTATTATTTTAATTTGCAACAGTTGCAAGTATTCACTATTTAGAATTACTGGAAGGCTTGAAGTTGCTAAAGTAGTTGGAAATACTGCCATCTAAGACAGGAATTTGCGTTGCCGGCAAAGACTGCATTAGGATGTAAAGCTCTATAAAAAAATCTACAATAATACTGAGAATCATTAAAAATTACTTTTTAAATAAATAAATAATAAATAGTAATAAATAAAGCCTTTTTAGAACCAGTGGAATTTTAACACTCAACCTGCCTTTTAAAATAATTTGTGTTTGATTTGCAGTTTTCCATGAAACTACCACAAATACTATAAATATTTTCAATAAATAAATACTATGTTCAGGGCTATTTTCCTCCAGTTTCATTTGAAGCACATAAAAGCGACAAAAAGAGAGTGGTCCTGTTTCTCTTCAGAACTTGGCTAGTTGGACACTCTTATAGGAGTTGTCTTTCAGTCTGTTGAATATCTCTTTGGTGCCATTCTGCCACTGAAGAACAAGATCCATAGGGGTTTTCCCTTGCTGTTAAAAAAGCAGAGGGAGATTTAGTTTCAACCAGTGATTACTGAATCCTTTGTTCTTCCGTAAATATTTGTAGAGTGCATCTGCCTGATGTGAGACCCTACTGCACACACAAGGTCAGACTAACTCTTGTCTCCCTGATATCTGCTTCCTTTTGTTCCAGAGATCTAGTCTCAGCCCTGTTCAGACTCATGATGAGATTTCCCTGTATTTGAGTGGGTCTAAGCCATATTAACAAATATCGTGACTAGCGGAGCATACAGGTGTTTCCTTTGAACTAGTTTAAACTGATTAGAAATACATTTAGGTGAAACCTCAATAAGCCACTCTTGTATTTAATGGAGAATTCAGGTAAGAGTTTGTACTGGTTTAATTAGGTTATGAGCCATGACTAAATTAAACAGAAGTAAGTTTTGTGTGCAGACCAAGCCCGAGAGAGCAAGCCTTTGGCCTTTGGGGTTGTACCTTTTGTCATTTTCCTGCACTGATGAGGGGTAATGCTGGAAGTGGCTGCGCTTCAGAGAGTGTGGGCAGAGAGAAGGGAGTGCAAAGTGCTGCAGTGTCTTGTTTCTTCCTTGCTCCCTTAAGCTGTGATTGATTGCTGATCAAAAACATTGATTGGCATCAGTAAAACTCACTGTCTGCTCCTCTGCTGCTCGTTTTGGAGGAAAGGGAACTGTGATGTACTGTGTTTTAACAAGTGGTCTTAAAGCCCCAGCAATGTACCTGCTGCTGCTGCAGTGGCTATGAGCAGAGTCAGGTGTGGGGCTTCTTAAACTGAAGCTGAGCTTTGGAGAATTGTTGCCTGACAGTCAGATTAATAGCCAAGCATTGAGACGTAGTGCTTGGACTTGCCATTGGCTATGGACTTAACAGAAAGGAAATTATGTGACAGGCTAAGATCTTTGTTGTCTCAGTGCTGAGCGAAGCCCAGGAGTTCTGCAGAGAGCAAGTATCTGTAGGTTCTATCTTTTCAACATATGTGTAATTAAAATTATCACAGAAACATACGATGTTTTAAGTTGCAGCTGAGGGGTTCCGGTTTTAGAAGAGGTACTGTTCTTCCCCTTTTCCCTGGCTTCACCGTAATTGTACTTTGCCTGTGTCAGCTCTGCTTTAATTAACTCTGAAATGATCTAATTAAGTCTGTTCGCAATAATCTCTCCCATCTTGAAACCTATGAAACTGCTCTGAAGGGAAACTTATTCTAAAGTGGTTTGAATTACTGGTTGGTTTTGGGTTGGTTTTTTTTCTTGCTATTACTTACGCAGTTCTTTATGGTTAGATCTGCTCCATACAGTATCAGAAGCCTGATCATTTTGTAGCGGTTCAGTCTCACAGCATCGTGCATCGGGGTGTCTCCTTCCTAGAGGGAGGAGACACAGACCACAGAGTCAGTCCTTGCTGGTCCAGTGCTGTGGTCCAGACCCAATCATGTGGCCAGAGAGCTTTATAGACTGGTGAAACTGTCAAGGCAGGCAGTGGCTTGATGTTACCTGGTAGCTGACAGGTAAGAAGTTGTTGGTACTTACTCTGTCTCTGGCATTGAGATCCGCTTCACAGGCGATGAGGTGCTCCGCACAGTCATACTGACCCGTTCTCACAGCCACATGCAAAGGGGTGCTGAGCAGCTGAGAGGAGGAAGCAGTCAGTGCCATGGAACAGGTAAAAACAGCTTCAAGAGCAGCCATTAAATTTATTTACTTGGAGGAAGGGTCAGCTTTTCATCTCCCAATTAAAAAAGCTGCAGGGCTGCAAAAACACATACCTTATCTCTTGCATTTCTGTTTATCCCTTTGTCCAGTAAGAATTTCAGAACATCCAGGCTTCCCCCCCTGCATGCCCAGTGCAGGGCTGTAGATTGAAGCTGCAGCAGGAGAAAAAAACACAGAAACTAATTTAATTCTTCATTGTATTTTTTAAAAAAAGGGTTTTTTTATCAAATTTCTAAATGAATCCAAAAGAGTTTTCGTGCGATATAACATAAAGCACTTCAGTGTGATCACTGTGTTGTTTCTAGTAACAACTTTTCTTATTTTGCCTTCATTTCTTTAGTACTGTGTTTCTCACTCTTCACACTTGCTGCATAGTAGTCTTAAAAAAAGGTCTTGGCAACGTTTCTGTGAGAGGATGTGTTTTGTCTATTCTGTGAACTTAGAAGTTGTCTTTAGCCAGGTATGGTTTTTCTGTCTGGTATGTGCTAGTTAATATTTGATACCTTTGGGGTATCAAAGATACCTTTGATACCTAAAATGCATAGAAAATGAAGCTCAAGGGAAAGAATGGTTTTTAAAAAAACCAAACCCAAGCTTGGTAGAGCCACAGGGTGAATTAGAACCCTTCTCCCCGACAAGATTCAATTTCTCTGCCCTCAGCTCTGCCAGGAGGGTTGAAATGTCCCTTCAAGGTCTTGCTCTGCCTGTCATTCCTCCTGTTGTTCACACTTTCCATGAGCACTGCTGGGGTAAGTGAGGGGGAGTGAGGCTGGGTGGTTCCAACTGTTTAGCAAAGGGACAAAGAGCTGGGAGTGGAGAAGCAAAAAAACAGCTGCAGAAGTTGTTGACACTCAGCCACCCGTTGTGGCTGGTGTTCCGGAGGAGCAGGGGTCTCTTCCGAGCACAGCCTTGAAATCCTTGTGGAGAATGTACGTGTTGCGCTGATCCTTAGATACCTGTGTGAGACAGTGGTATCTGCACCACGTACTTGCAGACTGAAGTGATTCTCTTCCCGTGTTAGGCTTTGTTGTTTGCGGCAGCCTTCTGGCCTGTGTGTTCCTCTGCTTTCTGTGTTTTGCAGAAACCACTTTGGCCAAGGGAGGCATACACCCTCTCCTGGAACTTCTCAACAGCATTATTTTAAGGATAAACTCACAAGATGCTGTAAGGCCTTTTAACGCCCCTCTTATATGGGAAGCACTTCTTTTGTCACTTATAAAACAACAAAAAGTTTTGCAAGAGAACTGTAAGTAAGTTGATGTGCCTACCATATCTTTCTGTTCAAGCTGGGCTCCAGCTTCCACCAATTTTTTCACCACCTCTAGATGTCCTTCAGAGCACGCCCTGTGCAGCGCAGTGCGTTTGTACTGGGGATTAAAACAGTGCAAAGTCTGATATTAAATATGGCACAAAGAGATATATTTCAATCTTTTTCTCTACCTCCCTAGGACAAAGGTAAATACATACTTCATACTGATTCATTTTCAAGAGTTAGTACTTTTGAGACCTGAAATCTGCTAAGTTTTAATGGCATCCTGATAGCTGAGAGCTGCCTACCCAGCATTTTAAAGGGTGTGAGAAATATCTGCAGTATGGTGTTCAAATATAAATTATGCCTGTTGAGTTCCCCCATTCAACATGCTACGTTGCATTTTGCAAATGCAGCTTGTGCATTGTGGAGTAGGACAGCAGGCAGCATCATTTTATTTGTTGTGCAGAAAATTTTTTTGCCTGTTCATCTGTAGTGTTGGAAGACCATCTACCACAGAAAATCAGGGTTTCCTGGGCACCAAGTTCTTTTAAATATAAAGTTTCTTTTGAGGTAATGTTGCTTTGGAAAGTCCCAATGGCCCCATTATCGTTAGAAAACTCCATATACCAAACTTCCAGCATTTACTTACTTCCCCCACCCACCCCCTCTTTCTCCTCAAAAGCGTGAAAGCTACAAAACCTAGTGGTAAACTAGCTACAAAACCTAGTTACTTTTGCACTGTAATAACCTCTCTTCTGTAACAGGCTTTACAGTAAGAAGATTGTACCTCATCACAGACATTTGGATCCCCTTTGTCTGACAGGTATTTTTCGATGACTGGCAACTTATTCTCCAGTGCTGCTCTGAAGAAGGTGGGTATTTCCACTGGTCCTGTCTGATGGAAAGAAATACATGGGGTGTAAATGCATGTGGTGCAAACCCCCATCAGCCCTTTCCCAGAAGAAGGTACTTTGAGGTAACTTACAATAACTTCTGGTTCGGGTTCTTTCAATACAGGAGCTTTCACTTTCTTGCATCTTTTCCTTTTCTTCAGCTGAATAATTTTTTCAAGATCCTCCAAGTTCTCAAGTTTTGATCTCTCCTCTAACTTCTTCTTCTTCAGCTGAAACAAATCAGGGAAGTCCACAAGCTGAGCTGAGCGTGGCCACTGCTCCTTTTCACGGTGGCAGGACAGTGTGTGCTGCTATTCAGCTGAATTCTGTTAAGACTGGATGACCTTTGAAATAAGTTGTCCTTTTTTAACAGCTAGGGCTAACTGATCGTTAGAATAAGTTACTAAGTATGTGAGAAATTCTATGTCATCTATAATTTTTCATACACCATTGGGCCTTTACCTCAATGCTGTTTTAGCCATATGTTGTAGGATAGATAGCATAAATTTTTGGTCTGTGTTAGGCTGGGAAATACAGCACCACATTTCCTTCGACTTGAAAACTCTCATGTACAGCTTATGAAGACTGGGAAGCCCCTACAGTTTTAAATGACTTCCACCAAGTTTTTCGCCTTCAACAATTTTTATGATGCAGTCCCTGATCTATTGTAACTTAATTATCTTTGATGAAAAATATACCCTTAAGAAAAAACAAGGTTTATACTGATTCAAGCATTTCAGTCAGTAAGAGTTACATTTTGGTAAAATATAAAGGATGTCCCCAGCAACCTTAGCGGGGCAGTTCAATAAATGTCAAAGGCTTCTTCGAGCCTGCCTGTAAAAAGCATCCCCACATGAAGTTGGTGTGGGGCACTGCTAACACCAAGGGCAAATGTGTTTCCTCAACTGAAAGTCAAGATCTCAGGTATGATGATGTGTCCTTGACTTCAGAAGGCGGATTGACAACCAAGGGGTAACTCAGGGTGAATACAGATGACAGATTCTGTCCCATGGTGTCATTAAGTGTAAATACATCGGTGAGACCATGTCTCATGGCATACATATTTTTTTCAGCTGAGTTAGCATTCGTATTATTGCCACCTCTTCTTTTTAAAGCTCTCTGCATTTAGAGATTGATCTGTTGATCATTGACTTAACGGAAAATAATCATGTTGGCTGAGTGGGCTGTAAATCAACTAGAAATCCAAAATTTTCTTAAGACTCTATGGTTGGTTTTGATAGAGGAAGTCAAGAACTTCTGTAGGAAGTAATGATCTCCTTTTTGATGATGAAAGTAAATAGTGTTTTAATATTTCTGAGGATCGCTTTCCTACCTTTCTTTTTGCAGAACAAAGTCTTGTGCCTCCTGCTAGTTAAACTTTTTCATTCCTAAATTGATTTAATTTTTTAGGTCAGTTGGATGTTTGTTCACTGAAGAATTCAATATGTTACAGGTACTGTATTTTTACAGAAAAAACATCAGTTCTCAGAGAATTTTCATGCTCCAGGAATACCAAATGGTACTTTTCTGTAGACCAGTATCACTTTCACTTGTGATTGTTTTTCCCTAATGTGATAGTAAGCATAATGCAGTGTTTTTATAAAAGAATATTTTCAAGGTAGATAAAGCTTCTGGCTTTAGAAATGCACTCCTACACCTTTCTTGGGTTAGTTATTCTTGGTGGTACTCATTAGGTGTGCAAGCTGAAGGTGTCTTACAGGCTATGTTTGTTCCTCCCTTACTGACAGCTAGCAGCAGGGGATGCTGGGCAGGAGGGAGTTCTCAGACTTTCAGATGGAGATTATAGTTTTGGTTTCTGCTTCACAGCATCACTGGCTGCACCCATAGGCGACAGGAGTCAGCAGATCTCCATGGCCTTCAGTGGACTTCAGACCAATCTCTTTTGGTAGTGATCTCCCAAGGGCTTATCTAGCCCACCACGCATGCATTTCTCACTTAGAAAGAAGCAACTTAGAAACTTCAAGGGCTGCAGCAGAAAGTGCACACAGGATGATAAAAAGCCAAGCACAAAACCCAAGAGCCTACCTCTGCTTCTGCTTTTTTCTCCTTCTCATGAGCCAGATCATCTCGGGCCAGTGAGTGTTCAGGGACTGTCTTTAGGTCCTCCTGCTTCTCTAATCTTACAGCAGCTTCATATTCTCCATTTCTGAAGTCCTCGGGGAGGAAGCTGCCAGTCTCTTTATCATCAGCTTTCTTCCCAGTTACCTGTGGAAGCAAACATGGTATAATATCAGCAGCTGTTTGATGAGTGCAGTAGCCACCCCCTGGGAACATGGATTACCTAGAGGCTAATTACATGCCTTTCCTGTTCTGCTCCAGTAGTGTGTGACAGACAGAGTGCAGACCTCATTCAGCCTGTGCCCACGTTAACTGTGTGTGTGAATGTCTAGAGTGATCTCACTTGCAGGAAGATCTCCTGCATCCTCACAGGAACCCCTGTTGGCATCTTCAGGGCTTGGGTTGAGATCCATGAGGCTGCCTCACAGTCTAACTCCCTGCTTGGCTGGGGCCACAGTGTTGTACTGACAAAAGCCAATGACTTAGGAAGAGTATCTTTTTCTTGTTTAGGGTTTTTTTGTTTGCTTGCCAGCATATGTCAAACTTCAGGAGGCTGTAAAAGGCTGTTGTGGAAGGAGCCACCCTGACTAGCCACCATCACTCTGCAATTGTTGAGCAAGGGAACTGAGCAAGTAGAGAGGTAGGAGTGGCCTTGGGACCTTACAGTTCTATTGAAACATATCCAATGCAGTTACATTGAGTTGCTGAGTAATTTCAAGGCTGGTTTTACCCATACATGTCAGTACCTAAGTCCCCACTTGCAGCACTTGGCAGAACTGTATAAGGTAGTTCCTGTGCAGAAGATATGTGATGCTGTGCAGCAGCACAGCTTCCAATAGCTTTTGGAGATATTTCTGATGTTCAATTAACTATGTGCAAAGAGGTAACTTGTTAAACTTAGTAGAATCTGTTGTTTATTTAGAGAGTGGTTCAGTAAATTAATGTTTTCTGGTCTGGCCTTTCATTCAATCACCTTGTAAAATTGTGTTTGTTGTAGAGTTTAACACTTGAAGGCCTGTCAGAAACTTGCCAAGTAATTTAAGACAGCATTAACTAGTTAGAGTGTATGATAGTTGCATCTTAACATAGCCAGCAGGGGGAAAAAGTGGGTTATGTACAATGTTCCAGTGTTTTACTAGTTCATTCCTGTTTTCTCACTTTATTCATCAGATCAGGCATTCTTAGTCTGACCCCTGAAGTGGAATGTCCCATTACTTGTGGTCTGGTTTAGATATTAATTTCAAGGGCTTGTAATACCATGAACAGCAGTGGGTGTACGAGCTAACAGTTTATTATTAGAAAATAATATTATTACTAAACTGTTAGTTTAGTATTAGAAAACGCTTGGTTTCTCTGCATTGATACCTCCTCCCAGTCTCTTAGTGGGTAGGAATTACTCAGTGTGATCATAAACTTAATAGCTTCTAAAAAAATAAACATGAAAATCAAGGTCAAAGTAAAATACATAACTAGATTTTGGTCAGTCTCTTCTTCCTAGTGAGCTATGTTCTGATGCAAAATCCAGACTGCTGTGTAGTTCTGTAGTGGTGATCCCCCTTCCCAAGGAAAGCTAATGTGAGAATAGAGTAGGATAACCTATAGCATATACAGGTTTTGCACCTCGAGCACAGCAGTGCTGGTGCCTGCCAAATCACCTTATGAGCTACAAAAATTTTCTGTCTCTACCTGGTGTAATGACAGTCTAGAATGAAAGGTAATTATGAATAAATGAAAGGTTATACATACCAGCTCTTCAACTGTCGTTGTCATCATCATATTTGCTTTGAAGGCTGTACTTCTGTATGGCTGAAATTCTGAAGTGCTCAAGCCAGCTCTGCAGGGACCACCACGCCACCTTTGCTTATATATCTTTGGGAGAACCATGCTTGAATGAGATAATCTTCCAACCTGGGAATCCAAGTATGCCCCTTGGGCTTGCCAGCTGAGAGGTAGGTTCACGCTCATTCCAGACATGTTAACGAGCCAGATCTGGTGTCCAGGCAGGGAGGGGGGGCGTCAGTTGGGCGAGTGACGGTGAGCCTCACAGTCTAACCACATGGAGTATGTGAATCGGAATGAAATGTGAGCTCATCATTCCTTTGGCAATGACTGCACAGCTCAGCAATGCAAGTCATTCTGTGTTCCCAGTGCCCACTAGGACAGCTGTCTGTTGATGTAGCATTATAACTTTATCTTCTTTTTAAAAAAAAAAACCACACTGACATTCAGATGACTGTAAGACACAGGAAAGGGTGAGTGGCTTATGTACGATACTTGAAGTAATATCTTCCTGATAAACGGATTATGACCCCTTGAGTCTCAGAAAGCCATTCTCCTCACTGCTATTTATTGTTGGATGATAAGCAGTTTTAGGGGAAAGGATTTTTCTCATCATGATGGCAGTCTTCTATATTTGTTGGAAGGAATTCTCTGAAGAGATTACTAAGCCAGAATGATGTCTCTAGTGCTAAAAGAGCCTATGACATGGTAAGTTACAATCAGTGTAAGATCTCAAAACAGCAAGCTTTGCGTTTTTCTCAGACTTTGTCAGTGATCATAAGCAGAATGTAAACTGTGTCCTGTTATGCCAGAAAAACCCTAAAATTAATGCTGTTTTCTCAGGCAATATTTTCATTTTGGATATAAGCGAATAGGAGCACAGAAGTGATTTGTTCACTTTAGAGGTAAGATGGGATACAGACAAATATGTACAGACGATGTATGTGTTTTGGGGAAAAGGAGTTATTAGGTCCTTTGGAAAAGCTTTTCTTGTGCATGGATCAGCACAGCGTGAAAGCAGGAGAATGAACACCAACAGAATACAATTTTATAAAAGGAAGATGCACTAATCTTTGCATTTAAATAATGTGGAGAATTGCCAAGAAAAATCAGTTCTAACATGCTGCAATTCTTGGAACTCCTCTCTGGTGAGGTATAAGCCTGGTTGTAGGCACCCAGGTCACCTGGCTGAAATGAATACAGCAGCTCAGGTGCTTCAAGTATGATATGTACAACAAATGGCTCAGGTGCCTCAAGCACAACATGTACGTAAGTGCTTCACCAAATCAAGTTCTAACTATCTTTGATGTTGTTTATATCATTAGCATCATTAGTATGCTGTGTTCCTCACACTGACCTTTCAAGGTGTCTCTCCTCTGAACTATCCCCCAGTAATCTGAGTACACCCAAACTTGTCTTCTAGTGCCCATCATACCTATGCCCTCCCTTTCTGTGAAATGAAGCTGGACATCAGGTGGTTCCTTTACTCCTCAGAATATATATGACATTAGAGGATGAGCCCCAGAACTAAAATAGAGTATGTGGCAGCAAGAGAACCTTTCAGAACATTTTTTTCCAAACCTAAGTACAGCCAGAATATCATGCCCCCAGAGTGGTATGTCCTGAATAACGCTGCTGGGCTTTATTTCACAGCAGTTTTGTACTCCTGCTACATGTTTCTATGATAGGAGGAAGATCGGTTTGGCTTTTTCTTGTTTACAAACATGCAGCAACAACTTATCTCAGTCTGGTTTGTTCTGTGATGCTTATTTGGGAGATTTTCTTGAAATCTACAGCCCTAGCAAGGTGGCTGCAAAGACTGCTTTTGGTTTAGTGGAAGCAGACCACAGTGGAGACCTGACGAGAAACATAGGGGATTGCTTTAAAGAGAAAAATACTTTCAGAAGCTGTGAACTACCTCTGCCCTCACTGTGTTTGAAGCTTACTTTGAAGTTTTATTTTACTTTCCTTTTTTTGTTTTTAAACAGCCTAATATAGAAAACTGACTCAGCAAAACCTAAGCGGGAAGGTTTAAGTGGGTAGATCTTCCTCTGCTGATGGTACATAAATCCACAGCCAGAGCAGCTTTACAGTAAACCTCAGTGCTGTGAGGGGAAACATAAACCTGCTTCTCACATCATAAGTGCTACCAACCTCTCTCAGTTTACTGAGAGATAATTCAGTAATTATCTTTAAAACATCCTGTCCTTAATGACTAAAAGAATAATAAAGAATAGAAAATAATCTTCTCTGAATATCCGGACTTTCTGTGTGAAAAGGTGGCACACAGAAACCCTCTTTAACCAAAGGCTGGAATCTACATTAACCTAATGGTAAATGCTTTTAAGCAATATGTCATGTAAATCAAAGTAACACTACTGAAATAGTAGAAATGCACTGATTCATATCAGCTAAGACCCTCGGCCCGGATGCGTGTCACTATTGCTTGATAGTGGAGGGGGGAAGTTGTATAATGAGCTTGCAACCTTGTGTTAGACTGTAAACACTTAATAACCTTTCAACAAGTGATTTCTTGTAAAGATGGTTATAGCAAATGTTCAGTGGGAGATGTGTAACGGGAATCTGAAAAACTTTTGCCACTCTGCTAGAGCATAAGCACAGAGCAATGACCTGCAAGGTGTAAAGCAATCCGATATTGTCCTAAAAATCTTCACTGAGAAAAACACAAAAGGCAGTAGGATCAGCATGACAGAGAGAAAGCTGTATGGCATACTGTGTTCCCTGCTGTCAAAAGAATAACGTAAAGATCTTTTGTAATTAATGTTTTAAAGAGTTTAATAGTAGAGTGAAAGCATTATGTGTGATACAGATGATATTTGCCACCTCCTGTCAAGTGTATTACCATCATGTTTTCAATGCCGTCACTGCTGTACTCGGTTATCTTACATTTTCCAGCACTCTGCCCTTGGCTCTGTCCTTGCATCTGAAGATGTTTTCCTATGGAATGCCATTGTGCCTGGCTGTCTCTGTCTGTCTCCTGCTGCTAAATAAGTAAAAGTGTGAGAAAATGAGTTGCTGGGGAGAGGTTACACACCTAAGAGGGTGTTAATCCAGCAAACTATGTTCCATGTGTGTAGTCAAGGATACGTTCATACCCAAGGTACGTGTAAGAAGTAGTAACCCATACCTTTCTCCTCCTGGATGAGTGATCTGTTGGTGTGTAACAGCGTGTTTATTTCTCAGTATGTGTTAGCATCCACATGCAACACAGCAGTAAATAACAGTATATTGCAAGAACTGTATTTCTCTCCTCCTCTTTTTTAGCTGTTTGTTTTCCATAAAAGGCAAGAAACACTTTTACTTGTCTAATATATAATTTTTTATATTGCCTCTCAAAAAGCAGTTTGGGTATGAGTTAACTACAATATGCAAATTATACCACTCGTGCTCAAACTTTTTGAACATAGTGAGATAAATTATATATATATATATATACACATATATATTGAGAGAGAGAGAGAGAGAGATGTCTGCTTTTTCTGTGATCACAGAATTGCAGCATCACCTGAGGACTTCTTATCAATGCATATTTTTGTGTATAAAGCTGATAAAGAGAAACACATTGTGTCCTTAGGGGAAAAAAACACCAAACCTATTTCACCTAGGAATGTAAAGTTAGTTTTAAGTACAAAAATAGAATACAAGAAATTATTAAATTAAAGATGAGGCTATAATTTCATTTCTTCAAGTCAGCTGTTATCAAAGAATCAAAGAAGTCATAGTCTTAGCAGAAGTCATAGCAGGTTGCAGATCTGGTCAGCACAGTCCTTTGGTGTCAAAATCCAATTCAGCAATGAGTCAATAGTTGCATCACTTACTGTAGGGCTTTAAAAATACTCTCCTCAAATGACATTACGGTTGGGGATTTCACATAATCAAAAAATAAATACAGTCATTTCTATTTAAAAACAAGGGATGTGAATTTATCTGAGTCTTTGAGATTTATCATGATGACATTTGTACTCCGCATGTATCTGGCTAATTCACCTTAATGGATTTCAGTTAAGCAAGTGCAGCAGCAGAAAGGGCCAATATCTGTGGTCAAATGGTTTTATGTAGTGGCTACTTGGCCTTCCTGATCAGTAATATAGGTCAAAGTCTTGGTCCTCCAGCACACCTGTGCCTATGCTCTGTTCAGGTAACCTCTGACTACACGTTTGTGTGGTCAGGGAAATACAATATTCCCTCAGCTGCTGCAAAAGGGCGTTTGTGTGAAAATGGTGGAGTTGTTTAATAGGTTTCTGCCACTCCTAAACACTCCACAACACCTCCAAGTCAGACAGGAAAAGAAAAGTTCTTCAAGTAGAGAACTGCGGTAGAAGTTGTTATCCTTACGGGGAGAGCATGCCTGATAGCTTGAGTCATGATCTAGCATGTATCTATGCTGGCCAACTGCTCTGCAGTAAAGCATAGCCAGTTGTTTTGACTGTCAGCAAGGAAGAATTCAGCTTCGCTCCAGAGAACTGTGACATTTTTTAACTTTATTTTTATTTTGCATTTCACATTGCTATAGTTTTGCCTGATTGTTCCCAAGTGTCCCCTTTCACCCCAGTAGTGCAATGCCTTTTTGCTCTGTAAATGTAAGGGAATGCTATAGTTTTGGGTGATACAAACATCCCTATGAAATGTTGCTTAGCATGTGCAGGACTGTTCCGTATTTATGCAGAAAAAATCCATGTCCTGGCTGTTCTTTGCTCAACATACATAGCAAAAGTAGCAGCTGAGGATACACAGGAGGGTTCCATCAGGCAGCAGTGCCAAAATTCATGGACTATTCAGAAAGGAGTGTTGGTTGCTGCCAACTGGCTGCTTCAATTTTGGGAATTCCACTCTGCGAAGGTGGCAAGTTTTGTGCAGGGCTGCTTACCAGCAGTGGCCAAATCATACCCATCCTTTCTTTTCCCCATAGTGTTACATTACAGCCCATGTTGAAGAAGTTATCTAATGGGGTCCCCAAATCTCTCTCCAGGTGGAATTGACTAAGTTACAGTCATAAGATGCAGTAACAGGAAGCACCTCGAGAGGACATCTATTCCAAGTTTCTGCTCAAAACAAGGTCAAAATGGCATTCGGGTAAAGTTGCTCTGGGCTTCAGTGAGTCAGATCTTGAAAGCCTCCAAGGACAGGGGTTTCATAACCTTCCTGGCCATCCCGATCCAATGCCTGAGTATCCTCATAGTGTTTTTTTTTTTTCCTTACATAGAGTTGAAGCGTTTCCTGTTTCAATTTATGATAATAGTCTCTCCTTCTCTTCCCGTAAACATCTGTAAAGAGCCTGGCTCTGCTGTCTTAGTCACCTTCTTATAGGATGCTTCTAGTTCCTCTGAAACCTGGTCTTCTCCAGCCTGAGCAAGTCCAGTTCACGCAGCTGCTTTTTACATGGTAAGTGCTCCAGTCCTGACCATCTTGGCACTGATTTTACATCATTGTTTGGACATGTGATGAAAATACAGAGCGATGTTGTACCAGGAACTGATCCTTGTGGGAATCTGCTAGAAACAGTTCCACTCGATACTCTCACCACTTTGCAATCTGTCACTGAGCCAGCTTCTACTTTTCCAAAGTGCATTTTTTTAATTCTATATAATGCCTGCTTTTTAATCATACCAACATATGTCATGAACTGAAATGCTTTGGCAAGACCCAAGTAAACTGCATTAATGTGTATGCTACTCTCAACCAGATCTTTCACACTGTGGAAAGTCTTGTTTAAAAAGATTTGCTTTGCATCCAGCCACATGGCTTGTCCCATGTAATATGATTGATTCTTTCTTGACAAAGCTTTGGTTAACCTTTCCCCCTGAGACTGCACCTTGAGTACTGTGTTCAGTTCTGGGCCCCTCACCACAAGAAGGATGTTGAGGCTCTGGAGCGTGTCCAGAGAAGAGCAACAAAGCTGGTGAGGGGGCTGGAGAACAAGTCTTATGAGGAGCGGCTGACAGAGCTGGGGTTGTTTAGCCTGGAGAAGAGGAGGCTGAGGGGAGACCTTATTGCTCTCTACAACTACCTGAAAGGAGGTTGTGGAGAGGAGGGAGCTGGGCTCTTCTCCCAAGTGACTGAGGACAGGACAAAGGGGAATGGCCTCAAGCTCCGCCAGGGGAGGTTCAGACTGGATATCAGAAAAAAATTCTTCACAGAAGGAGTCATCGGGCTGCCCAGGGAGGTGGTGGAGTCACCTTTTACATGGAGTCACATGTTTAAGGAACGGGTGGATGAAGTGCTTAGGGACATGGTTTAAGGGAGTGTTAGGAATGGTTGGACTTGATGATCCAGTGGGTCCTTTCCAACCTGGTGATTCTATGATTCTGTGATTCCCAGAACTGCATTGGGTCAGCCTGCCTTTAGTTCTTTTTCATCATTTTCAGCCAGCTGAAATATCTTGGGAGCTAAGATAAAACAGAAGGGAACTTCTCTCCTTTACTGGCACTGAGACTGGCCTGCGAGGGCTTTAGATGCAACCCAAGTGAATGCTCTACATCAGGGAGGATTCTGTACCTTGTGAATAAAAGAGAACTGAGGGGATTGAGGTAAGAAAGAATCAGATGGATTTTGCTTAAAATATGAGTATGTTTTCAGAGAACATTGATTTTGTAATCTTAGCAACACAATAGCATGTCACAATACTGGCATAATATGTGCATGGAGACATAGCAGCCTCTCTCTCTCTCATTTATTGAAACTATATCCTCTATAATGTTATATACAGGTTGAGGAGATTTTAAAAATCACTATTACCTTGAAAAAAACCCAACCCTTTAATGTATTTTTTCTTTTGACATATTGCAATTAAAATGTAAATGCATAAATCTGTTTCACAATAAATTTGCTGAAAAGCTTCCCCCCCCTTCATAAGATGAAATTTCATTGGCAGTGAGATACTATGGATTTGTATCCAAGCTATTTTTAACAAATTATCTCCTTTGATTGTGATAATGCCAGTGAGGGTGGAAAAGCATTGATGCAACTTTGGAATGACGTTACATCATATTATGTTGACCATCCTCTTGTGGCTAGAGTGTAAGTATTTCTGTGACTGCAAACACAGCTGGAAAAAACGATTTTCTCTTTCTTATCAATTCGTTATAGGTACAGTGCATATACAAAAAATGCAATTTAAGTTTAATTTTAGAGAAGAGAGTAATTAAAACCCAAACAACCAAAAAAACTCCTCCCTGAATCCACGTTTTCTTCTCAAGTATGATAATCAGAGGCAAATTTGAGTCACATGATGAACTTGGAGAAAACCTTGTGCTCTTCTGAAACGCGCAGAAGTTTTATGAGAGTCTTTTGTGACATTTTGGCACAGGATTTCTGTATTCTGTTTTACTTCAGGAGAAAATGCAAGGAATGGATGAAAAAGGAGGAAGGAGGTGTGAATGATCTAAATTGGTTTCTCTGGGCCTGCAAACTGCCATGTATTCATCAGCAGGCACTATTTATAGTAAGTTGTTACTTCACAAGAGAAAATACAAATACTTTCCCTCATAGCTATTTTGTTTCAGCAAAGGCATCTTCATACCAGAGCCAGTTGGATAAAGAGACCATGGGGTATCCTTTCTCCTCAAAAAAAATCTGTTATTACCCAAATTAAGGAGCTAGAAAGTTGACTAGGCTGTGACTAGCCAGTTCTTGCTGAGGCTATACTAAGCATACCTAACTCGCGTACCCTTGAAGAAATCTTGTATGATGAATGTTTTTTAATGTTTTTTTAGACCATCTGTGTACAAAGCCAATGTAGGGTTAGGCTGTTCTCGCTATAACATGACAGAAACACCAAGGAGAGCCTTCTTTCCTCCTCAAGGCATTGGGGGAAAGGATACAGGACAGCATTAATCCAAATGAAACACAGAATTTCATGGTGAAGAAGGGTAAAAACAGACACATATTTTCCTTTTTCTGATGCATACAAGCTAAAAAAAAAAAAGAAAAACAACAAGAAATTGGGAGCACCGAAGGTCATTCTAATTTATCTACGCCCATCTTTTCAGACAGCCAAGGATTCTTGCTAGGTGACCGCAGAAGTGAATACATTCAGTGATGTTCCCATCTGAACAGAACTTCTCTGCCTTCTCTGACACTCTGATTCAGTCCACTGTGTTGTCTTTATTTCAAGTGAGTGGCCACTCAATTCTGTTGAGTAACCTTATGCTTTTGTAACATATTGCATGAGGAGGAGAGGAAAAAGCGCTGCTTTCCCACCTAGCAGCGCGAGTAGATGAACTGGTCTGGAAATAAGACATCACCAGACCTTTGCTAAGGAACTGCAGTTTGTTATTTTGTTTTGGCTGGTTAATTTGTTTCCTTCATGTGTCTTTCCGCAATTCTTAGCTTTAGGAGAAAGTGGAAGAAAAATGCTGAAACGTTACATGTCTCTCTAAATTCTATTGGGCTCCCAGCTTTCACGAAATGAGGAAGGATAGGACACCTCAGACTGACTTCCAGCCCAAATAGGTGTAGAAAAACATTTTCTCTCCTTTTCAACGCTCTTGAGCCTTGTTTGTCAAAGGTCAAACTCATGGTCACAGTCAACCTCTTATATTTTCACATGCTTGCTTGGCATGATAAACTGCTGAGTTTGTAGCTGGGTACAGATGAAGTTGTAGTTATTCTCACCATTTCATCTCTAAATGTTTGAGCACAGAAATCACAAGAATTTTTTTCCCCCTCTTTGGAGAGGGAAAAAATATTCCCTTGAAAGGTATATGCTGTTTGCCACCTTCTACCAGAAATTCCTACCAGGTGACACAGAGACCTGCACAGATGAAAGATATAAGAATTGTTGCTTTGATCAAAAGTCAGTCAATTAATAAATCAGGAACAAGAGAAAAAATATATTCAAAAAAGACCCCAATAGAGCACTGCCAGATGCTTTGAACATCTACCCAGCAATAAGAACACTTTTGGTTTATGCTACATCCTAAAATGGTCATTTAATTTTTGAGGGCTACTTCCATGTGCAGCTTCTGTCCCAGAAGCACAAACACAGGGACTTTGAACACTGAATTTGGGCTACTACCTCTAGTAAAACTTGAAGAATTATTCCCAAAAGCAAGCATCCATGCTTCCCTCAGCTTAATGCCTCAGATTTCATGGAGAGTTGTATAGGTTAGTGCTGATGATTTTAGAAATGATGCTGCTTTCACTGAAGATTTTTAAGGGAGAAAGAGCCCTGCATGCTCTTCATGAAAACATCTTCTCATCAGAAACGAATACTTCGTAGAATGAGGTCTCAAAGCATTACAGTGTCATTCACAGGAACCCATAGAACTATGAAGCAGACCTCCTGCATGTTTAACCAAATGAATTAATTCCAAGTGAAATATTAGAACTATCAGTGCTAGTTGATTGAGAAAGTCAAATCGACTACTGAATGCGCTTTGCAAGTGCAGCAGGTTTTCTGCTTATAATTTGCACAGTCAGGAACTAGTGGGAGAAAATGGTAGATTTTACCTTCAGATGAAAAACATGTAGTTGAAGCAGTTCCCAGATATGAAATCATCAGGCTGCAGTGCCAGATTTGACTTTTACTGTCTAAAGAATTTTTTCAGAAATGAGGAGTAGTCATGTGAAGGTGATTTTTCCAACGAAAGATTTTCTAGGCAACTGCAGCATTAAAGTGCTTAGCTTCAGAGAAGTCCTACCCTTTCTGCTCTGAAGTTAGTATCAAGCACCTACAAATACTTCTGCAGTCTCAGAGCCACTGAAGAACTTGTATTGGGTTGCCTGCTTTTCTGATGCTGAAAGGGAACAGTCGGAATGCATCTTCCCACACTAGCTGTAAGTTAAGAAAAAAAGAATCAACCTTCACGTTTCATATCAGATGACAGACAAATATTCACATTTGTAGTAACTTATGACTTTACTGTTCCATCTTATGCTGACCATTCAAAGAACTACTCTTTTTTTATGGAGCTGCATAAGCAGTAGTCTACATGTGTTTATTATGTTCTAGGGCAAGAACCCATTCTAGAAATCAGGTGAAATCAAATCCAATTTTACTTTTATTGTCTTTATTACAAGTGGGTTAATAGCTAGCAAATCAAAGAAAGCAGCAGCCTTGCTATCTGATTATTTCTTTCCCATTTTGCTGTAGCATGTCACCTAGTCTTTCTAAGATTGACACCATCTCCAACTCTCCAAGTATATGTCCAATATCTAAACACTTGGTGCATGCATGAAAATAATGATTGCATGTTTATTGGGTGGCTGGTTGTAACAGAATGAAGACATTGCAAAAGCTGTCTTTATCCCTGGGTGCCAGAAGTTGTTCAAAAGTTGAACTAGAAAAAAAACAATACCTTGAGTAAGGGGTTAAAATGTACTTTTTTTTTTTTTAATTACAACTGTACATTTGAGAATGGCACTTGTTAATCTCTTATCAAAGCATTCTATTTTTCTTTGATCTAACTGTAATTTATTGAAAGCATTTGCCACAGGCATCTGTAATCCTTCTTTAAACCCCTCCTGTGCGTTCCACTCTGTTCCAGGCTGGCCTTTTTCCATCCAGCACAGTGAATGTATTCTTCCTTTTATTTGCATGTGCATCTCCCATTTGTTTCCGTGGGAGTTAAAGGCACTCACACATACATGAATAGTCCTTTCAAGTGTATGTTTTCTTTCTACTTTGTTTCACATGTTCATTAATCAACATGCTACTCAAGAAAATCTCAGTTCTCTGTATTAATGGAGCCTTCAGAATATGGTGAAAAGATAAACATTTTCTTCCTTGTTATTGTCTAAGAATAATGGCAGGGACATGTGGTGGTAGCTTTCACAGAGTGATAGTGTTACTGTAACATCTCTATGACATTTTTATAACATTAAGAGGGAAAGTTTTGAACCTCAAACTAAAAGCTGGAAAATGGTGGAACCTCTGCCACCTGTAAATGCCAAGGCAAGTGGGCAGTACAATTTTAAAGCAATCCAATAGTCATTCTGTACTTGCAGTGAAGTATTTGTCTTCCTTACTCCTATATTTTGCATTGCTAGACCATCCCAAAGCCATCGACTTGGCTGCAGTGAAAAGTACATTTCTGAAAAACGTGGCTAATACATTCAGAGACTAACATACCCATTTCTTACTGAAAATAAAAACCAAGCACAGTGAACTTAGCGATTCCTTAACTGTCAGAAATAGTGAGGGACTTAGGTGCTGACTTGGAAACAGAATGTGGTAACTTGCAGGTTCTTGGTCTGAGTGTGCCTCCATGTTCATAACTAAATTATAGTTGGATGGAAAGAGTCCATGTGACTCTATAGATTTCATTTTAAAGCATAAACCTGTAAATACATAACTGAACAGATGAATATCTAAGCAATTCTATGACTAAGATAAATCACTGCACCATATTGATCTAGTCATGATGGATATCGCTGTCCCTGGGACACCAGTGTCAGGCAGACCGATGTGTTGTTTCGGACTCTGACTTCTTGCTCCTCAGGTCCCCATAGTGAATCACCATACAAAGATGTGTCTATTGGCTCAGCTTAAAGAGCACTGCTATTCAGGAGTTCTTTCTCCCATTCAATGGTAACATAAGTTCTTTCCAGAGATATAAAATGCAGGTGGGTAACGAAGTATACACATTAGATTTTCAAATTCAACAAAGTCTCCTCACTATCCTAGTGACAAGACAGTGTTTATCCCTAGGAAGTTATTTAAAACTATTATTGCATCATTGCAGGTGAATCAGTTAAAACTTCATAAAAATAGGTGGTGTTGCCCAGATTTTGTAAAAACAAGGCATTTGAACTTCTGTTTCATCTTTGGCACTGTTATCTCACATGATTGTTCCCGTTTCTTATCAGTGCTAGAGGCTTAGTCAAGGCTGGAACATGTGACAACAGGTGATTCACTTTGTTCACCTGCTTTTCAGTCAGGTGGCTTTTCCATGGAAGGCACTTATGTGTGGCTTCAGACCACATTAACAGTTCAAGAGGCAGAGGAAGAGGTGTACTTCATGTGTCGCAGAACAGTCGCCTCTCATTTTCTTTGTGTTAGAGACTGCCTTTTCAGATCAGAAAAAAAATTCTTCACAGAAAGAGTCATCGGGCACTGGCAGAGGCTGCCCAGGGAGGTGGTGGAGTCACCTTCTCTGGAGTTGTTCAAGGAACGGGCCGATGAATTGCTTAGGGACATGGTTTAGGGGAGTGATAGGAATAGTTGGACTCCATGATCCAGTGGGTCCTTTCCAACCTGGTGATTCTATGATTTAAGGGCCAAATGCCACTCCACATATTCTGGATTACCAACCTCATCCTGTCCTTTCAACACAGACATTTGTTTGAGGAAGAACCAGGCCCACTACTGAGCACGATCAGTTGCCTTTTCAAAACATATGAAACCAGGCAACATGAGAGTTTGGCAAGAAAATAGAGCTTGAGAAAATAGAATGATGGAAGATCCAACCTCAGCAGATATAATCTTGTATTGAAAAAAAAAGCCTCCAAAACCAATAATGAGTAGCTTAATGAGTACTTTCTTTTACGTGTGCATTTCCTTTAGGGCAGATACATCAATTATCACAGCATTTTTTGACATAAAACTTTTTGATGCAAGCTTATTCTATGTTCTGTTGACTTTTGTTTTGAAGACATGCACTGTTCATCATTAAATGATCATATGTTTATTTCCAGGCTGAACTCAAATCTGGACTGACATTCCCCCCAAAACTGCTAGGGAATAAAATCTATTTCAAGAGATGCTTGTTTTTTTAACAACTCCTGCTAAATGTCTTTTCTTCTGCCAGGTGTCAGTTCCTAATTCTTTGGTAGTCTTCCTTTAAAAGCATGCTTTCAGACAGACCACCACATGCCTCTTAGGTTTGTTTATATGAGTTATTTTTTGTGCTGAAAGGTTCTTTTCAGTAATTTTCCCCTGCATCTGTATTTGGAACCCTGCAGGCCCATCCCTGGGGGAGATCAGTCCAGTCACACACTGGGGTAACCTGGGGACAGGCTCGCTGCCCATGTGGATGCAGGGTCCTCCAACAGTCGCCACATTAGCCATGCATGCTGTGAGCTTAAGGCAGGGAGCCTCGTTACTGGTGAAGGCATGATGGGGTCATACAGCCTCAGAGCCATAACACATGGCGGCAGATTTTACCCCAGTGCTTCCCCATATTTGCTGCACCGACGAGCAGTGTAACTTTACCCAGAGGCCTTGGGAACACATAAGGATAGGACATACACACTTGCCGCTAGCTGAGAGAATTAGGTAGGGGAAGACCACACTGCACACAGGGATTTATTTGATTCTATGGTTATCATGAGTTGCAAATCGCAAATTGTGTACTTGTGCAAAAGTTAGTAATAAGGGCAGATTTGTTCATTTATGAGGTGATGGTTTTGACCACCTGCTGACAGACATTTGAAATATAGACCACTAATCGCGGTGTAAGGATCTGCCTATTTTGTCTTGGCAGAAATAGCCACAGGCACAAATTATATAAATTCAATCTATGTATAGAGTCTATAAAATGTTAAAGTTAATTAATGAGATATAGCTATTGAAATATAACAAGACCTCCACTGCAGAGAAAAGTGTTATCCCAGGAATAACCTGTGTTTTATCTTGCGTTATTATGCCATCGATACTGAATGTCTAATGGCTTTAGACCTTTTAGAAGGAACTATAATTCTTTACTTGACAAGGTAGTAAAAAATACCTTATTTAAGAGCTACTTCAAACCCAGAATTTACACACATATTTGGTTGGACATTTAAACTCATTTTTAATTATTATACTTCCAGCATTTCACTCAAGCAAGTAATTCAAAGTTTTTGGAATGAACTGGTAAGTTTTACTTTTAGATTATCTATCAGGATATTCTATTTCTCTTTCCAGGGAGTAAGCTCTTCAGTTCATAATTTATAGGAGTTGAAGGCTATGGCCTAAATGCTACTGTCTCTTGAGATACCGTAGATGAGTCTGAAGTCTTCCCCATAATCAGCTCTCATCTCAAACTGGCTAAAACCAGCGGGCTGAAGCTAATGTGTCCAAGGTGGAGATGACATCAATGAAGGAAGCCCTAGAGCTATTCCATTGCTAGGTAGAGCACCATCAGTTAAAAGCAGAAATACCAAAATCGTAGATTAGTCTACAGTGCCTTTTGAAAACCCAGCAACCACAAAATAAGTGCTACTTTCAGCTTCTTCACAGAAGTTTGTGCTATAGTTATAGTGGATTTGACCTTGGTTGTCCCAGTTCACTGAAGATGTCAAACAACGATTTCACCCTCTCTTTGACCAGCACACAGCAAATTTATCTCATTCATATCCTGCTGGCTGTGTGCCTTAGCCAGTGAGATGGCTCATGAAGAACTGTCACAGGAATCAAAGCATGAGTATAGAAGGCATTGCTAGATGCAATAAAAGGACCACAAACATCACCATGTTGAAGTTCGTCAAGGCTTTTCACCTCTCTCTCAGGACAGTATTTGTCTAAAGTCAACTAAACACAAACAATCACAAGAATTTCCAGCTGGCAGGAACAAGTTATTAATACCAATACTGCTCACAGGGGAGAAATGGGAACAGCCACTCTGAAAAGTTCATCAGGTGATTCTTGTTCTAATCATGGATGAATTTCCACAGTCATGTCTTCCCAGTTTGCAAGGACAGCTATTTGTGAGATTATTGCTAGGCTGGACTAGTGCAGGGAACTCTTCAAGTTTAACATACTTCCTGCCTCATTAAGAGTACTTGAGCCTGAGAGGTGAAAAGGAATAGCTGCTTTTTAAAAAAAATGACATAATGGTCCCAAGTGAGGAAAAGAGTCTATTTAGAAGCACTAGTCAGAAGTGGACAAACTCAGCTACTCCAAGGAGCTCAAAATGAAGTTCCAAACAGATTTCCCTACCAGAGCAAGTGCAAGACCACCTATGCAGCTGCATGCTGATGGAGCCACTAACTCAAGGGAAAACATGTGGGGTTAGAAGCTCTCAAAAGTTTTGGCTAAGGGCTAATAACATCAGCAGCTGCTGACTCCCTTCTACTCTGGCTATACAGGGAATGCAAGCCCTTCACACTAGAAACTATTCCCAGCTGCAGCTGCTAGGTATTCATAACAAATGTCTAGTGGCTAAAATTGTGTGCTGTGGACAGTGTCATCTTTCATGTCACATGGGGACAAATGTGTATTCCCCACTGTGGCTGGGATACTGAGTTGTCATCCTAACAGCATCTGGAGCCACGCTCCTAGACCAGGAACTCCTGTTATGGAGCGTTTAAGTTGTGATCCCTGCTGATGCCTCCTTTGTATCGAGTTCTATACCTTTCTGACGGTATAGATATACCAAAATCAGGTATCTGCCACTGATGCCTCACTGCAAGAGAAGAAGTGTAACAGTAGTAGCTGTGTCCATGACTTGCATTTAAGTCAGGTTTGATTCCAGGTTACAGCAGGACAACGGACGAGCATGTCCTGTTCCAGAGTGCCTGCAAGTCTGTGCTTCCTACCGCAGCCTTTTGTACTTGTGTTTGGGACCACCTGGAGAAAACACAAGAAAGATTTATTCTGTTGATGAATGAAGAGTATGAGGTGCTGCTAACCAAAGTGATGGTTCTGCTGGAATGCTCTGAAATGCCTTTCTTCAAGTAATCCTGAATCAGTATTCTGGGAAGAATATGGCTTTCTACTGATTAACATTGTAGAAACAATCTGAGAAATATTTCCATGAATCAATTAGTATTCCAAATCCAGGAATTCTGATATCTTACAAAAATACAATTTTTGTTACTAATAATTTTGTTAAGATGCAGTGAGATGCCACAAACAGCTAGATGAGCTGTAAAGCACACAGAAGAACTACTACAGTGTGTAGGGATGCCAGTACAGCCCAGTGACCAGAAAGTGCAATGTATCCCACATATTGGACCTGTTAGGGACAAACACTACACCAGCAAATGTGTCCTTTTACGCCCCAGTGAGTTACACGTGAGCCCCAGTGCCTTCAAATCACTTCAGTCCAAACACAAGTGTGTGGCACAGTTGACCTGATTATATATATCACATTCAGACACATCCTGGACATTCTGGACTTAGTGAAAATATTTGGAACAACTCCATTTTGTGCACAGCAACTACTTGGCTGGGATTTCCTGATGTTCAGCAGCCAAATAATTGGAAGGTTTCCTCTTGAAGTGGTACGTTGCATATTGCCATCCCAAATCAGTAGAACTGGCACATCTGATAAATGTATATGATTGTCTGGCTTTCTCCAACTCTATATCTAGAGTTGATAGCTGAGTTTTGAACTCAGGGCCAAAGGCTCATATACAAGAGAATGAAACATTCGTTTGCTTTCTCTACTTTGTACAAAGTTATGTTAGAACCCAATTCTGCTCCTGTGAAAGGACAGGACATTGTATTATATACTATCAACCTTTAAAACCTTCTGGGATTATTTTTAAAATGGCAAGAACAGCCACATGATTTTGTTCTTGTTTACAGGACAAATGTTCTCACAAAATAAATCCAGCAACAAAGGGGAGTGGTGGAGAAAGCTGAATAGCATTTGGTTTCACTAACAGTCTAGTCAGATGAAAATATCCTTCCTATATCTGTAACTCAGGGTGTGTTGCTGGTGTCGTGAAGCCAAGTTGCATACTGCTCAGCCAAGAGAGCAGCACTTTGGTCTGATGTGTCAATGATAAGATTTACTAGAGTATACTTATGTGTATAGTATCAGTGTAAAGAGGCACAGCAATGTTTGTTATCAAGTATAGAAATAGCCTCATCCTGAAACATGCTAATATTTCCTGCTTAGTGCTGAGCCACCAGACTCCTGGGGGAGTTGATTGGAGCTGAGAGCTTTTGGTACGTTAGGGTGCTCCCCGTACAGAGGGTGATGCACAGGATCCTGTTCCTCAAATACTGGCAAGCCCTTCTTCTTCCTTGTAGTTTAATTCTAGAATTTTGCACTGGCAAGTATGTTTTGTGTTCCCCTGTCATTACACACATAAATTAAGGTGCAGTGAGATTGAGAGATGAGCAAGAAAAGTCCTTTTAAAACAGTTTTGCCATAGCTGAATGAGCATTTTCTGATGCAAAGCAGAAAAAGTGTTTGTCCCAAGGGAAAACTAAAAGTTAGCTCAACCTTGAGTCAATAATGCCTCTTCTGTCTCTGATGCTTCTCTTAGATGTGCATTCTCTCTTCATGTACTAATTTGATCTTTTATTTCACAAAGAAACAATTCCTGCAAAGCGTAAGGTTTCTTAATCTGTGCAAGAATTTTGTCTCTGAGTTTGACTTGGGTGTTGATTCGGGTTTCTGTTGCTGAAGAAACTATCTTAGAAACTATTGAAGTCAATCTATAGCTTAATTGTTCAGGATTTCTAAATTTTCTTACAACTTTTACAGGAGAGTATAAAATATTTTTAAGGAGTGTTTTAGCTCAAGATGACCCTCTCAATTGGATGCCAACAAACAAGCAATTTACTTGAAATTATGTGTCTGGGAAGGAAAAAATACCCCTAATGGGTTAGAAATTCATAAACTTGCTCAGAATTTAGATTTATAGAGGATCTCAGGTTTTTGGCTTGCTTTATGAGAAGAATCATTCCCAGTCATGGTGGTATTGTGTCTGCATTTTTGAATGTCAAACAGATCGTACCAAAACCACTCACAATTACATTTCTTAAATTTACTCTCACAACATGATTCATCATGAATACCATTATGCTAAAAATAAAAAGAATGGTCATTAATTATAATAAATGTAAACATATGCATTGCTCTTTGCTATTCCTCAACTATTCCTTTCCTGTTTCTTTTATAGCCTTTCTAACAAGTCAATGACTCTCTAATCCATAACTTCTAATCCCCAATACTATATTCTAGCATACTAACATGTTCCTGAAATAAAACCCTTTATTTTCTTATGTCAGTTGTATACTTCAACTCCCACTCAGATATTTGGAAGCATTTGAGGAATAGTAGATGTGATCATACGCGACACAAAAGACATCTAAACACAGGGCTGCAGAATTATGTGGTATTAATTTACATAAGGTAGGTACTTATAAAACACAATATACTTCTCTATGACAGCATGATTTAATGTAATTTATTCACATTCATACCATATCTTCTTAACGCAAATGGAAACACTGTTATTTGCATAGCATTGTATTTTCATAAAATGGCATAACAGTTTATTAGAATACTAGAATGGTATTGGTCAAGTCTGAATGCAGCTGTTTTTAACTAGAAAAAATAACATAAAAATATCTATTATGGCTCAGAGATAATTAGAATACAACAAACCTTGTCAAGAATCATTAACTGTGGTGTTTTGTTTTAATTCACAGCTGTACCTGCACACTGCCAACAAGATGTGCTGCACTAGCAGGTGTTTCTACTAAGGACCACTGACCAGCTGACCTCCTGGCAGATAGCTAATAAGAGAAGAGAGGAGACCAGACCACCCTCATGTTGGAAAGCAAGCTGGAGTAGAGTAAAGCAGAGCAACTTTCAGTGATAGCAGTCTCCTTTCAGGCTGAAGTAAGTGTTACCTTTATTTTGGGATACAGTTAAGAGAGATCTGCTTACTTGTTTTACAGTAGTGTGCTGTAGCCTGTTTACTGTGGTTGTGTTTAATTGTTGTATGTAATGGTGTCTCAAAGGAGTTGTGCTTTGAGATATTTACCTGTGTGATCTGCGATGTTGTGTAGGTGTTCAGATTTTGTTTGGATGTTTCTATTCTGTTCTTTAACTTGCTGCCTTTGCCTGAGGTGACTGACTCAAAAAAGAAAAAAAAAAAAAAAAGTCAGATAAAACTTCGTGAACTTCTGTGGATCTGTAACTCTAAGCTACTTGCGATGCTTTTAAGAGTTCCCTAATTCCTAGGACAGAAGATAAATAAGAGAAGAGGATGGATATGAGACCTGTGTTTCTGTAAGAGCAGTGAGAAAGGGGCTAAGATGTGAATAGGGACCTTCAGTCTGTGTGATGGACCACTTGCTGACCTTCTGCAGGAGCAGTTTTTTCAGTGGGGTAGAGAAAAATGAGCTCGTGTTTGGTGTTTTGGGTTTTTTTTATGACTCTGCCGGTAGGACACTGAACTAGGAAACTACCAAGGCATGGGAGCTGCTTTGGGACATACTACAATGTATCTATGAATAGCAATACTAAGGACCTTAGGGAAGAGAGAAAGAAATGTATGCGCGATATTCTTGTCTGCTCTGGAAGCTGAAACTTTCACTCAAACCCCCATGTACATAGAGGGGCTCATGTCTGTCCAGAGTGAGGTGTGGAGGAGCTCTGCCGCTGGCTGCACGTGGCTTCTGCTCTAAGGTCATCTCCACTGATAGTAAATGGTCAACGAGTCCTGGAGGCATCAGGGTCCTTTCTTACATTGTGAGACAGCAGAGGTTGTCACTGAAAAGTATCTGCTGTGACATCAAGCTGTATTTTGACTAATATTGGTCCAATATACACCTTAGTTCTTATTCATGGGTCTCAAGGAGCAAGAAGAACACATTTAAAAGAGTTGCCAAACACAGCAAATGCAGAGGGGCTTGACTTTTGTAGGTGTATTTCCCTTTTGGTTTTGCTGCTTCTCTAAAGTCAGATGGCTCTCTAGGCAGCTCCGCAGTCTCTGCGCTCTGTAGACAACAGCAAGTCCTTGTCAAAAGCTCAATGTTATCGTCAGCCTTTTTGTGTCGCTACAGATCTACAGTCAGGGCAGGATACTGTTGTCTGTCTTGCCTTTACGATGGTGCATTGCAACTTACTTTTCCTCCTTGCATGTTTAAAAACATTGTGAGTGATGCTTTGCATAATATTTCGTGTCCCTGAATCCTGTCCCTTTCTGTGGCAGCTGGAGCAGGTGAGCTGGATGACTAAATAGTGCTTGGCTACAGTTTTCAGCCAGAGCTTTCCTGTGACTGTCTAGTATTTCTAATACCCTGCTAACTGTCTCCAGAGCTCCTTGTTACAGGTTCTCTCATTACAGACACTAATTGTTTCTTCCCCTCTGTCCCTCAGCGGCAGTGAGGCTGCAGAGGAATGATGTGTGGCAAATAGTTTGACTCATGCACACCTTTAGCCTCTGTGCTCGGCAATGAGACCTGCATTTGCACATTGGCTTAGGGAGGAATGATTTCCATAGCAACCACAAGGATATGTGGGATAGTATGAATACTGCCTTGGAGAGCATGTTAAGCACCTTCTTAAGAAATAACTGACTACGCGGGCTCTGAAAAAGACACTCGCTGTGTGGGGCAAGTGTTGTGTAATCTTATCTTTTGTAGCAAAAAATGAGATTATCTTTGTGTTTTGTTTCAGACAGTGCCACTTCTTTTTTAAAAGACACCAAATTGCTGGATATAGAGATTGGGGGGCTTCCATTTTGTTTATGTAAGCTGTCAGTGGGTGCAGATAGTACAGGAAGGTGGTGATCACTTATTCAGCAGCACAGTGAATTAATACTCTTAGTGAGGATCTAGAGGGAAGTTACCTGAGGCAAGCATAAAGGGAGAGGGGCGCATAACAGCTCAGTTAAACAGAGGAGAGGGAAGCAGGATCAGATGGCAGTCTCTTTAAATAACAGGTTTTATGGTTATTACTGGGGGACAGGCTTTTGCCATCAGAAGACAGGGAGGAGATGCTCTAGTACTTGGGGATGCAGAGAAGGCAGGAAATATGCATGAAGGAATGAAAAACATTTAATTCTTTGTTGCATGCAAGTCTGCCTTCTTCTTGTTCCTGTTGTCTTTCTGCTTATCTTTGGTTTTGTTGCTTTTTTTTTGTTTTGTTTTGGGTGGATTTTTTTGTGGCGTTCTGCTTTACATCTACGCACACACAAAGTAGTCCGGTATCTGCACACCCTCACCAGCCTTCTCTGGGGAGGATGGGCAAACAAGCATGCTGGCTTCTGTAGGTTCAGGTGTGCTACTACTTCAGAAAGGTTGGCACCTTCCTTTTTGGTCCTTTTGTGAGCTCCTGGGACATGTGTCCCTGGGCACACATCTGCAGCGAGCTCTGCGGTGCCAGCAATGGTTACCTGGATACACACAACTGTGTCTGTCTGAATGGCATGAGAGTGGGAGGAATTGCTTCAACTCATTATAGGTGGAATGAATAAAAGTAACAATGCTGATTTCATCGCTTCCTTGGTAAGGTGATCTCTAATCAACCCCATGTGCTGCACTGCAGCACAAGTATCTTAAAAATAAGCAGTTCTGGAAGGGGAAAATTTCTCCTTTTTTTTTTTAGTTATTTAATTTACCCTGTTAAACTTACTGATGCTCAGGACAGTTAAAACCACTGGAAATCTTGAATCCCATGCTTGAGCTGGATGCTGCAAAGAGGTCTCTACCTGTGTTATGGAATTCCTGCACCTTCCACACATGAAAAATACCTGGATGAATTTGTACAGCCCGTTTTCTTAGAGCTTTTTCTACCTTTGATAAATGATTACTGTTCCTGACCAGATATATATTCTGACTTGTAGAATTACCTCTTCCCCATCCTCCCCACTCCAGCCTGAAGATTTCACCCTGTTGTTTCCATGTGTGCATGCAAAGCTCGCAGCAACAATGAGAGCTGAAGGAACATGCAGTATGGCAGGTAGATGATGACATGCCATTTTTTTCCATTTGGTACTTTAACAGTGAGAAGGCCTGTGTGGGGACAGTGGCAACTGGTGTCTGGCTCTGTACAGGCTCTGTTTGCAGTCTGCCAGTAAAGCAACAGCTGGAGGACTACCTGGGTCCTCATATTTGCAAATCTCCTTTGGAAATGCATGTACTTTAGCTCTGGCGTTTGTTCTGGCGACCCATGCCGGCAGAGATCAATAATGGTGGGCTATCCCACGGCATCTGCTGCTGTGGGGTTTAGATCTTGGGAACAAAGGTAAGTTATTTTCCTTCAGCGAGTATCGTGTACTCCCAGCTTATGCTTTAATAGGATTAAACAGTCTCAGCATGGCCTTGGCAGGGTTGCACATACCCCAGGGCTGGAGAGTCTAGACTCTGCCTGCCCCAGGCATCTTCACCTCCTTGAAGCTGGCATGGTTCCAAGGGCACCTTGTGGATGAATTCAGCCCTAACACAGGCTGCCTCAGTCTGGGATCAAGTTCTTGTCCTGTATTTACCTGCTAAACTTAGTATATCAAAGGCTAATGATGAGCTGGAATACTGCATGCTCTTATGCAACCATTGTACTGATGGATGCATAAAAGAACTGGGCAGGAGCCTTTAGGAGTTCAATGCCATCTCTCTTTGCTGGGATCTTTCCCTCCTCCCTCTTTTGTCAGTCTCTGTATGTGTCTTGGTCAAATAGAGACATGTAATATCTGACACAAAATGAGCATCTCGGGATGTTGTTGATCACAGAATTACCTATTCCAGGATGATCTGTTGCAAAGCAAGGGAGGTCCAGAGTCTGGAGTGGGGTGAGATGACAGCCAGGGCTAAACCGGTGCAAGCAACAAGTTTCAGCCTTAGAGCAGGGGGTCTCATATATCAAAATGAGTCCTGCCTTATTCTTCCTTCTCTGCAAAGAAAGTACAATTTTTCAGTAAAACTCTGACATACCACCAGCTACATGTGCTCTGTTTTTATACTTGGCAGGTCTGAGATTCAGAGGTTTTGGACTGATATTTTGGTGTCTGCCCAGTGAACATTGTGGAGGAAGTGTGTGTAGTTTCAGGATGGAGATATTGTCTTGTTGGTGCCTCTGACGGCAGCTCTGTAGAAGTGAGTTCCAATTAAAACCAATGACTTTAGAAGACCAGTGCTGGAAGTTGTTTTATCCCACGCATCCATTTTCTTCATGGAAATGCTATGTGTCTATGTCAAGGCTATAAAGTAAAATACCTCTTTTCCAGAAATGAATAAATTAATCATGAACATACCAAATGGCACTGTAGCATATGCTGAACAGAAAACAAAAAGGCAACAGCAGCTTGTAATAAAATTCATTTTATTGAAGCAGTAAAGATCCACGTGATCTTCCACCTACCCTTCAAGAGAGTAATGAAAGTGACTCAGCTTGGCAGCACTGGTAACAAGTAGTAGATGGCTTTAGAGTTGTTTTTGTTAAAGCAAAAACACATGTTAAATACAGCCTTGGATTGATCAGGTATTGTCTCCTGAAATAAGTGTGAGGAGGATGATCTGCCTTTACTGCTTTAAGGCTCATGCTAAAAGTGTCAGGAGAAGAAAACGTCCTCTGCTGATAGCAATGCCTCTGTCTGCCATCTTCCTAGGGAAGCATGTGTAAAGCAGAGCTTAACAAGGAATAGTTCAGAGTCTTGCCAGAGGCTGCAGAGTGAGGCTGTGGCAAAAGGGGAAGATGAAGCTCTCTAAATGCTCAATTATCACAGCTGTTTGTAAGTCAAAACCACTGTTTTGAGGTCTTGCAATGGAAAGCTCTGTAGCAGACTGGGATGTTGAGCTCTGCTGCAGTAAATGAAATTGGTAAATCTCATTCCATGTTCATTCAGCTACTTCTCTTATCATTTTTTCAAAATACTGCTTATCTGTAGAAGCTCCGTAAGAATGAGCTGACGATGTGCTTCCCTAAAACAAGCAGGCAAAAACCATTTACAAGGCGCTAGAGTAGACGTAGCAAAATGAGCTGGAGATTGAACAGATTCCATCATTTGCAGGAAGGTGCTTTTAAAGGGTGTGTTGGAAGAGCAGAGTTGATCTGGTGCCCTGTGGTGCTGCTATGTGAAGTAGAAAGACAGCACAGATGGCTTTGGGAGGGGGAAACCGGTTTAGCTGAAGCACTTTGGCAAGTGAAAACTTTGTTATTAGCTCGATGTGAGGACAAGGTGCTGAAAGTAGAGGAGGAAAGGGGGTTTTATCTGTTGCACTGAAAATGCTCGTTTCTCACCATTGGGGAGCAGTCGAGGTCTGCTGGTGTTAGCTTCCCAGGGCAGAAAGACTGAAGTTCTGCCCCTGCTGGGCTCTGCAGAGCTGCTTAGGAGAGAAGAACACAAGCAGGAGGGCCCTGCATCCCAACCAGCTGTAAAAGAGGGAGAGGAACTTCTGTTCATAGCCAGCTGAGGAAAACAACTCTGGTTTTCTCAGAGCGGCACTAAACTCTAACAGAGCTTGGTTAGCAATGCCTGGGGATGAGAAGTTAGCTCTGTTATCTGGTATAACAACAACCCTATTAAATAGGCCTCTTGTTATGAACAAAATATCTCAGTATCTCATAGCAAGTGAGATCTCTCCAACACCAGCACTCTGGGGGTGTGAGTGATCCTCTTGCTGCACCCACACTTTACACAGTGATGGTTCTGTAAGGAAACCCTCATTTTTAACATCAAAAACTCCTAATAGTTCCTCCTCTGAGCGTTTCGAAATTTGAACAGAGGCCATGTTTTGTGACAGAAACTGGTGCAAATACCCTTATTTTGTCCTCAAAGTGTACGCTAATCACCCGCACACATACACATTTCATATGGGACAGCTCTGTGCAGCATCACTGTTCGCCTGGACTTCAAAAGCAGTAGAGATGTCAGGAAGGCTGTAAGCAGTACATTGGCTGATTTGAGCCCTGCACTGCATGGATGTCAATTCTGTTGTGAAGCTCGCCTGGGTCTGTGCATCCACACTCTCCCACAGCACTGAAGGCTCCAGAACAGCTGGCCCAGAGGTAGGTCCTGTGTCTTACCACAGAGAAGCTGTTCCTGTAGCACCTTTAGTGACAGTAGCCCTGAACAGAGACATTTTTGTCTTAGTCTTTCAACTAATCTATTGCTCATTCCTCTGCTCCATTGGCATCTTAGTGAGTTGTCAGCCAAACCTCCAGGTCTACCATGGTTCCATGGTAAGTACACTTCCACATGCAAGTTTGTAAAGTAAATGATTCTTTCCTGGCACAGTCTCCAAGATAGTGAAACATGTTCTACTGCAAGTTAGAGATCACTGCAGCTTTCAACAAAAGAGTTTTCCGCAGCATTCTCCTGGAGAAACTAGGAGCTCATGGCTTGGGCAGGTGTATTCTTTTCTGGGTAAAAATCTGGCTGGATGGCTGGGCCCAGGGAGTTGTGGTGAATAGAGTTAAATCCGGTTGGCAGCCGGCCACAAGTCATTTTCCCCAGGGCTCAGTGTTGGTACCAGTTCTGTTTTATATCTTTATCAATGATCTGCAAGAGGGGATCGGGTGCTCCTTCAGCAAGTTTGCAGATTGACGCCAAGTTGTGTGGGAGTGTCGATCTGCTTGAGGGAAGGAAACCTTACAGAGGGGTCTGGGCAGGCTGGATCGATGGGCTGAGGCCAGCTGTGTGGGGCTCAACACGGCCCAGTGTCAGGTCCTGTACTTGGCCCACAACAACCCCATGCAATGCTACAGGCTTGGAGACATGTGGCTGGAGAGCTGCCCAGCAGAAAAGGTCCTGGGGTGCTGATGACAGCCAGCTGAATGTGAGGCAGCAGTGGGCCCAAGTGGCAAAGAAGGCCAGTAGCATTTTGGCTTGTAACAGCAATAGTGTGGCCAGCAGGACCGGGGAAGTGATCGTCCCCTATACAGCTGCTGGTGAGGCCACACCTTGAATCCTGTTTTCAGTTTTGGGCCCCTCAGTACAAGAAAGACAGTGAGCTACGGGAGCACATGTGGAGAAGGGTAATGAAGCTGTGAGGGGGCTGTGGAGCACGAGTCTAATGAGGAGCAGCTGAGGCAACTGGGCTTATCTAGTCTGGAGAAAAGGAGGCTGAGGGGAGACCTTATCGCTTTCAAACTCCCTGAAAAAAGGTTTTAGTTAGGTGGTGTTTGGCCTCTTCTCGCAAGTAACGAGCAATAGGATGAGAGGAAATGGCCTCAATTTGTGTGGGGAAGGGGCGAGGGTAGGCTAGATATTAGGAAAAATTACTTCGCTGTAGGGCTGTCAAGCACTGAAACAGGCTGCCCTGGGAAGTGGCTGAGTCACCACCCCTGGAGGTACTGAAAAGACATGTGGATGTGGCGCTTAGAGAAATGGTTTAGTGATGGATTTGGCAGCGTTATGGTTTATGGTTGAGTCAGTGATCTTAAAGGCCTTTTCTGACCTAAACAGTTCTCTAAAAACAAATTCCAAGAGCAAGGTGCATATTCTCCAACCTACAACACAAATGTACAGTAGAATGCATGTTCTCAGGAGGAAGAAACCTACTAAAACAAGACACTCTACTGCACGTGCCTGAGGGTGGGTAGGAATGAACAGCATGTGACAGACCTTAGTTACATTTTCTAATGCCAGACTGGAAGGTGCTGAGCTGATAAGCTGGATGTAGGAGCCTAGACAGAACAGACCTAAAGAGATTTCCATGGATCAATGTGCTTTCGTTACGAGTTTTTCAGTCTTTTTAGAAATTCAATTGAAAAAGAATATAACAGTTGATCCAGCTCTGAAATAATTCTTGGAAGTTAAATGACATTTCTCAGGGATGTCTTGAGCTCCTTGGATGGACATGGAGATGATCTGTGTCAAGGGTCTTAGCTGTACAAAGTGCACCTTCAAGCATTACTCAAGAATGAGCAATGTGGCTTGCTACATAGTGGTGTTTCCTGAAAAAAACCCACTCATGTTTTTTTTTTAAATTAGGTTTTAGTGTCATAAAAAAGAAAAAGTGGAGAGGAGAAAATTTTCCTGTGAAGGCTACGGTGAGCAGGTGTTGAAGATGGATGGGAAGAAGAGAGAAGAAGCACACTAGTTAAAAGAAGTCATCTTGCTACTTATGATGCAAAAATTTTATGGGTTCCCCTCAGCCTGTTTGTAAGACCTAATGGTTCATCTTATTAAAGTGGAGTCATTTGAAACTGAACAATTGGCTATTAAAAGATCAGAAACTCAGAAAATATTTGCCTCGGTCTTCATCACAGATTTGGCCCATGTCTATTCCTTTTAATGAAAAAAACTCAACATCTTGTTCCTTCCTTTCTTTAATCTCATATTACAGGAGTTTTAATAACCTAGTGCAGAACAGATGTGTTGAGCAGGAAAAATGGGAACAGCACAGAGACACACTGTGGATGGTAGAGAGACAGTAATAAAGGATTGAGACAATAATAAAGGATTGAACTTGTGGAAGGATTACGGGGAAATGTCATTTACAGGGTACCTTTTAAAATTAATTTTAATAAAATGGTAAGCAACTGTATGGTCTGAAACTTTCTGTGCTGATATCTCTTAGTATAAACCTTCTTGGCAATTTTTCTCACTTTCAAGAGACAGACTTCAGACCTTGGAGGATACAGGGATTTGCAAAGTGGTAAACATGGTAACTTTTTCTAGGAGAAAGTGTTTTGAAATAGTCTTAGATCAGAGACACTTAACAGCAAACCAAATTTGTGCATTTAAACTTGCCATAAAATGAACATAGTAATGGTTAGCTTATGTTTATGTCCCATGATTCCAGGTTATATTTTATTAGCTTACTGGTCGATGTCCAGCTGGGCAAATCTCACTGCTTTAGCTCATGCTTTTTCAGCATGCTGTACTGAAGTCACAGCCTGACTCCTCCAATAAAGTATAATTGTTGCTGAGTATATAGCAGCCAACATCAGACTTCAAATGTGTACTACTGTTTGGATTATGGACCCACTTCTTTGATTCCAACAGTAATCGTTGATGATCTTGTAATAAATCTCCCTAGCTATTTACAAGTGAATAAGCTGTGACATTAGAATTGTGATGCTCTTCAGAGTAATAATAAATTTTCAGATCCTTGTCCCAAGTGATTGGCCCTTTAGTAATGTGGGATAAAACTTCCTGCAACCTTCATGAGGTACTATTCCTGTTGCAGTAAAGAGCATTCCTTTTTGTTTTCAGGTCAGATGAGAAATAATTTTAATGGTAATGATGTGAAGCTATCGAAAAGCCCAAGAGGGGTAGGATGTTGGGAACTACACTGCAGTTCGAAGCAAAGAGTGAGAGTCATGTCAGGTCTTAAGATCTTCACGGAAAATGACCTATAAACTGCTCTTTTTCTGTTTTGATGATCTCTTTTTCTTTAAGACAACTTCATCCTTAATGTAAATGTATAAGTGTTACTCCTTGGCTTTTACTACTCCTTGCTTTTCTTGTTTCTTTAAGAGAAAAGAGAAAGTGCTGCAGTCTCTCTTTCCTTCTGTTCCAAATGATTTTTTATTTTTTTCTGCTCTTATTTTAAAATCCTGAGGCTAAGCTTTCCCTGAAGACTCTAGTTTTCCAATTTCCAATAACTCCAAGTTCACCCAACATAAGCTTGTTCCCCTCCTGTGCCTCTACTGCTTATGCTTTAGGTGCTGCTGCAAATGTGGCAATTTCACTTGATTGCTTTCCATTTTCCCCTCTGCCTACAGTAAATTTTGGATAGCATCCACCCAGCTATTCATCCATTTTTTTGATCCTTACTCTGCTACAATTCAGGATATTAATATTTTCTCCGCCTCTGTTTCTCTGTTCTCTAAATCAAAATCACAAACTCAAGTAACCTGGGTCTATTAGCTACATATGAAGAAGTAGGTACTTTTTTCCTCCCCTGTGGTCCCTCAGGTCTTGGTAAGAATCCATCCTAGTGGTTATTTACCTATCTTATATTCATGTCAGTTTTCTGTTTCGATTATCCAGAGAAGCTTTCCTTGGCTTTGCCCCTGCTGCTGTCTCTAAGCTGGACCCCAAAGGCTCCCAACCGCCATCTCACAGGGGCTTTCTGCAGAGCAGAGAGCTCCTCCTGCAGGAAGGGGCTGCTCTAGCAACCTCGGCTGCTGCAGGATGCCTGGAAAGCAAAGCTTCCTTCTGCACATCCTGGCTCCAAAGTCCCTCAATGTCTTTGGAAGAGCAACTGATAAGAATTTTTTTTTTTAAATATAGTGGCTTTTCATACAAAAGTATTGATTCATTAAAACAGATTTACCTCATCATGGAAACTTGCACTTCCTTAAATCCTTGCCCCTACCAGAATACAGAACAGCAAATAGCTACTGATTAGGATGTTTTTCCTGGCTAAGAAGAAACCTGTTCAAAGCTCTTGTTAGAAAAGGATATGATAAGGTTGTAAAACTGGGTATGTGGTGCATCGGGTGTGTTCTTGAGTCACTGAATTATTCTGAGATAGAAATTTTTTTGCCCATTTATCAAAGGGGTTCCTCTGTTCCTTTACTATTCAGGATTTATGTAACAAAACAGGAACTTTTTTCATAAAATTTTATTAACCTTATACCGAATTTCTATTTTTGAATTTTATATTTGACTTGTCATGTGTGGTAGTTTGCTTAGTGAGCTCTTGGTTGGCACTTGTCAAATGTGTTTGAGGATTACTAAATCCTATTGTATAAGAGCACATTCACGTAGCCAGGGGCCATACGAATATCTAGATAAATGCCCATGTGGATAAATTGCTTCTAATAGCTTTGTCTTTCTGTGCAAACAATATTTCCTTTCCTGCAAAGGAAGAGTATTGCCATAAACATAAAATACAAAAATATGAACAATTGGAGTTACTTCTATTAATTAAAAATACTTCTAAAGAAGTAAGACAAGAAAAAAGCATGTAATGTAATTTGCACATGATGTTTGGCATTCGTTTTTTGTTTAAATGTTGATATGAGATTCCAGCAAGAACAGATAACTGAGGAAGGTATCTTATTCCACTAATATGTGCTTGGCTGTCCGCAGAGGTGGTATGCTCCAAAGTGATCTCTTCTTAGTGAAGTGAGATGTTCCCAGCAGGGAGTAGTCCTTCCATAAACTAAAACAGTTGGGTTGTTTGGTGTTTGGTTTTTCGGTTTTGTTTGTTTGTTTTGAGCCTTGCTTCCCTCAGAACCCGGAATAAATGAGCAGAAAGATGACTGATAAGCAGGTGTTCCACTTAAGATACTGTATGCACTTGCAGGAATGAGCAGGCAAGAATTAAAATGCTCACAGGGGAAAATGAAAATGGGGACAACTAAAATATTTTTCCACATCTCCTCCTGCTATGACTGCACCATACATCTACCTCATTCTTTATTGTATGTGTTAGTGGAGAAGAGGGAGGATAAGCTAAAAAACTACCAAAAAGACACTTTTGCCACTCTAATTAAATATCGTTTGACTGCTTTGACTCCCTGGGGTCTGCCCTTTGTTGCCCTATAGGCGCTTTCTTCCTGTGCAGTCTCACAGTCCTCTGCTGCACCAATCTGTTAACACAGCTACAGCCACATACAGACTGTTGAATTAGCTCTCACTTGAACCTGCTGCACATGACAATAATGCCTGCCTTCTCTAAGGAATGACACCTAGGGGACAGCTGAGCGAGTCCCTCAAATAAGGACTTGGGCACTGCAACACAAATTTTTGGCTGAGGCTTTTGAGTACTAAAGAAAGACAAATAACTATGTTATCATGGTGGTCTGCCCATTGTTTTAGTATTCAGTCCTTCCAGTAAGTCAATAACAAGCATAAACTTATAGATGTAAACTTGTTCTAATGGATTTGTGCTGATTGCCAAACAATTAAAGAAAACTAAGCAACGGAGGCTATGTGGAAAAGAATGCGAGGAAAGGGTTTTCCCTTCAGTGAGGGAAGGAATTGTCTTCCCATGCACAAAGGACAGTCATTGCAATAGTCTCAAAATAATAGTAATAATGCAGTTACCTCCAGGCAACATTGGCCTCCAAGCAAGTAACAGGATTGTTATCATTATGCCCCCTGAATCCTAGTTACTGGGCTGGTGAGGAGGCAGAGTTTACTCTGCCTTCTACCTGAGATGTTGTAATATAAAGGCTACAGGAAAAAAACTCTGATTTGTGTCGACCACTCCATCATGGCATGATAAAGCAGGAAAGTAGAGCCATAGGAGATCTAGTTTGTCATGGAAGGACTGTAGCTTTGCCCAGTTTCATCTGCACTGGCTACTCTGGAAGAAAGAGTACTTACACATTTGCATGGTCATGGCCTGTGCTGACAGCAAAGATGCAGAGTTTCTCTTCTAGTTCCATGTAAGACAAAACTTCAAGCATGGCATTTGTAGTTTTCTGAAGGAGACAGTTGTTATGCTAGCAAGAAAAAAATAGCTTCTGATTTTCCCATGCTTTCCTTACAAAAAAAACCTGTGTCATCCAATGGCATTTCCATGTTCCATTCTGTATTTTCATTTCAAGACTCTTCCTCCCGCACACATTGTGACAGATATGCGAACTTCTTATTGAGTAGTTCAGAATAATTAGATCTCAAATTTATAAACAAGTTTCAGGGCACAAAAAAGAAAACCGCAGTTGGGAGTGCAAGTGGGACAGCACGAGGAGAGAACTGGAACTCACAGCAGCCCCTTCCCTGAAGTAGAGCAACCAGTACTGGCTGGAGTGGGGAACTTCACTTAATACCCAACAGCAATTCCCTAAAAATAACTCTGCTGTAAACTCACCCTAAAGTACATCACAGCATTGCAGGCTTGTTTTGACATCCCCTGAAACTGGAGCGGGAGGGAAGATGCAAAGCAGGCTTCTGTGACCAGTCATTTTGCTTCTAAAATTCACTACTATGTAAATTTTGGTCTACATTGTTCTTGTTTTTCTTCAGCTATCCTTGCATCTACACTTAATGCCAGGAACAGTCACCAAAATGGAAACTGTTAGGTATTTCAGAATCTGCTTAGAAAACAAATACTAAAACTGTAAGCGTGAGCAGATAATTGGGAAAGATGATGCTAAATGTTGGTTGTTCACAACAGCTGGGAGTTCATCTGTTGGTGATATCTAATACAAAACATACCTCGTACTGTCATGTATTCTATTTTTTACATCATGTTTAAACCTAAGGCAAAAAAAAAGTGGAAGAGGGAGAAAGGAGCAATATTTCAGGTGACTTAAATAATTTCACAGCAGCCCAGCTGACATCCCATTCTCAACCCCTAAAACCAATGCCAAAGGCTGAAGAGGAATGCATTCAAACCAAGCCAACTTCAGTAGAAATCGGGAAAGCTGCTGCCTCAAAATAACATGGTTGCTCTCCCAATCACCAGCTTATACAGCTGAGAGTACAAGAAAAGAGCTACAAGGCACATGTTTAGGAGAGGGAAGGTTTAAACAGGAAACTTCAGGAATGCTCGATATAATTTTCTTTTAGATCTGAGTTTTGCAAATTTCCTACCCCCTTTTTTTAAGCCAAATTTCTTTCATTCTTCCACACAATCCAGCACTAGATGCACAAGTAAAAATATTTTGTAAGAGGTACAAATAGAAACAGAAGAGTCGATTTATCCATTCCAATGGTTAATTGTTTATTTGTCTGAAAATTGTCATATAGTCACTGACCCTGGTTGCCGTTGGACCAACAGTCAAAGCTAAACTTTTCTTTACTGCATGTAATTAGAGTATCTGTCAGAAGACATAGAGGCCACAATAAAATTACCAGTTCAACAACTATCTGATCTATGTAGGTTCATTGAGTTATTGTCAAACCCTTGCTAGTCCTGCAAGCTGGAGTAAGAAAATCTTGATTAAAGGTTTAGATAGCTCCTTTCTGTTAAGAGCCTGGTCAGTTAGAGGTTCTGATTTCCCTTGAGTAGGGCTGGGATTACTGTTCCTGGAGCTGGTGTTACTGCCTGGGGTTCAGTTGTACCAGGTGTTGCCTGGGTGCAGAGGATAAAGCCAAACGTTGCTACAGGAAGGTGGAATTGCTTCTCCAAGCATGCAGATACCTGATGGTGAGGGAGATAAGCGGCCAGGGCTCCAGGATTGTGAGCAGACACCACTGCATGGGGGCAATGGCCCTGATATCCAGGTGCCAAACTGCTGCCAGCGCTGCTGATAAAGCAAGAGAGAGGCTTGAAGGAAGGATTCAAAAGGGGATGAGGAGTACTGTCTAAACACTGGTAAAACCATCTCCCCTCAGGGCAGAATGGCAGGGATAGAAATGTCTGTTCAAAACTTCCGGGTACAATACAGGCTGACAGTTCTCTCCTGCTAGGTATAGGACAGCATATCTTCCTGTTCCCCATACGCCCTTTATGCCTGTCACTGTAACAGGACAAACTATCCTGTTGTGTAGGAAAGCTGAACAAGAACTGCTGGTTATATGAGGAAAAATAAATATAAAAATAGTTATGTGCGGCGTGGGTGCTAACTGTGGTCCAGAAACAGCTTTCCAGTGTTTGTGAGGCCCTGGAAGATGGGAGAGGTCAGAAATTCAAACCACCTCCTTTCTGCAAGCGTGCTAGGATGACTGACCAAAGAGATGCTAGTCAAATAAATCAAATTCCTTGTGGTTTTAATAAGCACCCATTCTAGATCTGGAGGAAGCAGGATCACGCCTATTGGGCCTTATTGTGTTTTTTTTCCTCTGGTTCTGGTTGGAGATGCGGCTCAGGTGCAGGGCTCAGGTCAAGTGTTAGTTCTCTGAAGTTTCTGTTCCCAGGGATCCAAGTAATAATTTTTTCCATTTCTTCTATAGTGGCACAGTAGTTTGGTATCTCGTGAAAGTGCAAGCTGGGGACAGGCAGTGCACGCCCCAGTTCACTTGCTATTTGCTTCCCGACAGACCATTCTCACAATGCTTTGGGGACAACAGAGGAGACTTGCATACATGTGTGAGTTCATGCTTATGTAGTATTTGGTGGAGAAAAGAGTTGTTTGCTTTAATGCATTCATTGGTGTGGCTGCCAAATTTGTAAACTAAGTGATTCAATAATTCTTGTATTTTGATAATTGCTGTGAAACAAGATAATGTGAGAAAACTACAGACTTCTTTCAATGTTGAGTTGTGGATGTGAAATGTTTGACTTAATAGATTCATTAAAATACTTAATTTCTAGCCTTGCCCTTTCAGGAGGAAGGCTAAAATCACAGCTTGGGCTGACACAGAATTTTACAATCAGGAATCCTATGAATTATATTATCATATCAGAATATTTTAGCACTTTTTAAAAAAAAAGATAAGTAAAGCAGAAAGGAAACTTTTGAACAGGTTTTCTCTTCTACGAGGCTCCCCAGAAAGAATCTTTGCATGAAGGTTTCCTTTTTGTTTAGATTTATCAATTAAAGTTCTAAAATGCACTCAGTACTATATGAAAGGCACCTCAGCAGAGGCTTAACATTGATGTTAAAGGGACACGGAATGCTAAGCTGCCATATGGAACTGTTGAAAAAGCAACATGGATGAAGTCAAAGACAATAGCTCTTAACTTCGCTGTTCTGATAATTTAAACTCTGTCATCAGCTCTGTCCTTAGGTTACCTGCTTACAGCATATCCAGTTGCATGCCAAGCTGTGATCTCTTCTACCTGACAATCTGTTCTGCCTCCACAGTGATCCTGACCAACGAAAATATAGCTTCTTCCTTCAGCTTTGACCATTCTCTTCTTTGGTCACTTAGATTAGAAGGACACGAAATGCAAGTTTGTCCAAGCACTCTGGACTGTGTCAAACAGCATAATGTCTTTTAAAAGTCAAGTCTCTGAGCCCACGGTTTAGAGTTGTAAACCCATAGTATGAATCTTATCTCTTGCTAGACTGGCCCTGAACTTCACAGCTCCCCATCTTCAAGAAATAATAGTCTCTGGGCTCTTCTTATTAGAGAGCTGCATTATGAACAATTGCCAACTGAATGATTTTCCTCTCTACTTAGCAGTAGGAAATAAAATTGAAGTTGCTTTGCACCTGGTGAGACACAGGGGAGTTCCAAGGCCGAGGATGACACAAGATGCATTCTCTGCCGTAGGCAGTAGAAACAAAACATGTATTTTTAGATTGTTAATAAGTTATGACCTCAAAGAAAAGTAAGAGATGCCCTGAAAGTATTAACTGTAAGGACAAGGGGAGGGTGGTTTTTTAATTCTGCTCTTTATTTAGAGGAAAAACACAGCAACCAACTTGTGTAGTAAACTACTTATGTCAGAAAACGATGTGAGCTATAGTCAAAGGTCAGTGAGATGTTGTCAGCTTCTCTTTGTGACCACAACAGTGTCTGGTGGTGTATATTAGTCTTCACAGGTAGGAGAGTCGGATGACTCCAGTATTATGAAAATCAGCTTGATATATTAGCACTATTTTCCCTCTAGGAAGCTAAAGAAGAAAGGTCCTTAGGAGATAAGTTTGCAACAACATCCTGTAAGTGTACAAGGTGTCTGGGATGCTTTTTGCCCTGCTCAGCAGAAAGGCACTTTGTTTCACATCCCTGGCTGTGGAAGAGGAGGCAAAGATCATGAAGGAATACACAGAATCTGTTCCTTAAACTTAACCATTAATGTGCTTATCTTAAAAGAAAATTTCATGTTAATGTTACCAACCAACTGCATCAGACTTTACTTAATTTGTGGCCTGGTTTGGTAACACAATAATTAAAATGCACTATCCTCATTAGAAGGAAAGGTTTGTTGTACAAAAGACTAATTAGATTACTTATACCCTCAATGTCAAGAGCTTTTGAAATCAAACCAATAACTATGTATAATTCATGAGAGGTTTGTTTGTCTTCCACAGGTAATTACTAATCCAGAAAACAAGTACAAAATTAATCGTGATTTACCTTTGAGGAGCCTGTAGCTCCTCACTGTGGATTAAAGGAATGAATTGAGGCTTATCTGTTAAAAAAAAAAAAATCCAAACCAAAAAAAACCAAACAAACCAAAACAACAACAAAAAAGTGACAGAGAAAACATCACAGGAGATCTAGACCATAGAGCATTCTTCCTCCACAAAGCAGGAGAGACAACATTCTTAAATCGTACTAATGATATGCTTGCTGATGCTCTCTCCCTCTCTCTTCCTTTCCTTTTGAACCACCGGTGGATATCCCATGTGGTGTCTACAGAACCTATTGCAGGGCTTTACTAAAAGGATGGTTACTGCCTCATTGGGCTGTAAGTTGCCAGCTCCTCTGAGGCGTTTTGAGATGCAAAAAGCCCTTTCTGTCTAGTATGCTCCTAGCATAGTGTTCAGATCTAGCCTTGATGACGTTACCAGCACTGTTTATTTAGGGGGTGGGGTGATGGGGAATCAAACCCAAATAGAACCACCATGTAGTTGAGGTACATCTTAAGAACAACACTAAAGCCATCACTTTAGACTTTCCTGTTGAGACTGTGGAAGGTTTCACTACTGATTTTAATTGCATAATTATAAAACTTAACACTGCTATTTAGTCTTTTATCAGATTGAGCTGCTATGACTAACAAAAAGACAGAGCTTATGCACTCAGTGATCACAAAGAAGGAAATCAAATGGAGGATGCTTATTCAGTCATGTAACTCTGTATCAGTTTTTGCCTCCTCAGAATGAAATGAAGGAGCCCTAGTGATGCCAAAAGTAACTAGTGATACATTATCTGATGGCCAATAGAAGACTGAAGCAGCTCTGGGCCAGATCTAATGCAGCCACAATGTTTTAAGAAAATTGATTTATGTCAATCTGTTAGTAGAGGATTTAATCCTCCATGTTCAGATGACAAGATTTTGGAAAAGGGCTTCTAGATGAGTGTGCCTCCTTTCTCCCTCTCCTCACCATCCACCTTTAAGCAGTAATAAGAAGAGAATGGTAATGTTAGCTGGCTTTTTACCACCAAAATTCAAGGTGCATAAGAACTGCTTTTAACTGACCCTGTGATACATAGCTCTGGCACTTGCCCATGCCACAGACGGGCTAAAGAATATGCTTTTGTCCTCCTGGCCAGTGCTGTAACAAATGCTCACTGGGACTGGGATGATATGTAGTGTTGCAGCAGGGAGCTGAGAGTTTGGGGATCTTAAGTCGGAGACAAAACCGAGACAATGAAATATTAATCTTTTTTGGTAGATGCAATATATTTTGCAGCTTCCCAAATCTGACTGTCTCTCGGAACATGCAGGCAAAACCATGCATGTATTTGGTTTGTTGCACAGGAAGACCCACGCCATGCATCCTGGAAGGTAACTAATAGGGCCTTCTTAAGACTAGGGAAAGAAAAGGGTAGATCACTGCAGATAGATACCCAGGCTTGTCACTGCAGTGGAGAAAAGATGTGTCAGAGTTATTAGAGATGCAGTTACTGAACGGCTGTAATGCTCTGAACTCTTAAGAAGAAAAAAAAAAAAATCCTCTATCCTGTGTTGATTTCCTCAGTGTATGTCCTAGTTATGCAGGCTGTGTGCTAGGGGGTCGGGAATTGAGCCAGTGTTTGGTAACTCCAGAAATCAAAGACCTAGCATTTCATCTCATTTGCAAGTACCATATAATGAGCCTGGAGAATTCCTCTTTAGTCTAAGTTTACTCTCATAAGGAGTTCTGTAGTCCATGTATATTAGGGCAGCATAAATGACAGATGAGTCAAAGGCTTTTTCAGTCTCTTCTTTTGAACTTGAAGAAGAATTGTCTGACTTGACTGTCTCTGCTCCCCTGAAATTAATTAGAGCTTTACTTCCGCTGCTTGAAGTCTGAGTAGAAGTTTGTTTCCTACTCATCATGGTGACAGTGAAAAGTTTCTTAAACAACACGGATCAGCCAGTTTAGCACTTTCTCACCACCAAAAAATTTAAAGGTGAGAACTTTGGTTCCTTCTCCTCAGTTTTAGATTCTAGGAAGATAAACGAAATCTTGAAACAGGCAGAAAATTCTGTACAGAACTCCTATTCAGCCTTATTAACTGAAGAGGGGACATCCAGTTAGCCAAAGACTACAAACCCAAGCCAGATCACAATTCAAATAAGCTTTGAGGCTTGCTGTGTGAGCCTTCTAGCTGTGTGAGCGTTCTAGCTGTGTGAGCGTTCTAGCTGTGTGAGCCTTCTAGCTGTGTGAGCCTTCTAGCTGTGTGAGCCTTCTAGCTGTGTGAGCCTTCTAGCTGTGTGAGCCTTCTAGCTGTGTGAGCCTTCTAGCTGTGTGAGCCTTCTAGCTGTGTGAGCCTTCTAGCTGTGTGAGCCTTCTAGCTGTGTGAGCCTTCTAGCTGTGTGAGCCTTCTAGCTGTGTGAGCCTTCTAGCTGTGTGAGCCTTCTAGCTGTGTGAGCCTTCTAGCTGTGTGAGCCTTCTAGCTGTGTGAGCCTTCTAGCTGTGTGAGCCTTCTAGCTGTGTGAGCCTTCTAGCTGTAGAGGTTAGACACTGATGTGCTTTGTTCATTTGTCTTATTTTGAAGCTTTCTTTAAATTTTGAGGTACGTTTCAGACAGTTTTGAAAAGCCATGAAGTGGCCATGAAATAAACTCACCAGTGTGACCACTTGTGATGAAAAAGAAAGGACAAGGGTCTTACTAGAATAGAGTGACTCCTTGGGACTCAGAAAAGCTGCTTTGGTAGCAGACTTCTGTGTGATATCAACACCTCACTTCTCTAGTGCTTCAGTTACCCTTGCTCCAGAGAGAAGATATTTTTTTATCCAGCAGGAAATGAGCTAAGATATCTGACAAATAAACACCTTTATGAATGCTGAGGTTACCTTTCTCTGTCGTGTGACTGTGACTGCAGGTCTCTGGAGCGGTAACAACATTTTCTGGCATTACCTCAAAAACAGGGCTGTGACTGCCAGACTTGAAGTCTTAAAGAGCCGTGGCATGACTGTGTGTGTGTCCGAGTATTTACAGAGAAGTTCTGGCACTTTAGCTGAATTGCACCTTGATATTGCTGCAAAATGAGGTGGTAAGTGTCCTGGACATGGAACATCTTCAAAAGCTATGCTGTTTGTGTTCTGAAAAATGGTGGAGTTGCAGCTCTTGCTGCAGTCAGAAACATTTTCTTGGAGTTCTGCTTTAGAGCTTGAGGCAGATCGTATGACTGACTGACTGCTTAATGCCATCCAAAGCAGTCCCTTCCTGAAGTTCCGTCCAATGGGATAAGTAGGAACTTTGGTATTGGCAATGTCTGCCTGAAAGTTGAGGAGGGAGAACCGTATCTCGGCAAGATATTTGGGCCAGTAAAACCCAGCCTACTTCTTGCTGTGTTATTGTTTAGGGTTATCTACCCTGAATAGTGGGGGAAGCCACGTAGACAAGTGCCTCTTCATGTCCTGTTTCTTTAAGGATTAACAAATCAAAGACAAATGCAGGCTATCCAAAGTTGTGTTGCCTGTAATGCTAAATACCAGCTGCTTCCTCATAGTATTTTCTATAAGAACAGCTAAATAAGGCCGAGTGAAGTGTAAAGCTGTTTTAATTAACCTTTTATATATATATGTTTATATAGATATGTATGTACTTTTTATTTTCATTTTTATGTGTATAATTGCATATGTATAATTTTTGAGGCTGCGTTAAGGTTTTAAATTGAACACGCTTTTTTAGATTTGAGTTTGTTCACTGGGTTGATCTTCTCAAAGAGAGCCAACCCTGCTGTCAATTGAAGAGCTCGTCAGTCCTGTCTGACAACCTCAGCTTTTAGTGAGTGCAGCAGGAATTAATATTGTCATCTTTCCTCCTCTGACTCTGGTATGAAATAAAATAAACAGCTGATTGAAACATTAATTTCTTACAATTAGAAATTAGGGTCTACAGTCCCAAAATACAGTTGCATATCTGACCAGTTTTGACGATATATCCCTCCTAGCCACCACTTAGAACAAAACAGAGGATCCAGGGCTTAAATAGAATAGAGATCTATTTCTGCAGAAATCTTACTTTGCATGCTTGCTGTCTCTCTTACCTGTCATCCTCTTAGCTCCAGTATAAATTACTTTCTTCCACATGTCTCTTAAAATGTCTCGTTATGAAGGCAGAATCAAGAACACCACTTAATCTGGATTATACTGTGAGCTCTGCTGATGTGTAATGAAGGAAGAAAAAAGGGTAGAGGAAGGATTTGAATCCTGACTTCTTACAGTTCAATGGAAACAGAGAAATGTCATGGGGAAAAACTTTCCATAGTGGGATCTTGAGCTAAAAGTGAGCCCTTTGCAGTATAAAATGTTTAAACTATAAAGTAGAATTGAGGGAGTCCCTTTATGTTTTAAAGGTGTGGGGGCTTGTATCCTCCCATCTCGAAGGAGATACAAGTTTCATCATAGAATAATGGTAGACAACTCTTTGTACGTGAACTTGAGAGAAAATCACAAGGAGAGGGATGGGGAGGTGGAGAATGTAGCAAGTCTCTTGAGAGCATGTTCTCCTCTAGCAAGAAAATAAGATGAGTCCTGAGCAGAGATATTTAATATCCCATATTAAGAAAAAAGGGGCAAATTCCAATCAGTCCTCATCTGAATCCCCAAAGCTGCACATGACAAAGAACTTTACTACATTTAGATCTCATCAAAATCTTTTCACTTCTAGCCAGGAAAAATGTGATTCTGATCATCATCAGCCTCTATTAAATTCTGGGTTTGTGCTATCATATTTGTCATTTTCAAGCTGATGCTCCGTGCAAAAATAGAAATATTAATGCACACTGATGCTTGTATTGGATCTGGCATACAAAGGAGCAGTTCAAGAAAGACGCAACTGGCAGTCTGCCACTTAGAGATGAGAAAATAATTCAAATCTGATAAGGAAGTTACAAATTCCCTGTATATGACAGCAGTAAAATTCTTGCCTGCATTAACACCTTGCTATTTCTAGGTTACTGCAAGTCCAGTGTGCGTATTTTGAAAAATGTACATGTTCAGGTGAATGAAGAAGTTTTGTTTTTAACTGTGGTATAACTGCCAGAGACTGATCAAGCTCCTTGGTGGTGGGGAGGGACTGAAACAATTCCAGCTGCTCAGGTTTCTAAATTGCCTGGCTACTTTTAGGCTTTCATGGAACTAATGCAAAACACAGATAATGGGCTGGGCTGGGGCAAGGAGGGGAGAGGTTATTAGTAGGTCAGTCCTGAATGTTCATTTATTTCTGCTCTCAGCAATTACAGCAGACACTGCTGCTTGCTGGGGATTTTGTTTCCCTTGGAGAGGAGGCTACCAGAAAAACAAACCCGTGGCAACTAGTACAGCTTGTCTGCTAAAAAGACAAAGCATGATTGTGCGAAATGCTACCTTTATAACAAGCGCTCATGTTACTCTTGGAACTTGGCACTTTACTGGCTCTTCTCTAAATTCAGACCTCACAACCAGCTATTTACATGTACCCAGACAGCTGGTGAGATGAATAGTGCTGTTACACTACACACCTCACCCCAGGAAAAAAACAAATCTATCTGTTAGTAATCTGTCTGTACTGCTTGTTAAGGTAAAGAGTCTTTCATTAAACTGAAAAAAATACTACAGGCGACTTGAATTTAACCAGCATACATTGCAAGGAGCAAACTTCAAGAGAATTTAAAGTTAGTACTGAGGCTGCAACAAGGAAAGAATGTCATTTGCTCCTTTGAGTGACAATACAGATGGCTTAACCTTTGCTTTTATAGTCTCTTCTCCCAGTAGCAAATATGATCTATCTACCAAATTAAATATTCACAAATGCGCTACCTCCTGTTAAGCTACACTAGTGCTTAGCACAGCCTCCCTAAACCGAGCCCCTCGAGCAGTGCTGCATCCAAGTGAGTGATGCTGGTGCAGCTCAGGTTGTCGTGCCAGAAGCTGCAGTGGGAAAAGAGGTAAAGGGTAAAAGTTGGCAGGGATGGGCTCCACAACTGCAGATTTGTTTACTTTGAGGATCACTCACCTAAGCTCGCTTCCGTGGAAACAACAATGAGCTTTTTTCAGTCTATGCAAATTTCTGGCAGGTATGCAAATGCCAAGTGTCACTCTTTCCGGAGATACAAAGTAGCTCAGATTCCACTGCAGAGTACTGCTGTTCCAGTGCAGGGTTGACAGAGTCTGCACCAGCTGCCTGGCACTTTGAATGCTCTTCTCCTCTGTGTCGTTCCAACTCCATGGTGGTGGCCGAGAGACAGTGAAGAAAAGGGAGGGGGGAAAACTAAGCAGGAGCTAAAGCTAGGAAGAAAGATAATAGAAAGGTTGGGAGGTGTGTGTAAAGCTGGGAGAGGACTACAAATGTGGCTGTCATGACATAAATAGCATCAGAGATCTCGATTTGAGGCAAACATGCCTTCCTGGTGCCATACAACTCTATCCTCTATCACATGTGTAAATATTCCTAGAACAACGTAAACACCTCTCGTGGAAGAGATGCCCGTTTAGAGTTTTCATCAGAAAGATGTATTTCTTTTAAAAATATGATTAAATTGTTGGTTCAAAGTTGGATCAATATACCCAGGGTGCTGTAATTCCTATGTCATTCATGTGAGGAAGCTGTCCAGAGAGAACCTCACCTATGACTTGTTTCTATTTCATTGCAGAGCTAATACCCTTCACGTTTGGTAAGCGACTAATAGCTTCTCGGAAATACTGAATGTAATAAACGTTGGACTGGACGCCGAATAATTTCAATCAGTCCTTTTTATTAATAATTAAGCAAGTGGAAAGTGAGCAAAAGCAGCGCTGGGTGACAGAGTGACGGGATAAATTTCCACTCCACTGCTGCCACACTCTTCAGCGTATATGCAGTCCTTTATATAGTCCATTTTTCCTTGTTTTTCTTGCATATCTTCCGTGTGCACCTTGTATTCCACTAAGAAGCTTTCCTTGTATTTTGCCGAGAGTCTCTCTTTATCTTGAGTAGCAATAATCACGTACACTCTCCATATAAGGCAAGCAAAGTACACAACTTGCTTATCTTGAGTAGAAATAAGCAAAACAAATTGCAGAAGTTACATTGTCACAGCAAAGTTACATATACTGTATTTTTGTAAAGAAGAGCTTCACACTTTGTTGAATTTATATACCCTAATAGTTTAATTAAACAATTTCACTTTTAACAATTTCCCCCCTTTTTCTTTTGAAGATTTTGTTTATTAAACTATTTCTGATTCTTTAATATTCTCTCTTCATTAACATTCTGGTGGTGGAATAAAATTGCTCTAGAATTAGTATCCTCTTTAGTATTCTGTAGTTCCAAATAAGTAGCATAATAGATGTTATAATACATACACACACCATGATTAACAAAATAATTATGGGGTGACATAACGTATTCAGAATACCAGTTGCCGTAGGTGACCAGCCGAAAAGTGAATCCCACCAGTTATGATTACTGTCCTGTTTTACTCTTCGCAAAACTTCTTTTATTTCTTCTGTGTCATGATGAACAGTGACTAAGGTCTTTTTCCCACTCTCTTGGAGTTCTTTCAAAATTTTAATTAGATCCTCATGTTTTATCAATTGTCTTACTAACGTGAGGTTCATTCCAATAGGTGTGGGTTTCAGTTCATGGTATAAACTATAGTTGGACTTTATTAACTGATGCGTTACAACTGGTGCTGAATACGAAAAATCACACCCTACAATTTTAGTAAAATTACAAATACAAAAATTAGAATGTTCCTTTGCAGTTATATTTATATTATTGTCATCTATCACTATAAAAGCACAGATCGTTCTTAGACACACACAACCTTGACCGATGTATATGAGTACCGTTCCTGGAGTAGCGTCTGGGTGGATTTCGAAGTGACAAATACCTTGATTCATATCAAGACATATGTCTTTAGCGTCAATTGCATTACTTTCACAGATAAATCCTTGTTGCTCTCGTGTGATGCAGGATTCTAAATTCACTGTTTGCCATTTCCCTTCTACCATTCGAGCCCATACCCTGTGTTCAGAGGGGTAGAAAACTGTTCCTTCATGGTTTAGTCCCAATGCAATAATAGGGTGTATTGTGTAAACTGTAGCATTACGTATAGTAAGTACAAAAGCAGTAGCCATAGTGGTTATTGGATCATAGGTGAAATTTACCAAGGTCCACCAGGATTGGAGTTTTCTTTCTATTTCAGTAGCATTATTCCAGACTGCTTCTCGGATTTCGATAGGAAAAACGCCTTCATTTCCCTCTCTTATAATTAGAGAGGCTGTCGATTGCATCCATAGTTGAGCTTGTATGCAGCTAAGAGCTAATGACACATTGTCCTGAGCTATACCAAGCGCATTCAAAATTAGTTCATGATCTTGATCGTTGGTTTTTGCGAGATCCGGGAGTATTTTTGTGATTTGCCATTGACTATTTCCTAGTGCTAGTAGGGAAGATTGTAGGGGTTGATTTATTTTGGTCAAGTCTTTAGTTGCTTTGGCTAATTTGTTAGCCAATATTTCTGAGTCAATCCCATTTAAAACTCCTAGTCCTGTTCCCAGTATGCCGGTTAAGTCTCTTCGTGCTCTGCCTCTGCCTCTTAGGTCTCTTCGTGCTCTGCCTCTGCCTCTGGGGGGTGTTTGTTTTTGTAACCAGGTTGTCCATCCTTTAAGGGATGTTTGTATTAAAGGTGAGCAGGCTGGTTGGATCTTTGAAATATTAATTTGCATCAGTAATTCTACACGCTTAAGAGACCACTCTGGATTAAACAGCAATAGTTGCTGGCCTATGTTCTTCACTATATAGGGGCCAATCTCATAGATTTGTGGCTCGAGTTTAAATGGTGTTGGTGTGACTTGTGTTGGTGTGACCTGGGTTTGGGTTTGAGTAGTGCTGGGATAGGTGGTGGTAGCTATGGCATTTATTTGGAATTTAAATGAGAGCCCAACACTGCCCTGACCCCAGAGACAGACTACTGTAACAGTCTGTACTAACGTAAAGTTATACCAACAATCTACCTTACTTGTATGACCACAAATTTCTTTCTGTTTGTCTGTAGGAGTGGTTGAGACACTAATTTGGGTTACTTTCTTCTGAATATTTCCATCAGTCACTCGACATCCTATTTTGATTTCCTCCCCTATGGTTCCCTGAAGTTCCCAAATTCTTTGTTGTTTATCCCATTTCCATTCCTGTTTTGTATACACTTGATTTCCATGTATAACTACAGTCAGCAGGTTTAAACCTTTTAGATTGTCTCCCATGTTCCCAGTATATTTCTTGAAGCCGTGTGACCATACGTCTTGAGATGGTTCATGTGAATTACCTGATTCCGTGCCTTTAATCAGAACAAAGAGGAGGAAGATCTTAATTCGGTTTATTCCTCTGCCTCTCCTGTCAACTGGGTTGCAGCCAGCTACAGGGTTTTGCATCTTCTCGGCAGCAGGAGTTTACCGTTTCGCCGTTCTCCTCTTCTTATTTCCGTTCTGTATTTTAATTGGGCACTGAGAGTGGCAATCCACTGACCAAGATCTTAACGTAGTATGGCCAAATGTAATTGTTTAGTTGACCCAAATAACTTCTGTTCTAATGCCTAATTACTTATACCACCAATTATATAAGGCCTATCTCTGGGTTAATACCTTCTATTTACAATTTCCACAGTGAAATTCTATCCCAGATATCTGATTGTCCTTTACTCATGAATGCAGATCCCTTTCCCGCACTTAGCAATTTTCCACAGGTAATAAACTATGAATGACATTATAAGCGATATTGCAAACACTATAACACACTGCGTAGCGAAAGGTAGATGTTCGTCCCAAGTCCCGATCATTTTATTTGTCCATCTATCGTTTTAACACCAGTTTGGTCTCTCCTGGGGAGCTGATGACTTTCCACTGTGGGGGTGATACTGGTCCCTTTATCCGGCTTGCATGTGTCCAACCACGTTCACTAGTCCTTACGGCAGTCTCTGTGGTAAGCAAAACGAGATAAGGTCCTTCCCATTTGGGTTTCAAAGTTTCTTCTTTCCAGGTGCGGATCAAAATCCAATCTCCAGGTTTTATATTATGAATTTTCAATTCTAGTGGAGGTCTCTGTACCACTATCCCTCGTTTCCATAATTCTTCTCTATGTTTTGACAATTGCGCGATATACATTTCTAAAGTTTGATCTTGAACTAGAACATTTGTTTGCGGTTTCTCTATATTATAGGGCATACCATACACCATTTCATATGCTGAAATTCCCAAGTCAGTTCGGGGACGCGTTCTCAAAATTAAAAGTGCCATTGGCAAACATTTTATCCAGGACAGTTTTGTCTCCACCATTAATTTCGTTAAAATTGTCTTAATTTCGCCATTCATTCTTTCAACCTTTCCAGAACTCTGTGGGTGCCATGGTGTATGATATTCCCATTTTATTCCTAAACATTCTGTTAATTCTCTAATGATTTTTGAGGTAAAGTGAGGTCCTCGATCTGAATCTATTACTTCAATTACGCCATATCGAGGTATTATGTGTTCGAGCAGTACTTTTGTTACCTGATTGGCAGTTGCCTTGCCTGTGGGAAATGCCTCTATATAATGAGTTAAATGGTCTATTATTACCAAAAGATATTTGTATCTTCCTACTTTAGGAAGTTCTGTAAAATCCACTTGTATTTTTGAAAAAGGTCTATATGCCAGATTTCGTCCACCCCATTGTCTTTGTTTATTTCTGCTTCGGTTTACTTTCTGACATGTTTCGCAGGCCCAAGTAATTGCTTTAGCTATTTTATAAGCTCCTACGCATGTGTATAATTGTTCAAAATGATCCACTAAAGCTTGGGAGCCCCAGTGAGTTTTCTGATGTATTTTTGTCATTACCTCTCTGGCTAGTCCTCGAGGCAAGACTTCTCTGCCATCAGGTAACATTTGTTTCCCATTTTGTTCTTTAATTCCCATCCGACGGAGTTTTTCTTTTTCTTTCTGGTCAAAGCTCAAGTTTTCATGTTTATTATTTGTGCTAACTTGATCTTGTATCATTAACAGGGTGGCATAGGTTCCAGCGGCTCGTTTGGCCTCCGCATCAGCCGCATTATTTCCCCTTACTTGATAACTTGTGCCCCGCTGATGGCCTCTAATATGGACTATTGCTATGCCTCGTGGGCCTCTTAGGGACTTTAAGACTCGTCTTATTAATTCTAAATGAACCAAGCCCTTCCCCTGTGAATTTATAAATCCCCGTTCTTCCCAGATTTTCCCAAACGTATGTACTATCCCATATGCGTATTTTGAATCTGTATATATTGTCCCTACTTTATCTTTTAATAGTTCTAATGCTTTCCATAGAGCATACAACTCACATGCTTGAGCTGACCAAGTTGCATTCAAAGGTCCCGATTCCACAGTTTTAAAATCTCCTTGTTCTAATTTAACTATGGCATATCCTGACAGCCGCTTGCCCTCAACCACTCTAGAGGAACCATCAATAAACAAGATCTCTCCATCCTCTAATTCTTCTTCTTCTAAATCCGGTCGTATTTTACTTTGATCTTCTATTGTCTGTAGACAATCATGTAGCACATTTTTCGTTTCCCCTTGATATAGGAATTCCGCTGGGTTAGTTGCTCCTATCGTTTTTAGTGATAATTTGGGTGACTCAATTAACATCCCTTCATATTTCAACAATCGGCTATCTGTGAGCCACTTATCTGCCTTTTGTTGTAACACCCCTTTAATATTATGGGGTGTGTACAAAATGACTTCTCCATTGAAAGTAATTTTATTTGTTTCCTCTAATAACAAGGCTGCAGCAACAATGATCTGTATACAGGTCGGCCAGCCTCTGCTTACTGGATCTAAAAGTTTAGATAAATATGCTATGGGTTTCTTTTGGTTTGCCCATTCTTGAGTCAAAACCCCGAATGCCGTTCCCTTGTCTATATTTACTAATAAATGGAACGGTCTTTTAATATCTGGGAGGCTAAGAACTGGTGCTTGGCTTAATTCACTCTTTAGTTTCTCAAAATTTTTCTCATCCTCATGAGTCCATTTTGGTATTGTGTCTTTTGTTAATTGTTCATATAAAAATTTTACCTTCGCACTGTAGTTTTCTATCCACTGTCTACAGTATCCGAATAGGCCAAGCACCTGTCTAATTTGTCTTTTGCTTTTGGGTAATGTTAGTTCCTGGATTCCTCTAATTCTTTCCGGGTCTATTATTTTCTGTCCTTTAATTAAATAATGACCCAAGTATTTAACCTTCTCTTCAACAAATTGTAATTTTTCTTCAGAGACTTTTAGTCCCTTCAGTGCTAGGAAGTTAAGCAGTTTAATGCTTTCTTTCCTTACACTTTCTTTATCACTTCCTGCTATTAACAGATCATCCACATATTGCAGTAGTACATTATTTGGTTGTACTTGATATTCCATTAACAATTCTTCTAATATTTGGCCGAATAAATTTGGACTTTCGGAGTGCCCCTGTGGGAGTACACTCCACCTCAGTTGTTGCCTTCGTCCTGTGTCAGGATCTTCCCATTCAAAGGCGAAATAATCCCGACTTTCTTCGGCTAATGGGCAGGCCCAGAAGGCATCTTTTAGATCAATTACACTGTACCAATTTTTATGTGGTCCCAATTTACTTAATAAGGTATAGGGGTTTGCTACCACTGGGAATCGAGTGACTGTTCTTTTATTAATTTCTCTTAAATCGTGGACTAATCGATATTTCCCATTAGGTTTCTTCACAGGCAAAATAGGTGTATTAAATGGGGACATGCATGGCTCTAAAATCCCCTGTGCAAGTAACCTGTCTATTTCTGGTTTTAGTCCTCTTCTTCCTTCCATGGAAATGGGGTATTGTTTGATTCGCACCGGTATCTGAGGATCTTGAATTTGGATTTTTATCGGTGTAATATTCAATCGGCTCACTGTATCTGGAGAGTACCATACTTCAGGATTAATTTCTTGCCTGTCCTCTATCGTAAGGGGATATGCTTTGACGGTCAATTTCTGATTTTCCACTTTAATTTCTAATTGCAGTTCCATAATTAAGTCTCGTCCCAGTAAATTATAATCTGCCTCTGGGACTAGCAAGAGTTCACCTAATCCAAATTTATTCTCTGTTTCGAATATAACATTTTTAATTTTGTTTACTTTAAAAGGCTCCCCTTTTGCCCCTATAACTTGGACTTTTTCATGCGAGATCGCGCATCCCTTGGGCAAGCTCTTAATCGTAGATCGCTCTGCCCCGGTATCTACTAAAAAGGTGAACTCTTGTTTGTGGGGACCTATTTTTAATTTTATCAAGGGCTCTTGATGACTCCGGTCCCCTATAATGTAGAGCCCCTGACTTCTCTATTCTTCTTGCAATATCCTTTCATCCCGGATCTTTTCTCGGCAATCTCTTTTGATATGCCCTCGTTTCCCACAGTAAAAGCAGCTTCCTTGTTCCTTCCGTACTATGCCGCCTTCTATTCTTCGTTCTGTTCTTCGTTGGGGTCTTCTGGTCTCCGCCATGCTTCCTGTTCTTCGTTCTGTTTTTCGCTGGGGTTTTCTGGTCTCCGCCATTCCTCCTCGTCCTTTCTTTTCTTCTCTAATCGCAGCTACCATCATTCTTATTTGTCTCTTGTTCGTCTCGTCCTCCCTTCGTACATACACCTTTTGAGCTTCCCTCAATAATTCATCCATGGGTCTGTCCTGCCAATCTTCTATTTTCTCCAGCTTCTTTCTAATATCTTCCCAAGATTTAGCCACAAAATGGGTCTTCAAAACTGCCTGTCCCAGGGGGCTCGTTGGGTCTGCCCCTGAATACAGCTGCAAGGCTTTCCTTAGTCTTTCCAGCCATTCGGTTGGGCTTTCATCCTTCTTTTGCCTTTCATTAAATGCTTTACTTATATTTTGTCCACGGGGTACTGCTTCACGAATCCCTTGAATTACCATGGTTCGTAAATCCCCCATATGGACTCGGTGCTCTGCGTTTTGGTTGTTCCAATTTGGATTCTGCAGAGGCCATTTAATATCTGCTTGTGGCTCCTGCGCATGTTGGGCTTCCCATATTCTCATTCCTGCCCGCCTAATCATGCCTTTTTCTTCAGCTGTAAATAGCTGACTTAGTATAGACTCCATTTCAGTCCATGAGTAAAGGCTAGGTCCCAAAAATCGGTCTAGCCTTTCGGCGACCCCTAAAGGGTCATCCAATAGACTTCCCATCTCATTTCTTTTAAAATCCCTTACATCATTTGAATTCAAGGGTATCGATACATATCCAATTTCTGGCTGGGGTCCACCCATAGGAACTTCCCTTAATGGGTATGTGTGGACTCGATTTGTTTGGCTCCTAGTTATTCGCCTCTCAGGAGCTATATCTGCACCTTCAGCGCCCTCTGGTGCATTTGGGATAGCCGGTTCAGGCGCTGTATATGGAGGAGGGTTTGTTAATAGTTCTTCTAAAAACTCCTCTTCCTCTTTGTTTTTCTTTTCTTCCCTTAAAGGGAATAATAATGTTTGAGGTTTTTCTAACCAAACTGCAGCATATGCGCTTTCCTCTGGGTTAAGTGTCTTTTTACTATTCACCCAGAGGTTTAGGTGTTGTCTAACCCAATCTTCATCCGATCCATATATTGGCCAGGTAATATTTTTCTGTATTTTCTTCCCTCCCCACTTCTTAGTACAATATTCTATCATCTTAGTCTTTGTCTTCCCTGCCGATCCGGGAAATTGTTTCCAATTATCTAACATGAATGCGAGAGGGGTATTCTGTGGGACCTTGGGGACCCTCCCCATGGGAGTCGAAGGCTTGCTTTCCTTCGCCCCCATCTTCTGGAATATCAGCACACACACACACTTTCGCTCCCCTCGTTCCTAGCCCGGTCCCTCGCGGGATACGGGAAACGTAGTACAAGAGGGTCCGCACTCGCTTGGCTCAGTATGTCGAGCCTCTCAGTCGTTATATTCCAGGAAACCCAATCCCGCCCGAACGGATATCCGTGATACTCACGCTTCCACGCTGTCCCGCGTCTTCGTGGTACTCACGTCTTTACGCTGTCCCGTAGCGTCTTCGTCCGGACTTTAGTGCACTAAACGTTATGGGATTTTTCCGGTCTCAATTGCTCCACTTTCCAGAATTTAGGTTCGTCGGAATTGGTGAGAGTGAATCGTCAGCCCCCAGGGCCGAGAAATGGAGAAGTGCTCGGGGCGCCTCCCCAGGAGACGACGAGACACTATTCTCCAATCCGAGTCACGGCACCAAATTGTAATAAACGTTGGACTGGACGCCGAATAATTTCAATCAGTCCTTTTTATTAATAATTAAGCAAGTGGAAAGTGAGCAAAAGCAGCGCTGGGTGACAGAGTGACGGGATAAATCTCCACTCCACTGCTGCCACACTCTTCAGCGTATATGCAGTCCTTTATATAGTCCATTTTTCTTGTTTTTCTTGCATATCTTCCATGTGCACCTTGTATTCCACTAAGAAGCTTTCCTTGTATTTTGCCGAGAGTCTCTCTTTATCTTGAGTAGCAATAATCACGTACACTCTCCATATAAGGCAAGCAAAGTACACAACTTGCTTATCTTGAGTAGAAATAAGCAAAACAAATTGCAGAAGTTACATTGTCACAGCAAAGTTACATATACTGTATTTTTGTAAAGAAGAGCTTCACACTTTGTTGAATTTATATACCCTAATAGTTTAATTAAACAATTTCACTTTTAACACTGAAAATAGCCCTTGGGGTAGGAAATTGAAGGGAATCGAAGCAGACAGTTTTCCAAAGCAGAACTTTTGCAAAACCAAGGAGGTGTTTTCTGAAAGCTTGCTTTGGTCAGGTTTCTAGGGAAAAATACTGTGTAAAACAAAACTTTTGGCTTACAAGACACAAAAAAAAAACAAAACCAAAAAAAAAAACCACAAACCCCCCCCCCAACTTTAAAGAATTTGGATACTTATTGTTCTCTTTATCTGAACAAAAATACTTGTACCTGACTTAGTTTTCTCTGAAAAAAAAATTAGAAATTAAGATGGATGTCTGCTGATGTCTTTTTGCTTTAATAATAAGAAATGTCATTCACTAGATAACACTGCTTTAATGTGATGTATTGGCTTATTGATGCTATAAACATTAAGAATGCCCTTTGGTAGCTCAGTTGTGTTTACCGTATGAAAAAGTGAATCTATTGTGGTAATTGAGATGGTTTTTATCTGTGAATGATATTTGCCTCGAACTTTTTCACGTGTGTAGATTTGCTGGGGATAGGAGTAGGAGGTAGTGCTTTTTTAGCTGTTGTCAATATAATGTTTCAGTTGCTCTTTTCTTTTTCTGTAACTTCCTTTCTGTGGTTCTGGGAATTTTTTTGTCTGGTTTTCTAAGGAAACAAGGCTTATGAAATCATGTGACTTGGACGTGGTCATGCATGTCTGTCCTGCTGTGGCAGCTTTTTAACCCAGGAGTGAATTCTAACCAAATTAGAGAACAGCAGCAGTCTCCCAAGCAATTTACATGCTTATAAATTCAAGAAAATCAAGAGCCATTACAGAAGGAAGAGAGGCAGGCTTTAAGAGGGAAAGCCCCTCTACTGAGGACTCGCCTTTTACAAGACACAAGAGGAGCTATGTTGTGAGTATCCCAAATCCAGGAAAAACTTCATTTAAAATTCACACCTAGGTTGCTACCAGTGAACTTGGCTCACAGATAAAATCCATAGGAAACCAGGCTCTGTTAGCTCCTCTGTTCACAGATCTATTTGTTTTGTATGTGTGACCTTGGTCAAGGGGAAGCCAGATCCAAATGCTGCCTGTGCACTACCAATATCCTGTGTATTTAGAAATACCTGGATTAGGTGTGAAGAAATAATCATAAAAATGTCACATTTTATGATTCATTAAGCTTTCAGTTGACACTTTGTGACATAAGAAATACAAGCGCACAAAAAGCATTTCTAGGGCTGTTTAATTGCTCTGTTTCTGGGAAACCTGTTTGGAAAGTGGCCTGTTAGCGCTGCCTTCTCTCCTTCCTTGCAACAGCATGGAGCCTTTTCACCTCTAATGAAGTTTAATAAACAGCAAAAAAGTGGTAGGTGTTTCGGGTCACAGGCATTGTAGTGACTCGAACATTTTCAAGTGAATGCTTCTGACAGATCAGAATGCACTTTGCAAACTTCCCTTGTTCTCCTTGGATTAACAAAGGTAGAAATATGGACTCCTTGCTGCACTCTGTGCATTGGCTTTGTCTTGCTGGGGATAATTGTTGCTTTGTTTTTCCATAAATGAAACTGTGAATGAAATCATCCTTTTGGCATGTTATTGCTATTTGAATTCTCATTCTGCTGTTCAGCACACCAATAGTTTTGAATAAAATTAAGCAGTCATCCACCAGTTATTTTATTCTGAGCTACTGTTTTTATTTTCCTGAGATGTGAAATATATTTTCATGACAAAAAAAATCAAAGATATTTCTTATTAAACATTTTTGATGTCTTAGAGTGTTATAGAGATTATAAGTGTGAAGCTTTCCTATTTTCTGTACACAAAATTACTGTTTCTATTATTACTTCATTGTAGAGCAAAACTCTTCAGAGGGAAAACTGAGAACTTATTCAGTTTTATACTTACAATGTTTTATACCTGAAACAAAACTGCTGTTCTCACCTACCACTGTAAGAATGTTTGCCCACAGAAAACATTTCCCTTTCATGTTGCCCACCTCCCAGTTACGGTTCTGATGGAAGGTAAGAACATCCAGCTAGCAGTCACTTGTGTTCTTCTGGTTATCTTTAGCAGGTAGTCACTCTTTAAAGATCTGCCACTTATCTCTTGCTTGTCTTAGATCTCTGACATGGATGAAAGTTGACCTGAGATTGTTTTGGGTTTGCTCTCTGTGTAGCTCCTTTATGTTCACAAAGGACAGGAGATGTCAAAACTTGTGTCCCTCCAAGAGTAGGACCAGTGCACCAGGTGTAAAGAGGGGCAAATCGCTGAAGCAGGCCATTTCTCAAGCTGCCCTATTAGCTTTGCTACCAGCTGTATGTGATAATCGGGATTCAATGGCAAGTTACAGTCTGAAGGCTTCTTGACTATGTTGCAATAGGATTACTCCAGCAGTGTTGTATTACTTCCACCCCCTTCTGTGAGGACAGCTTTCTATTTTTTGCAGTTAGGGAAATCATACTGCCTGGAAAGATGTCTATGTTAAGATGATATATATGCTGTTGGGAAATAGATTTGCATCTGATTGGCATATTCTTAGAAGATTAGAGACTAACCATATACGAAGGTATTTCTTCAAATATATCTTCAGTTTAAGGCAGGCTTTAAACTGAAGGACTTGGGAAGAGGGACCCAGTAAGGCAATGCTCATGGCACCACCACAACTATTTGGGGAATAAATCAGGCCAACCACAGCAGTATAGAATGTGCCCTATCTGTCTCCCTAAATGAGAATCAAATGATCGACTACCTGGAGTGTATGTATACAAATGCACGCAGTTTGGGAAACAAACAGGAGGGACTGGTGGTCCACGCCCAGTCAGAAAGCTATAATATCATAGAAATAACTGAAATGTGGGGGGACAACTTGCATGACTGGAGGATCGTGGTGGATGGCAATAGGTTGTTTCATAAAGATAAACTAAGAAGAAGAGGTGGAAGAGTTGCACGCTATTAAGGAGAACCTTGAATGTGTGAAAGTCAGCTGTGGTAATCGTGGAAGCCCTATTGAATGCCTCTGGGTCAAAATCAAAGGGGTTATCTCCAAGGGAGACCTTACAGTCTCCTGCTACCAACCCCCAAAACAAGATGACAAGGCAAACGAAGCAATGCTTGAGTCACTTAAGCAAGCTTTAAGTCAAGAAAACCTAGTTCTTATGGGTGACTACCCAGACACTTGCTGGAAGAGCCACACAGCAGCTTGCATGTTATCCGTAAAGTATCTGGAATGCATAAGAGGACTCCTTCCTCATACAAATGTCATATGTGCCGAGCAGGAATTGGGGCACTGCTGGACTTGCTACTCATAAACCAAGAAAACCTGCTTTGTAATATCTCCATTAGTGATAGCAATGGCTAGAATGATCATAATATTGTGCAGTTAGAAATACTGCTGAGCATGCTGAAGGACAGTTCCAAGACTAAGGTTTTAGATTTTAGAAGAACAAACTTCAGCTCACTCAGGGCTTGGTAGGAAGGGATCCCACAGGCAGCTTCTACAGAGGATAGGGAGCTAGGGAGTACTGAGAGATTTTCAAGAACACTCTTGTAGATACACAAAAACAGTTTATCCCATCTAAAGGCAAGGGAAGTTGGCAGAGCAAGAGACCCCACTGGCTCAATTGCAAGCTTCTGGGTCTGCTCAGAACCAAAATGGAAATGTACTAGAGATGGAAAGTAGAACATTACCTCTTGAAGATTACAAGGGCATTAGCAGTGTATGCAGAGATGGAGTTAGGAAAGCAAAAGCTCAGCTTGAACTGCAATTAGCCAGAGATGTCAAAAACTTCAAGAAAGGATTAATCAGTTATGTTAACAACAAGCAGAAATGGGAGAATACTGGCCAACTATTAAACAGGAGAGGTGTACCAGTTGCCAGCAATGCTGAAAAGGCAAAGGTCCTCAATACCTTCTTCACTTCTGTCTTTACCAGTGCTGTTGGGCCACAGGTCATGGGCAAAACCATCCAGGTTGATGCAGACAAAGACCCACGATCAGTGAATGAAAAATTCTTGTGTAAACTATTAAGGGTGTTTGACCTGTATAAATTGAAGGACCCAGCTGCTGTTCACTTGTGTGTCGAGAGAGCTGGCTGATGCTGAGAAGCCTCCATGGTCTTTGAGAAATCGTGGAGATTCAGGGATGTTCTTGAAGACTGGAAAAAGGCTGATGTCATCCCCATCCACAAGAAAGGCTCCAAGAAGGACTCGGCCAATCATAGACCCATTGGCCTCACTTCAGTCTCTGGGAAAGTTATGGAGTGAATAATCTTAGTGACTGTCACAAGTCAACTCAAGCACGTGATTGGAAAAAGCCAACACAGATTCACTAGGGGTAGATTGTGCTTAACAAATGTGATCACCTTCTAAAACAAAGTGACATAATCTTCAAGTCTGCATTTGTATTTTTAAAAATTGGTTCTGTTTTTCTAGAACAAACACCTCTTTCCTTAATGCAGTACCACAGTCCCACTAATGATCAGAACATACACGGTCTGGTAATAAAGTACTTAAACAGCATTTAAAGCTTTTCATTAGGTATAAATACACATCCATGAGAGAAATGTATCATTACTACTGATTTAAATTGCGGTGATTTTTTTTTTTTTGCATCTTCAAAAATCTTTTTAGTGACTTTTTGGAGAACGTGGAGCACCTTACATCAAAAGTTGCACTTCTCTGGAAATCTAGCTGCAGAATGAACAGCCACAGTACTGTAAAGCTGAATCGCTTTAAATACAAATTGCTGAATTTCCAAAAGCTATCAGTAGCCCTTTTGTTTTATGCATTGTTGAGCTGGTGTGCAACAGGCTGTCACTGAACGTTTGTTCCATGTTTTGCTGAATGAATGCAAGGCAGCTAAGGTAATTTCCATGCATAGAGCAAAGATGAACAAATAGGAAGCTACTGCAGGGACTGAAAAGGAGAGGTGTGGGCTGCCAGTAGTGTGTGCTGCAATAATACTTATTTGGGGATACAGGGAGAACAAAGCAAGATTCTGGAGCTCATTCAAACTGGCAAAGCTTAAAGCATGTACAAACTACATCAGCTAATCACTACCAGTTATGATGTCACTTCTCTAGCCGAATATCATGTGGGACTGACATCAGATCTTTGGATAAAGAAATCTGACTTCTCTTGCTAACAATCCAGCACCCTTCACAGCCCTAGGTCTACTTACCTAGGAGGGCTGTGGTAAAAGCTCTTGAGAAAAGACGGAGAAAATTTTCCAAAAAGAAAGATGGCATTAGAGTAGGCATGCTGGCAGGAGGGATTAAACTTGGGCTGATGAAATATGCCTAAAACCTGTGCAGGAGACAGGAGTTTTCTATCTACCCAACAGGCTTAGCAAAGCTAATGCCAGCGTAAGTGTATCCTGTCACATCAGTACGCCTCTTTCTTCACCTCACCCAGTGAGGCAGCTACGACACCACAGCAAGGACACACCTAGTGCCAGCTGTCACTCTAAGTGGCTTTGCAACTCAGAGAATCTCCTGAGTCAAAGTGATAATAAATAGAAGACCAGTAATTGATTTTTTTTTTTTCTAATAAGAGAGGTGGTGTATTTTACATCCAGTCTTACAGTTTCTCGCAGTCCCTTGTCGTGGTACAGTAGGGGCCACGTTGGAGGTGATTGTATATAACCGAGGGGCTCATCCAGGCAGAGAGAAGAGGGAGGTGCTCCATCTAATGGTTTAAGAACTGCTGTTCCAGAGGAAAAAAAAATGAAAGAGGGCCTTTGGAGATATTGAAACATCAAATGATAAGCAGTCAGATTTCACTAAAGACTACCACTGGTCAGGGTGTGTTCTCATTTAGATGGCTATTCTATTATTTATTTCACCAATTTCTGTGACTCATTTTTGAGCCTGGTGCTTGACAACTAAAAGAATTCATCTTTAACAGCAACTAAAATGTGGTTTTATCATACAAGATTTTAATTTTGAATGAGAGCCCAGCTAGGGATGTCTGAGCTTTTGAAACCTGAAGTCTGAAGTGCTGCAGTCACAGCAAAATTAATTACTCAGCTTCATCTGTAAAAACAAATCTCAAAATATTAGTAAAATTATTTGAAACTGAAAACATCCACATTCAAAACTACCTATGTCTTCAGATTTTTTTTTGATCTGACTTTATTGCATTTCTGCATATAAATAAATACAGTTGATGAAGCTTTATGTGTATATCAGTCGTTGAAGCAGGTCTGACTAGCTTATTTTGTGTGGTGGATTTATGAAAATAATTTAATTCCAATTAGGAAAAAAGAAAATTGGTCAGGAACTAGATATTTCATATCTCAGTGTTAATGTATTGAGGGCTTTTTATATAGGTTTCAAGGGTATTCGATAGTTTCCCTTCTATTTTAGGAAATTACATAGACATAACACAGTGTTTTAAAGGAAAGAAAGCCTTCTGCAAAGCATGGATTTATATCTAAATAGTTCTCTTTCTCCTTGGTTTTCTAAGATGGCTCCGTGAATTAGAGCATCACAATAGGGGTATAGGACTGTAAATCGGGATATCATCCTAGGTAGACAGAACCCACCCCCTTCTCACTGTGCAGTTCACCAGATGGTTTGTGCATCCACATTTTTATTTACTCTTCCACCAGTTATCTATATCTGAGCAAATATGAAGGCTCTTTTCTGACATGATTCTCTATAATGCACTTAATTAGTGTGTTTAAAATTGGTGACTTCTATCAGTAACTAAGGATATGAGGGGCTGGACAGAATGTAGCACAAAAAATATAAATTAAATACAGAGGGAGGAAAAAGGGAACGGCAGTAATTACAGTCATCCAGCCTGGTGAGCCGTTTAGCATCATTGGCAGATTTCATTCACGTGATTTTGTGGGCAACCAGATGGAAAAAGTGGCATTGATTTTTTTCTTGATTTCTCCCCCCAGACTTTATGAATGAAGTCTCCTAACAGCATGAAAAAGCATGCTGCTGATACTACCTGCAGCTACTCTGTGATGGGCAGAGAAGCTGCCAGTGCAGCTGAGAAATTATACAGGCACTTGACGTGCATCCTCTTTCTCTCTGCTGCTCTTCTCTTTCCAATCTTTGCTTCCTCATGCTCTGCTGCTCTTTCTCCTTTCATCTCTCTAACTATGAATTTGTCTTTATTGAACATGCTATATACCAGTGAAGAAGTAACACCTTAAACTCCAATTTCAAATTAACTCCACAGCAGTGCATATGGATCCTGAATTTGGCAGAAATTTAGATGAGATCTTGAAATTTCCATTACATAAAATCTATAGGTGTAAAGATTTTCAGATTCACCAATTCATCTTGTGGATTCTTCCTATTGGCTGTTTTGGTTGTGTGAAAATAGATTCAATGTCAGGTTTAGATGCCCACCTGCTTCCATTGATTTCTCACTAAGGATGTGCTTTTTTGCTTAAAGCTCTTCCTCAAAAACTTTGAGTTTTACTTAAAATACCAATATATTTATCATAAGGTTACTGAACACGTAGTTGTGGGTTTTAACCAGCATTATAGGAAATTATTTGGGTTAGTATTGAGAACTACTGAAGGCTAGAACTAACTGGAGTTCAGCTGTTTTGTGCTGGTTTGAGTTGAGGTGTTTGAAGGTACTAAGACCTACGGTCCCACAGTTTGTCCACCTGCTGTCTTCTCTTCCCTAGTGTTTGAATTTACTGATGAGTTTCAGCAGTATTTAACACACAGAGAGACTTAGGGAACACAAAGCTCCTGGAAACTTAGTGAAAACAAGCAACTACTCAGAGGAGAACAACCCAGATTAATGCTACCCCTATTAAAGGTCACGTAGTCCCTGATGTGTTTAGCTCTAAGAGGGAGAGTTGCAAGGGATGCAGAAGGGTAAGAGGTGATGCTTCTTGTGCTGTGGCTGGGAGGGGAACAGGGACCTGGGAGCATTGGGAAAAGAGACAGCAATAATCTATAGGACAAAAATGGGTAGGGAACAGGCGGCCACAGTACTGTTGCTCAGAAAACAATTCTTTGGCTTACAGAGAAACTAATTCATTTTTTAAAACAGCAGGAAGGGGGTACACAAAGAGAAAAGTACTTTTGTATGGCCTCCCTCCCCTAGTTTTTACAGAGGTGAGAGGTGGTTGTTTCAGGCACACCCCTCTGGCAAGAAACTTCTTTTCATTAATCTGATGGGCAGAGTGTTTCTGCAATTCTGTTCCTGCTCTCTTGGACTAATTTACTGACAATTGCCTGTATGCAGTTTATTGAGGAATGTCAGGGTGTCCCTGTGTTTCCCAGCAGCTGTACTTATGCCAGCTTTCCCCATGCAAAGCTGAAAACTAATTGAAAGGACAGGATATTTAAGGCTTTCTGAAGTATTCAATATAGCAGTCCAAGGTGTTGACATGTCTGCCTTGAACAAATAAAAGCCACCTGTGATTACTCTCATTGCCTACCATGAAGCTGTTGCCCAGCTGCCAAGACAGTGGCAGCTCCGCCTAAGCAGAGTGAAGCCAAGAGAAATAACAATTGAACATGTGACTAAACCACTTTGTTTTCTATAAACTCACCCATAAACTGCAGAATTAAAAAACAAAGAGATTATGCATCTCATTAAATAAAATGAGATAAAAATAAATAATGCTCAATATGCCATTATGGAACTGTGCATTACCTGGTTTTGAACATGAAAAATCAAATTATGAAAGCCTTGTATTTTTTCTGCAAGGATTTGCAGCTATAGACTCTTCCTGATTTAACAAGTGAAAATTTTCACATAGTGGGAGAATTTTTATGTATTTGATAAACTAAAATAGCCTGTTAACCATTGTGATTAGAAGGATAAAGAGCAGTCTGTCAAATTCTGCTTTCTTATCTTTTGGTTGAAATTCTTTTCTATGTTTGTCAAGAAAATATACTAGTATGCTACAGGCTGATAAGTAAATCTTTCACTGGCTCATTTACAGAATATATGTATATTGCCTAATAATAATTTAAGCTCTCAGTAGTAACTGTTTGGACTGCTCAGTTTTAAAAATCATTCGTGATTAAAAACTGCTGGATCCCTAATGGCTAGGAGGAAGTTTATAAGGATTGTTTCTGTGTTCCAAGTGATGTTCTATCAGTTACATGCAGAGGGGGTAAAAAAATGTATAAAATATGTTCTGCTAAAAAATATGCTAAAAAATATGGGGTTTTTTATATTATATTGTGTGCTATGTCACCCTAAGTATTCACTAAGGAACAGGTTGAACCTTAATAATTAGAAGAGCTCCTTCTCATATGGGAAATTTTCAATCCATCTGTGCTCTATCCTGTGGGAAGAGTTCTTAGTGGATGTTTCTTTTTAAAGAAACTTAAGAAAGATCTCTGATCTAGGGGATGGATTTGCCATACAAATCTTTTTCTTCCTTTTCTCCTTATACTGTTGTATCCCATTGCAAAGGAAAACTCCAGTATCCATGGCTCTAGTCATCTACCTGGAGACTTCATCTGCTCCACATTACATATATAAACCCCCTACAACTTGCCTGTTTCCAACAAGGTTCACAGGCTAGACTGAAAATAAGCACTGCATAAGCAGAACTATTTTTTCTTCTCTACATTTCTAAAAAAAAAAAACTATTCCCACATTCTAGCTGACATACAAATGAAACTTAAAAATATATTTGTCCTTTTAGTGCTAGCATGTTCAAATCATAGAATCACTAGGTTGGAAAGGAACCACTGGATCATCGAGTCCAACCATTCCTAACGCTCCCTAAACCATGCCCCTCAGCACCTCGTCCACCCCTCCCTTAAACACTTTCAGGGAAGGTGACTCAACCCCCTCCCCAGGCAGCCTCTGACAGTGCCCAATGACCCTTTCTGTGAATTTTTTTTTCCTGATGTCCAGCCTGAACCTCCCCTGATGGAGTTTGAGGCCATTCCCCCTTGTCCTGTCCCCTGTCACTTGGGAGAAGAGCCCAGCTCCCTCCTCTCCACAACCTCCTTTCAGGTAGTTGTAGAGAGCGATAAGGTCTCTCCTCAGCCTCCTCTTCTCCAGGCTAAACAACCCCATTTACCACCACTCTCTGGGCCCGGCCATCCAACCAGTTTTCAACCCAGGAGAGTGTGCACCTGTCCAGGCCAGAGGCTGACAGTTTCTGAAGCAGAATGCTGTGAGAAACTATGTCAAAGGCTTTACTGAAGTCCAAGAAGACTACATCCACAGCTTTTCCCTCATCCAGTAGTGGAGTCACTTTCTCATAGAAGGTGACCAGGTTAGTTTGGCAAGACCTGCCTTTCGTGAACCCGTGTGAACTAGGCCTGATCACCCGGTTCTTTTGCATGTACTTCACGACAGCACTCAAGATCACCTGTTCCATGACTTTCCCTGGCACTGGGGTCAGACTGACAGGTCTGTAGTTCCCTGGATCCTCCTTGCAGATCCTTCTTGTAGATAGGCACAACATCAGCCAACCTCCAGTCCAGTGGAACTTCCCCAGTCAGCCAGAGCCGCTGGAAGATGATGGAAAGGGGTTTGGAAAGGACATCCACCAGCTCCTTTAATACTCTTGGGTGGATCCCATCCGGCCCCATAGACTTGTGGGCGTCTAGCTGGGCAAGCAGGTCTCTACCTCCCTCCTCTTGGATCATGGGAGCCTCACTCTGCTCCTCTAACTCCTGGGTTTGTACACAGAGGGAACAACTTTCCTTACTATTAAAGACGGAGGCAAAGAAGGCATTAAGTACCTCAGCCTTGTCCTCATCCCTTGACACTGTTGTTCCTTCTACATCCAATGGGGACTGAATATTCTCCCTAGTACTCCTTTTCTTGTTAATGTATTTGTAGAAAGATTTTTTATTATCTTTCACAGACTTAGCCAATTTGATTTTTAGTTGGGCCTTAGCCCTCCTGATTTTTTCCTTGCACGATCTCACTTCCTCCCTGTAGTCCACCCAAGAAGCCTGTCCCTTCTTCCAACGTCATAGACATTCCTCTTCTTTTTGATGTCTCTCAAGATCTCCCTACTCAACCAAGCTGTTTTTTTCCCCCACCATCTCCTTTTCTGGAACATGGGGATGGCTTGCTCCTGAGCTTCTAGGATTTCACTTCTAAAGAGCGCCCAGCCCTTGTGGGCTCCCTTGCCCTTAAGGACTGTCTCCCACAGGATTTTGCCAACCAGCATTCTGAGCAGTCCAAAGTCTGCCCTCTGGAAGTTTAATGTGACTGTTCTGCTAACCCCCCTCTTCATCTCACCTAGAACTGAAAACCCTGTCATCTCATGATCGCTTTGTCCCAGGTGTCCTCCAACTGTCACATACCCCACAAGGCCTTTTCTGTTCACAAACAGCAGGTCTAGGACGGCACCCTCCCTTGTCGGCTGACAGTGTCCCAGTGGGGACCATGAAAAAACATAGTAAGTGTAACACTTGTGACCTTAAGGACTTTGAATCCTAATTTAGAAATTGGTGTAACTTGACTAGTTTTAATTTATCTTACTGTTCATGGTGCCAGCAAGACTCTTCATGGTATCTCAGCAGAAACTGTAGAAATTTTAAAACCTGGTTCCTAGGCATCTGAAGTCTAGTCCCACTTTCTTACACTTCAACATCGGCTCAAATCAGCATCATCAAAAGAAAATAAACACTCAAGACAGGAATTTTTTTTTCTTTAGGGTAACCAAAAAATGTTTACATGTTAACATTTTTTGATTACCCTAAAGAAAAAAAATGTGTAACCCAAATACAAATATCCTCCTTAGCACCCACTTCTTTCAACTGACTTGTGAGCTAAGAAGGGAGGTGCAGGAGATCGATCATCTCCCCATTTGTAAATGAAGAGGAAAAGCATTCCTGAAGACTTTACTCTGCCAGCCTCCTTTTCTTCACTCATTCCATTCAGCAGCACAGAAGTGACTGTCTGGTGTGCTCTGCTAAAGGATTGTCTGCCTTCAGTAATTGATCTCACTGACAGGAGGCAGACTTCTTCCGAAACAGCTACTGTGATTACTGAGCACAGGTATCAGTCTTGTACTGCCAACCCGCTCAAACAGAACATTAATAGTTTAGTTTATCGAAATCTACTCTTGCAAATCTCTATGAGCAGAACTGCTCTATGGGGAAACAATACAGTTCATTACCAGGAGACAATCTGACCATACCCTTCTCCTTTTTCGAGTGAGATTGCCCATAGTCACTCACAGGTATTTCACCCTGCCTACAAAACTGTAACAGTCTCCTATATGATGTAATTTCACCGTAGTTCTTATTGCATAAAATGACAAAATTAAAACTACTGCCAGGAAACACCTTTCTCTGATGTTAAAAGTAAAATGCTTCACAATAACACCAAACTATAGAGCATGGTTTTGTTTAAAAAAAAAAAAAAAAAAAAAAAAAGTCGTGAAATAGAAGGAAGTAGAGAAAGTTTATGGAACAGTGTGACTGGAGACAAGATCAAGAGTTGTCTCAAAAGCACTAGAACAGGTCCATGGAGAGACTGCTGACTGTGTGGGAGTGATGAATGCCCTGTTAAGGGTCTAGGCTCTTGTGTTGCTGTAGCTGTGCTTATGCTCTGCTCCAACACTGTGGATGTTTGCCTTTAGTATTAGACACTGGCTGGTAGGTAGATGATGTTCGTCACGTATTTACACATTTACAGTGTACCAATAAATGATATGAAACATGCCATTTACCCACTGATCTCAACAGCATTGTCCTGAGGGGAATGTAAACTCTTAAATTTTCTTGTGGTAGGCTCTGTACTGACTTTATAATTAGGCAGCTATTCTAGATGACAGAAGATAGAGAGATCATCTGGCAACCCCTCCTCCTGCTGGAGCTGAAGCCAGGCTGAGCAGGTGCTTTACACATCTTTCTTCCCCTCCGCAACTGAGTGAAATCTCTCTCTGTCCAGTCCAAAGGCAAAAGAGTCCTCGTTTGCTGCCGTGTAATTCATATGTCAGTGTGTTTTGGCATTTATACAACAGAAATGAAAGAATGCTCGAATTGAAAATATCCGCCTAAAAGCAGAATTCACAATTTAGTCTCACTGATCCTCTGGAATCAGACTTACCACTAAGCTGTGCTCAGTAAAACTAAAACCCTACAGTGCCTAGAGCTGACCAGTTGATAACCTTGCATGGAGAGCATATGACACAGTAAGGTGTAGAACAAATGAAACTGAAATGCCTGAAAGGCAAAATCAGTGTGAAACAGTATTTAAAATTGTGCAGTGGTTCTAAATAAAGAGTGGTGATGCTCTCTTTTCAACTGGAAGTAGTCATGGAGTGCCATAGAGTTCTGCTAAACAAGATAGCTTAGTAGTCAAATTCTGGATGAAGGGGAGAGAGGAATTAATCACTCACTCTGGCAAGAAGTCCTAGCTCATAAGAAAGCTGCATAATTAATGTTAGATATTTTAAAGCCATGAATTGCAATTCCTGTCTAACCTTTGGAAATAGAAAAACGCACACCGACAATATTCCTGAGGAGAGAGGGAAGGCACCTACTGAGACTTATGTATATTAAGTTAGAAATTGAGAGGCAGAGATCTGAAAGATAAACATATACCAGAAGGTTATGACTTGTCATTCACTGGAAATTATGTGGGTTTATTCGACAGGCAGAATCTGCTAATGACTTATAAGTTAACTTAAAACCCTAAATGTAGTATCTACGGAGAAAAAAGTAAAACATTTTGACTTATTTTTAATTTAAAAAAATATTTCCCAACCACATAATCTACACTTGAGTGTCACAGTCATACCACTTTTCCAAAGTTGCATCATCAGAAGAGGAGATCCAGATGTGACTGTTGCTCTAATCATAGCTAACTGACAACGTATAAAAGCCACCAACTTGTGGAAACATCTACGTATTAAAAAACTCGGGATCAAGAAGAAAGCCCCAGGGAGTAGTTCAAGACTCCCCACTCTACCAGAAATACGTCAGCCGAGGAAGTGAAAGAAATATAATTAGAAAACTGAGTTTTGAACCAGACAAACCCTTTTTTGCTGTATGCAAAGCCTACTGTGAAGCTGTAAAAGGTATTTACACTAAAAATCCACTATCGTCTAAGATACAAAATGAAACTGGAAGCTGTAGTAGAGGTTTTCACAGCCATTTAACATATTTAGACCTTTATGTCTTACATGGTAAGAAGTAGTGGTGCCAACTCTTGTACTTTACTAGTCTCTAGCTGTTCAGTGTCTCCTAGGAGCCAAACAAACACATAAGAAGATAAGATTTCACCTAAATTTACAATTATATGCATGTATTTATGTTTAAATCTGTGGCCCTATTGGCTGTGAAGAAAACATTGAAATGGGAAACCTACATCCATCATTTCGGTAGACAGAACATTTGGTGAGATAACAATCTTAATACTAAATCATATTTTGCACTGGCTTTATTGTATGATATTGTTGCTGTCCTAGTAAAGAAAACTAATCTGCTCTGAGCTCTGGCCTGCCACGTATAGACCATCCCTGGCAGCTCCATCTTTGACTGTAACAATGTCTTGAGTATCTTTATCTTCTGGTATGGTTTCTTCCATGATTCAAGCGTAGACATCAGTTGTTCCTTACCAACAGCCCTCTCTCTAGGTGTTACAACTTGGTACTATCATGCCTCTCAGAAACATGGCAGTTCACAGAAGTTGTAATGCAGGATTTGATTCCCAGTAAAATCATTGAGTGCTCGAGTACATTCATGTACAGGAAGGAATTTGTCCTCTGTCTGCTCTATTTTCAGATAAACAAAGACCTCCGTGATAACCACTTTCCCTCTCTCTGGCACTGTTCTTTCAAGATCCAAATTTTCTCTATTTATTTTCTGCAAATGAAAGCTTATGGCCAGAAGTTTTACTTGCCACCCCCCCCCCCCCCCAACCTTTAAGGATAAGACCAGGCAAAAAAGAATCAGATATGTCTGTGTTATTGGTGAGCCTGATGCAGTGGCTTAGACAGCCTAGTTTGTTTTCAGTGAAGTTTCTTTTAATCTCTAGAAATACTCTGTGCGTTGTGTGACCCCCATTGCGTACAAACTCAAAGGCGTCAAGTGCACTGCTCTGATATCACAAATCGGGCTGATTATCACAAACGAAATTATAACAAACAGCTGACCTGACAGTCAAGATGAACACTAGTCTGCCTGGGAAATCCTCAGAATATCCACTTACTGACAGTGCACGCTGATGTCTAAATAAATGTGATGCTGCAACCCGGTCAGATGACACTAAAGCATCTTAAAGTCAAATATCCCGGTTGGCGCTCCCAGGAAGGCTTTAAGTGGCTAAAAGGAAAAAAAAAACCACGTAAGTGGGCACAAGAGAACTATTCCCTAGCTAATGTTTGTTTCTAACACAACGCTACTTGGAAAGCATCATGGAGAGGTTAAAGTGAGCCCCTCAAAACTGCTCTCCAACTTCCCATGTAAGAATTAAAGTTGAGCTCATGAAAGGCACCGACTTGCAGGTGAATGCTCAGCCCTGCTGGTGGCCAACTGCTTTACTGGCTTGCGGGAAAACGGTTCGAGAAAGGGGCCCTATCCCAAACTTCGCGTGGGAAGCAGGTTACAGGGACCATTGGTTCTGCTTACCAGCAAGTCCCACGAAAACTCGATTGAGCAGCTTACTTATTATCTGAAAATGAGTCAGGGAAATTTCTGTATTTTCTTGTGTGTAGCAAGAGTGTAAGCTATGGATTCCTGTTGCAAAGAGCAATTATGGCATAAATTTTGACGTTGCGTTTGTTGCCATTGAGGACTGTGGGATAGGAGCAAAAGGCACCGTGAGAAGTTGCTTAATTAGAATACACACATAAGTAACGTCATACGACCGCGCCACGTTCTCGTTAATTCCTCGGTTAAAATTATTTCTTCCAGGGGAATTTACGAATGATAAGGTACGAGTCACACTTGGCGCAGCAGGAACGAGCCGCGAAGGCGCAGCGCGGCCCGGCCGGAGCCCCGCGGACACGGGGCGGAGGAGCGGAACGGGCCGCTCTGCGCACGGGTGAGCAGCGCCGGGGCTCGGGCAGGAGCCGGAGAAAGCGAAGCGGCAGAGAAACGCGGCCGCACGGCGCGGAGAGCGGCCCCGAGGCGCAGCCGCTCCGTCCTTCGCTACCGCGGGCGCGCACGCACCGGGCCCCCGGGGACAGCGGAGCAGGACGGCCCCGCCGCCCCCTCGGGCGCCGACAAAGCGCTCTGCCCCGCGGCGCCCCCGCGGATGGCGCAGCGCATGCGCGCTCCGGCGCGGGGCATGCGCGGCTCTGTGCGGTGCGGACGGCGCGGAGCGGGCGGTGCAGCCCTGGGGGCGCGCGGGGCGCCTCAGCCCGGCGGGGGCTCGGTCCGCGCGGCGCCGGGAGGCGGCTCTGGCCGCGCCGCGCCGTGCCCCAGTTTGTGTCCAATCAGAGAGCGCAGCGCGCGCGCCGCGCGGGGCGGCGATGCGTAAACAAGCCCCGGGAAACTCCTCCGCCGCGCTCCCCTCCCCTCCGCGCCGCTCCCCGCGCCGCCCCGCAGCCGCCCCCGCCGGCCGCTCCGGCGAGGCGCGCGCGCCCGCCCCGCCCCCGCCCGCCCGCCCAGCCGGCGCCGCCCGCGCTGCCGCCCCGCTGCCCGCGGCCTCTCCGGGGGGGAAGGTAAGGAGGGCGGCAGAGGGGGCGGGGGGGGTCGTGCGCCCGAACAAGTTGTTGAACGCGGCTCGAAAGGCGCGGCGGCGGCCGGCGAGGAACTTTCTCCTCGGCTCCGCCGCGGGGGAGGCCGGTGCCGCCCCGCGATGCTCGCGGCTTCCTGGGCGCTGCGGCGGGAGCCGCTGCCAGTCCTGCCGGGGGCGCCCGCCGAGCCGCGTCTACTCCTGCGGGTGATGAGCCGCGATTAGCTCCGGCCGGTTATGTAAGCCGTGGCGGGAGCGGGTCCCGCACCGGGCGGGGCGCAGGGTCGCACGTGTGCGCGCTCCCTGCCCTGCCCCGCACCGAACCCGCACCGCTCCCAGCCCTGCCGCGCTCCGAACCCGCACCGCTCCCAGCCCTGCCGCGCTCCGAACCCGCGCCGCTCCCTGCCCTGCCCCGCGCCGAACCCGCGCCGCTCCCTGCCCTGCCCCGCGCCGAACCCGCGCCGCTCCCTGTCCCGCTCCGCGCCCAACCCGCACCGCTCCCTGCCCTGCCCCGCAGCCCGCGTCGCTCCCTCTCCTCTGCCGCTCCGCCCGTTCCATTTTCTCGTTTCTCAAAAAAAAAATAAATAAATAAATGTCTGAGCATGGCAAAGTTTAAGAACTTGATTTTCGCTTTCTTTACGTGCGTGGTTAGTGTGTCAACATGATCTGGAGACGATTGAATGAATCATCAGTTCCATGGAATAGAAGCAAGTGAATCATCTCTCATGCACACACGCGCGCAGCCGTGAGGGAGCCGTGGTTGTTACCGTACACAGTGGAAGGTCGGTGTCAGTTTCTGACACGCGATGGGGTGTAAGAAGTACAGACGGTGCTTGCAAACCCACCGGCTTTCCCGCGGCTGTTTTGTGAGCTGCGAAAGTTTTGCAACATTCAATTGCTGTTTTCCTGGCTCAGGGATTGAATGGTCACGGTGTTCGGGGCGCTGGAGCATCTCCGCTGCCAGGACAGGCTGAGAAGGTTGGGGCTGTTCAGCCTGGAGAGGAGAAGGCTCCGGGGAGACCTTAGAGCAGCACCTGACAGGGCTACAAGAAAGCTGGGGAGGGAATTTTTACAAAGGCACGTAGTGATAGGATGAGGGGGAATAGCTTTAAATTGGAAGGGGGAATATTTAGGCTAGACATTAGGAAGACATTCTTCACAGTGAAGTTGGTGAGACACTGGAACAGGTTGCCCAGGGAGATTGTGACTGCCCCATTGCTGGAGGTGTTCAGGGCCAGGTTGGATGGGGCCTTGGGCAGCCTGGTCTGGTGGGAGGTGTCCCTGCCTTATGGCAGGGGGATTGGAACTGGATGATCTTTAAGGTCCCTTCGAAGCCAAACCGGTCTATGATTCTGTATCAACTTGCTGCCTTCTATTTTATCCACATTTCAAAAGGGGGGTGTTAATGCTGAGATTTAAGTAACTATGTTGCTCAAAGTGTATTAACTTAAAATAAAATGTAAACAGAAAAATCCCAAAATGGTATTGCGCTGTCCATACCCTGAAGCCGGAGACAGATCCTAAACGCCTTTATTGTGGGATTTGTTTTGCTTGGTTTTGTTAAGCAAAAATAGTTAGTTTCTGCTACAGTAAAAATTTATAAATATGTATTTGGAAAACAAACTAAGCCACTTTATTTAATAAACACATTCAGGTTGTACCTAAACAGACTTCTGTACCTGATCCTCTTGCCCGTTGCTGGCTTAAATGGCATTGGGGCTGAGTGCTACATATGTTTTTTCTTTCAACTCTAACTTGGTTCCGAAGTGGTATTTCCATCCTCCATGTTTTTTGACACATCTGTCTCTCCCTGTACAAAGGCCGAACAAATGACTTTTACAAGATTAATTCCTCTTTTTTTTCTCAGCATAACTGCCATCGTCGAGAAATTAAGCCACTGTTTACAACAGGGAGGTAGTGTCTTATCCATACAAGCACTTGGTTTTTATGATCTGGAAGTATATGAATATCTTTGCACATCTTACAGGTAAACCATTCTGTCTCCTTTGACATGAGGTATCCTTTATCTTGCTGCCCATGTTTTGTACCTCTAGCTGTTCTTCAAACAGGGATGGAGGAATAAATCAGTTATGGGAAATGTTGGTTTAGGTGTTTATTACTGTAGGCGAGAGGGGGTATGTTACGATTTTTGTTTGCCTTGAACTGGATGCACTTCGATAATGATTTTGTGGCCTTAATTATAGGATTGGAGCACCTAAGTGTGGAAATCCTGTGTTACTTCAGGGTTCCTTATGCAGCTTTTAACATCTCATTGTCAGGATTCTGAAGTAAACCAAGTTAAGACTGCATGAGAGTGTGAATATGCTGTAATACAGATACTCTTAAATTAGGTATATTGGGTGGTCAAGTTAACAAACAGGACAAAATACTATTTTGTTTGTGCATTTGAATCAACAGTCAAGTAGCAATCATCGGTTTTATTTAATTTCCTTACAAGGAAGATAGAAACATATACTGGGTATGGCATTCTATGTGCCCAGACCTCAGCTGAGAGCAGTAAAGCAAATAATACTGGAAGTTGATTGATTCGTCGCTTTGCCTGCTTTAGCCATTTCCCCCTGCTCTCTATGTGCTCTAGTTGTCAAAGTAGAAGTTAAAAATTCTAGGTTTCACTCTTAAGTGTGCAGAATGTGCAAAATAAAGTGAGATAAAATGGATTGGTTTAAGGTTGCTGTATGAAGCTCCATTTTTAGAATTGTAAGCAGATTACTGTAGGATGTAGAACTTTGAGAACAGCGGAGGGCAGTGCAGATAAAAGTGGAGTGTCTGAACTTTGTATCTCAGTTTTTGCTATGTTTGGATACGTAGACTTTGTGCCTAGCATGATAAATTTATGAATGTATATCAAATCTTACACTGCCTTTTATGAGAAAGAAAAAAAAGAGATACAGTTAATGTGTATTTGAAATTACTAGTACTTTGCTCAAAAACTTGTTCGAGTTATCATCCGTTTTGCAGATTCTGTGCTCTGAAAGACTGGTGCCAACAGCACCTTCAGATGTCCTTCCAGCTATCAATGAATGGTTAACATTGCAATGGAAAAAAAAAATATAGATTCTTCCCTTTTCACAGTTTTTGCTTTAAAGACCCTTTCTGAACAGATGTAGCCGTCTCAAGCCAAGTTTTGAACTATTCCTGTAGAAAGACATATTGCTGTTGGAAAAATGAATCCTTTCTTCAACTGTTGAAAACTTGCACCAACTACACATTGGCCCAGGGATTGTTTGCTCCCCTAATCATCAGTTAAAACATCTGAATTAGTTGTCTGGGAAGAAGTTTACTTTCTATTGCTAGTCTCAATATTTAAAATATTTAAAAAATAGTTATTAAAAGTTGATACTTTACCAAGGTGCATCGCTTTGTATGTCAGAGTTACAGGTAATCTGTTCTTGAATGTTGGCAGATAGCGCCTAAGACATTTCCTGCAGTGAAGCTTATTCCACTGATTATTGTGTTTTTGGTTTTGCATTTATTCCAGTAAATGTAGTGCCATGAAAAGTACCAGCTTGACAGGCTTTAGACTGAAGCCCTTAACGAGCAGAGCAGGTGTAGCACTGTCAGGAAACTCGACCATGCTGTGACAAGACTGTATATCTAACTGCATGTGTGCATATGGGAAATATCGATGTTACTGTCACTATCTTAATCATTGCTTATAAAAATTGTCTACAGACAACTGTAGGACACTTCTGGAATGAAAGATATATGGTGTTACTTGAGCGCCATAGTCTCAATGGCTGTCACTGCTAGTTCTTACATGTGAAACAAATAATTTTGACTGGTTACCTAAAGCTGAAACCATTTATCCCATTATTAATAATTGAATTCATTCATGTCTCAGCAGTTTTCCTAACATCTGGCCATTTGCTTCTGTGAATTGGTCATTTCATTCCTGTTATGGTATAATTTTTTTTTGCTTTGTTTTTTGTTGGTTTGTATGTGTTTTGAGGTTTGACTGAAATCAAAACAGTAGCCTGCTAATATGCCTTAATAATCCTATTTTCACAAAAGACCTAACTAGAAAAAGAGGAGAAGGCATACTTTCTCAGGAGAGGTTAGAGGCAAGAGTAAAAGTTGATGGGAGGATCCTCACTTCCTTAGGGCACTGTTACATTGCTGACCCATGTGTCTCAAAGAGGGAGGCACCAGGCTTCAGGCTCTTGCAACCTGTTTTGGTTTGAGAACTGCATTTGCACATCGAATCTTCACTGACAGTTGAGTTTGCACCAGTTGTTTTGGAGAGTGTACCACACTGGCCTTGAGCAATGGGCGCTGAGGAACCAGCTATCCAGGCTGCAAGCAGGGTGCCTTTGGTGACCTCTTGTGCACAGCTTCAGTATTGCTTCTTCCACAAGGAGGGAAACCACTTTGTAGTCGTACCACTTCTACTCAAAGCATATCCTTATCAAAAAGAACCCTTCCTGCTTACTAAATCACTCATGGAGATGTACTAAGAAATCGTATTGGGACCTAAATGTTGAAGCTGTGTTTTCTTCCTGATTCATTGTGTGATTCATTCTATGCATATATGGCAGCATTACAAAATTATTTTCTGACAAAGATATTTTGGTTTTGGCAACTTTCTGGCAGTTATCCACTTCCTCAGAAAAATCTATAGCTCCATGCTTATGGATCGCAGGCAGCTGAATCAGTGAGTAGAATCTGATACCTGCAGGGAGGGTTGTAGTTTGTAATTGCTGTTGAATTGTTCGCATCCAGTTTCTTATTCCCATCTTCCCAACTCCATAGTGTGCACTTGTTCAGTTCACCTGTTACGGCTTAGTTTTTGTATTATGGGCTCTCAGGGAACACTGTCATTAGTTTTGTATTGGTAAAATTTGCAGCACTTCAGTATCCTGGCTTATCTGGCTTCTTGTCTCTATGGAAATAAGTAATAAATAATAGTCCTCATTTTAGATGTTTTTGCCTGAATCTTTACTGTGTTTCCATCCCAGTGCAAAGAGAAAAAAAAAAAAAAAAAGCCAAGAAACCCAACTCCTGCCAGTTTAGTAGAACATTTGTCCAAAGACCAACACTAAAAGTAAAATATGTTTCCAAATGGACAACAGTGTGAATGAAAGAGAATAACAAATATAAATTCACATCTTTGTGACTCGTGTGACACTCCAGTGAGGGAGACCATGAGCATCACCAACAACGAAATTAAGCCCTAAGAAATGTAAGACTTCACTTTTGGTTTAACATAGTTCAGCGGGAAAAATCTCACAGAAATTCTCAAATGTGATGAATTTCTGTAAGAGACAAATTGATTCTAATCTTCATAGTATCTTCTGGTTCTGCTTTTTTTTAAAAGAAAAAATAAATTATTGGTGATTTTCTTGTGGTACCCTGAGTAGAGGTTTGTTCAGCTGTGGACTGGGAATCACACAGTTCTTTTTGAACCTGGTATATCCTGGTTCCCTTCACAGCTGCTTACACTGATTATAGAGAGATGAAATTGCTGCAATTGACTTCTTCCAGGAGGAACTAAAGCCATAGTTATAACGTGATGACAGTGAGGCGATTTATCTTCACCTTGTAATTACAAGGGTGATTTCACATTGGCACTGTATCAGAGCATAGGAAATAGATGGATTTTCTATATAGTGTTACCTGGTACATTTATATTAATTTCTCTTTGTAGTGGTCTTTAAAAGTATTAGTGTTCATGGATTGCTTTTTTAGGACTAATATTATTGCTCTGTAGCAGTTTCAGTAAGTAATAATGAATTCTGTTTTACAAAACAAAACAAGAAGATACCCAACTTAGTTTGCAACAACTGTGAACTAGTAGCTGTATGATCATATAGATGATTTTATGACTTTTTAATGAGACATTAACATATATTTCCGAGTGGCTGCAGCTGACAAACTAATTTCCAGAAGTTAGTTTGTCAGCTGAGATTTCTCTTTGGAACTATACAATGGACCATTTTAATATGCGTTAACCCTTTTTTAAAAAAGTTTCTATCATCATATAAGATACCAAAGTGTTTTAGTATGTATTCATATGGATAGTGTGGATGTATGAGAACACACTTGGATTAATTGTTATGTTTTCACCTCCATATAGACATTTCATTTTTATTTTCAGTCATTTTAAAATGGGCATAATATATGTAAAGAACTTTTTTTAAAAAAAAAAAACCCTTATATAGGACAAGAACATAATCTGTAACGTATTTTGCCCCAGCTGTTTTGTAGCTTTCACTGAGCATCCTAACCTATGAAAATGTTCTTGTTATGGAACAGTTTCAATTTCCAGTCTTGGCATTCTCTTAGTCACTGCATTTTTCATAGTCTGTGAATTTGTCATGCAGGGAAGAAGTACCTGCAGATTGAAATTACTAGTACGGTCATAATTCCTATTTTAGATTTGTCACTACTGTGATAGCGCTTACTGGCCTTGGTCAATAGCAGGGCTTGATTCCTAGAAGCAGCTCTCCAACTCTTAACGCCCAATCTCCTTAGCAGTTGCTGATGCAATGTAATACTGATGACGTGAACTATAAAAAGATATTAATTTCCTGAATCTGAACCTCTACATAGAAGAAAGAAAAGACAGTGGAGTTCCTTTCAATAGCAGAAGGCATCACATTGTGCTTCCTGCTTCTGGTTCTTATTTTTAAGGATACTGGTAAAATGCTATTGCCTTATTAGTTCAATTTGGATTGAAAAGTCTGTTCATTAGATTAACCCAGTATGTGTTTAGAGTCCCCAAGAGAGACATTGTTACTTTTCTTAGAGATGTAAAATGTGCCAGCATTATGTGTTTACCTAAGTGTCTTAGATAGAAGTTTTCAGATTTTTTTTTTTGCTTTGTGTTATATCTATTAAAATCTTTGCGTCCTAACAAAGCACGGGAAAGTAATAGAATCTAAAAATTAAATATTCTGAAGATAGATTTCAGTGCTAGTTACTAGTGATCAAATCTGACAGACAGATAAAATCTTTCTGCCACAAAAAAGTAGTTGATCTTGAGATAAAAGTCTTGAGTGATTCTTAGAGAAGCGTCACTGCTAATTAAAGCAAGTGCAATTATATCTACTTCCTCCCACAAAAAGAAGAATGGAATACGTAGGATACTGGTCTCTTGATTAATTTCATAATGAAGACACAGTTCTTTATTCAGATGGAAGATCAGCTTTTAAATAGCCAACGTGTGGGTTGAATGAAGTTAAAGATGTTTCTTTCTTCCATGGTTTTATAAAATTGTTGTTTACTTTTTTGAAGAATCATCGGTACAAGCGGCAGAGACAAAAGACCCTTTGTATGACATAAATGATATTTTGACTAAGTACTCTTTGTTGATTCTTGCTGTAGAATTTCCCTGCATACAAAGTGATTTTTGAAGAGCTGCTTAATCAAACCAATATTTTTCAGCTTTCCATCTTAACTCTTTTGATATATCACAGACAAAGTAAATTTTCATGCTTTTATCCCAAATACATATTTACCAAAATTTGCAAGTGTTTTGTGTGGACAGTGATCACAGAATGCAAATGGATTTATTCCAATAGTTTACTGAGTGACAGTTGGTTCCTCACAAAGTGTTTAAAATGTGCTGTTGATGTTTAGCTTTTGTGTATGCCTTGCTGAAAATTTAGAATGTGAATTTACATGGAATTAGTCTACCATTCAAAATTTCCATTAATTGCAGAGGACCTTTTCCAGTGAATTCAGTGTGGAGCTGGATGAAATCCGTGACAAACTTGTAACAGAGGAGGTTTTCCATAATATCTGTTTTCTCAAGGTGTAATAGCTCTTATTACGTCTACTAATAGAATAAGGAAAACCACACAAACTATTGTGCATACAGGCCTCAAACAATAGTAGCAAACCCTGAACTAAGGGTGTGGCTTTAGAAGACATCTATAGACACTGCTGTTGAATGATGGAAGTGCTGCTATCTCCTGTGCTTTCTGAGCCTTGGCAATCATTGGACCCCAAAATAAATTAAGTTTTAACTTACCCGGCAAGAAACTAATAAAGGCAAGTTTTCTGATAGGCCATTGCAATAATGGATTTACAGATGGATCAACAAGCTCCAGAATGGTGCTTCCCTTTTTTGGTACAACTGGCCCATTAGATCAGCTCTGCTGTTCAGTTAACTGTAGATTTAGGACAAGTTTATTGTAATTATGGCAATCAAGTGCCTAATTTGAGGCAAAAGTGTGGTTATCACCTGTAAAACAAAGGAGATATTAATATAGGGAGGAATTGGGAAGTAGTGCTCCATCGTGGTCAGGAAGAAAATTAATTGTTACCAGCAGAATGCTTTACTTGGAGTGTCTTCATGTGGTAGAGGCAGTTTCTCCACTAAGTCTGTCATTTTTCATATCTAGAAGATTTATTAACATTTGTTTCCATGTTTGACTTGGAGATCAGGACTGAGAAGTGAGAAGTGGATTTTCTGATGAAAAACATTCTCATGCAATTCATTCTGGCACCTGCAGGTCTTGCTAATACATGGGCAATTACATTCACTGAACTACCGCATGAATACCACAGTGAACATTAAGAAAATAGTTCTTTAGTATTTATTTAAGGTAATCTCTGATCTTCGTTTTGTGCATACTTTACTAGCCTGCTGAACTAGAAGTGGGTTTGGGTCACAGGGGCATGAATTGCTGGAGGAAGTTTGATATTTTCTGATTCTGGACTACTAAGGGCAGACTCCATATCTGACTTCTTTCTTGAAAGTGGAGAACCCTCCCTGCTTCCCCCATCTAGCTGTCCTGTACCTGGATTTCTCAGGCACCTCTGATAAATGAAGAATATTTGCCAAAAATCTGCCAAACATTTGACCTTTGTATTTACAGTTTCCCTCCTTTTTTTTGGACAGGATAATATGTGATAACATTGATAGATAATGTGATGACAGAACAGAAATCTCCTGTCTTCCCTACCAGCGATGATAGCTGCTTAGCATGTCAATTTTACTGTATGTTTTCGAAGGAAGTGTCTTATATCTCCTGAATCCAAGGCAGAATCCATAAAAATACCAATAATTTAGGACTTCAGCCTTGGCTAATAAAAAATACTGTAATATAAACTTCAGTTGATGCATTTGACTTTATGCCAGTAGTGAATATGGCTGTAGATAGAGGAAAGCCTAACCACAAGTATTGCTTGTGCTTACCACAGTTAAGTTACCATTGACCCTGCCTTGAATTGCTTAGAAAACTGTCAGTGATTAAATAATTCTAAGAACAATATTAGGGAAAAATTGTCATTTTGCCCAGTTAAACAAGTTTTTGTATCCTTTTCATTAAGCCAGGACTTCAAATTGGTCTTAATTATTGCCCTTGTATTATGAATGTAGTTTTTCCTGTTCTTGTGAAAATAGAATAGTGTTTGATTAAAGTACAAGCCTTTGAAAAAAAATCTAAGTCTATATATGCTCATAGAAGAGGCTGGTGAGAGTTTGACGGTGCAATTGTCAAAAGACAGCGTCTGCAGCCAAGTAGTTTAGTAGAACTTTGCCTATCTTCATTCCTCCTTGAATCTCAATGTATCGTGAAGGAGGAGATTAGCTTTGCTGTGACTGTTAAGAGTCACAGACGTCATGAAGGAGAAAGAAGAGGTGACTGCTTTGCAATGAATTACAAGTGGTTTCTGTTTGCAAGTATCAGAGGGTAAAGGAAGCCAGAAAACCATTGGAAAAGTCTAGGCACAAGGAAATGTGGAGATGGATGCCGAGTTATCTGGAAGGGGGAAGTTATCTACTCAGGGGGAGGTAAGGGTCCAAAACTGCAAGGGTCCTCTCCTCCAAGGAGGGCAGGAATCCCAAACCAGTAGAGAGCATACTTCCTAAGCCTCTTTTATCTCTGCTATCAACAAATAGCAAAGAGAGCAGCAGACAAACAACGTCCCTTCGCTTCAGTGCTTGTTTTTTCAGTATTGATTCTGGTTTTTCAAACGTGAGGTCTGTTTAGTGGATGCAGAAGTCCAGTTGCTGACAACCCACACTGCATGGAGTCATACTGACTCTGAAGTAGATTTGCAGTATTTTGGGCATTGTTAATTATAAAAATTAGACTTCTGATATAGCTAGTTTAAAGGTGTATTAACTTTAGGTTAAATTGGATAAAATTTAGCTATTTAGGGTTAAAATGTTAGGATATTTCTTATTTTAGGCTGTTGGTGTGACCATCATTTATCCATTGTAGTGCTCTTGAATTCTGTTCTTAAAAGGCTTTCTCCCCAACACCCCATTGTTTACTGTGCAGTTGTAAAGTGTTTAGGAATTTATCAGTAGGAGTTGTCTACAGCAAGGTGTAGAATGGGCTGAGAGGAATGCAAAGAGTAGTATGAGGTTAGGGAGGTTGAATGCTGCCTTGGAGAACCAGTATCTCCCATCTTGGGTGCTAAATGACTCTTTCATGCTGGGCAGGTAATGTAGGTCTTGGGTTCATAGACAGCTATTCAGCTTTTAATATTTGTGAGACACATGTAGCCAAATTTGCCAGTGTTCTGACATCGCCAGTACAGCTAAAATCATGTGAAACCGAGCTGTTTACCGTGAAGAGTCCCGAGTGTCCTGAAAAATTGAACCTTAATACTTTGAACACTTTGGACATAGACTAATACGTCTCTCGTTTCTGTATCTGTAAGTTATGGCTAGCAATGTTGCCTTGTTAAATAGGTTGTGGAGAAGATTCTTTTGGGGAGCGTTGAAATACTACAGGAGTGAGTGGACGTGTGTGTGTGTGACTTCAAACACCTGTATGAGAACAGAGAATTAAAAAAAGAGAATAACTGCCTGTTACACTAAGTTGTTTGGTAGGAAATGTACATACATAGTATTAAAATCCATGTTATCATTCATGTGTATGAAGACGCACATTCTTTAACGTTGCTAATTTTTACTGAAGTTGTACTACTTTCAGAGGGCCCCATCTAGATATGGAGTTCTATTGAGTTTGGTTTCATGGAGATAAGAGAATGGTTTTGCCTATAAGTTGTGTATTTAGACAAATGACTACAACAGACAAATTAGTTCAGGGAGAGCCACTAGACATGCAGGTACTTTTTTCCATAATGTACTTGGGTGTGCTGCTTGAAGGTACAAAGATGCAATTTTATTCCTTAAACTAAATATGTATCGGGACACATCTCTGTGATTTTAAGCAGATGTAAGCTGCTGCGGCTTGAATTTGAAGAAACTGAAAAGATATCTGTCTATGGTTAGGATAATATCAAGACGGAGTATGTTAACAGTGGCTCAGTGCCATGGTAACACCAGAATATGGTTTCTAGGCAGCTTACAGCACAGACCTATCTCACTGCTGGGAGACTCAGCCTGCAACTTTTCTTGTCACTAAAACAAACAAGATTCATTAAAAATACTTTACTAAAACAAACAAACTGTTATTTAGGAAGCTGTGGTAGTGATCTTATGGGTGTGTTCTGAATATGGTGTTTCTGGGAAGAGGCAGGCAGAGTTCAGGAAAGAACAAGTGTAGCTGTAGAATGATAGAACCCCACAATACTTAAAGCCAGACAGTACAGAACCTTCTCTTCTTTTATACCCCAATGAGTGGGATATTACTGATCCTGCTTATTGGAGTGGCGATTGACAGCTAAATGTTGATTCCTGTGTTTTCCTACCAGTAAGAAATGCATAAATATTGCTGAGTGTCCTGTACTGATAGATGTCTCAGGAGCTTGTGCTGCAGGAGTGCTTTATAGGTCAGAATGGATCAGACAACTTGGTGTGATAGGGCTGTAAAAGGGAGGAGTTAAGTGTTGGCATTGAAAGATGGTGACTGTTATCTTACAGGAGAGTTGCATACTTTTACATTGTATCGCATATGTTACCTTAGCTGCTAAACTATAGTAACTTTGCTTTTTAATCCCTTGTTTCTATGTATCTTGTGGGCGCCACAGGTTTTAATTAGGACCTTAAAAACTTGGTGCTCTATCATGGCTCACTTTATCATGTTATCATGAGCAACGCTCACTTGGAAGTCTCCAGCTCTGCGCGTATCAGCCACTGGACCTATACCAAAGAAAGCAGTAATTCCATGTAATCTATATAGCTAAGCAGGGCAGGGAAATCCAACTGTTAGCTGTGCAGTTGGTGCTCTTGTCTTACTATGCACTAAAATTAAGATTAGGATACCCAGAAGCGGAGCATAGAGTAGGAGCTCCAGAACTTTTTTGAGCGCTGCTAACATAGGAAAAAACCATGATGACAGAATAGTTGCTTTAGCCGCTTGTACTTTTTATTGAACCATGCACAGATGCAGACGGAGATGTTTAGGCTGTATTCCTTCTTTAGAGGAAAGGCAGTAGACCATATTGTATATTTGCAGGGTAACAGTTTGAAGTACCTTCATAGTCAGGAGGTCCCTGCATGAGTGAACTGCGTTGCAATTACCTGCACAAGAGACTACTGGGCTTAATGACTGAGAGTGCAAAGTTGTTTTCTGTGAACAGGTGGGTGCTAAATATTTTCAGTTTGGGGGGCTGAAGTTGCTGTCTGTGTAAACATTCATTTGCACTCTTTTTCACTTGCAGGTTTCTAGGTCTTATGATTGTGTTTTTCTCTGCAACACTTCTGTTTCTGAGATAGTAAGGTTTCATACTTAGGGTTGGTTTTTTTCATTGTCTCTTTTTTTCTTTGCATGTTTCTGCTTATCTCACAAGCACAAGGAACTGATCAAAACTCCAGGTAGAAGATAAAGTTCAGAATAAGAAGAAACTTGCATACATTGAAAAGAAATCACAGAAGGATTGTGGAGAAGAATCTAGAGTACAAGTTCTGGTATGAAATTCTAAATATTTTTCTTGGAATTCAGGTCACTGTCTGTTCTGGAAGACAAACCTTACTTAATATAGAATATTGCATGTAAAATAGTTCCACTGAGTCTGTGGTGGCCAGGCAAAGATTACTTCTTACCAGAAAAGCTATGCTTAAATGGGTTCAGACTGTTTTCTACTCTGTTGTAAGAAAACTTATTTGTATGAAAACTAGCCACAAAGTCAAGACAACTTCCTAGTATTAAAATTTTTTGCCACTGTTGAAAGCGTTTTGAGTATGTTTTGGTTCCTCTTTAAGATATCAGAAGGAAAACCATATGTAAATACTCTTGAGATGCATTCTTCCATCTCCACAATATGAAATCAAAAGGCAATTCATTTTCTTAATACTGGAGATGTTGAAATCTTCTATGCATTCACCTAGAGAAAACCTTGGTCTATTTCTGACACCATATTCCCACTGAAGGCACTGGCAAGCATTCCTGCTAATTTAAAGGGCCACAATTTGAATCTTTTATGCTTATTGTGGAAATTCTGAATTTGAATGAAGCAAGGAAAAAAGGTTTTTCTCTTGAAATCAAATCGTATTTAAAAACCCAAAAAGCTTATTTAAATTTAGAAAACTTTAATTGCTCTTTTTCCACTTCTGTAGCATTACATTTGCATTTTTTTAACTAGTAATTATTTCCAGAATTTGCCTGTGTAAAAGCTCGTTAGGCTAAAACCAGGTATACTTGCATTTCAAGTTGACTGGCTGGAATTGGTTACCCAATCCTAGAGAAAAGGCTTAATTATTTTAATCTTATGTAGAAGGACTGTCTGGTACTATTTCAAATGATTTCCCTTTGTCATTGCAAGATAGAAGACTGGAAGATCACCGTCTATGTTTTCTAGGCCCATATCCTAGGTGCTGTTCTATAAAAACACCCATTTAGCGCCCACTGAACTGAGATCCAAGTTACGATCTCACTGCTGCTAAGTACTGACTTCAGCCGATATAAAATGCTGCAGTTAGAAGTTTGTTAGTTTTGTGTTCAGGGTCACAAGAAGAAAGGAGCAGAGACAGGAGAAACTCATTACAAAAGTAGTTTAACTAGATAACACAAAACCTTGAATAAGAACCTGTGCATCAGCAGAAATGAAATGGAGATATAATCTAGCAATATTCTTAAGGTAATACAGTTATGATTTCCCTACAATAGACTTTTGATCCAAATTTTAAGACTAGAGTGCAGCTTAACTGTCAGAAAAGCATTGCAAAGGAGATGGAAGCCACAGAATGCATATGGGGGGTAGGCATTCATATCCTACCAACTCTTTCCTCACTTGAAACTGTATAAGTAAATATGCATTGTTTAGGTGTTCGTGAGAGGAACAGTAGAAAAAAAATGTGAGTAATTCTAAAATCAATATATTCTACGTAAATATAATTAAGCTCCCTGACATTAAGTGAGTTCAAGTAGAAGCCTCATACACTTCCATGGGCATATTCTGGATCTCTTGAACATCTGAGATAATAAAATTTGAGAACAGGATAAATAGCAAAAGAGAAATCACTATGTAGAAACTATTTGTAGGCTCTATTTACAGAATGCCTTATTGTTCCTTCACAAAGTAGACTTCTAAAAGAATTTTGAAGGGTCATGATATAATCAGCTGCCAGTGTCAAGGGGAGACAAAAGAATGAAGGTAGTCTTGGATGAATGGGTAAGGGGAATAGTCAGCATTCAATGAATTACATTGCTTCTGTGTTTTTTAACGCTGTAATTTCTTCTCAAATACTGAGCTTGGTTCTGGTAGTTGCAGTTCAAGGAGGATGGAGAAAAGTAGGAAAGGGTATACAGAAGACCTGAAAAAATGACACAGGACTTGGGAGTCATGCTGTGTCTCAGGGAGGCGTGAGAGACAGCTCAGTAAAACTAAGGTGGCACTTCTAGCCAGGAATCAAGCCACCCCTTAGTATTATCTTTGGTTAAACCAATTGAAATTTGAGATAGAGTAACTGATGTTCAAAACCAGATGGTTCAGTCTTGCAGATTAGAAGAAAGTCAAATGACTGTAGCTTTGCAAATGAGGTGGTAAAAGTTCACACTACTACTAAGGACTTTTTTATTATTATTATTATTTTACTAAGTGGAACTATTAATGATTGTGGTAGATTCCTTGGCACTGGTGATCTTGAAAATTAAGACGGGTGATTTAGTCAAAGTAATCTGTTGAACATCAAGTGGGAATTAATGCAGGGAAGTCCTGTGGTTTGCGGGTTTTTTTAATGCAGTTCATATTAGATGATCACAGTGATCTTTTGGACTTAATTTGTATTACAGTAAAGGTTGTGTGGTCAGTCTTCACTGTAACATTTAGATGTTTAATTATATACAGCCCTGCCAGAGAATGTCCTGCATGCAATTACCTGAAATTCTCCAGAATTCAGGTTGCTAATTCAGTAAAAGCACATGTATATGGAGAAGGCAGTAGGATGCTACTAGGCAGATGAGGAGCTTTCAAGAACAGTATATCTACTATGGTTTGTCAGCACTTTATAAAGGCATGACAGGGTCCCTTGTAAAATACCCAGCTATTTAAATTTTAAATGACCTTTTATCTTCCTTTGTGGTGGCTAGTATTCACAAACCGTAGGGAAAGTAAAGCAGTAGCTAGCTCTATAGCTCTGCAAAAGATGGCCCTCGAGGACAAGGGAGAGCATGTACTGTATTTGTGTAACATGTTGGTCTCAAAGTAAGCTGTGCTTGGCCATTTGGTTTTCTTTAAAAATACGGTTTCCTATTTGTTCTGTATTAAACCCCTCTCCATTTATATTTTTATGTTCTTTAAAAATAAATGTAGAAAAGATGTGTTGTTTTAAGAAATTATAAAAGCAAACTGAATAAAGTGCAGAAAGGTCCAAGGTCAACGTTCCAGAAGAGTTCTTTCAGAAAGAAGAAAGCCAGACTTGAGTGAAGGTCTCATAGTTATTTTGCAAATAAGGTTAGAGAAAATAAACATTGTGTGGAGCTGTATGCCCTGGCTTCACTAAGGTAACAGAAGGGTTTATGTTGTGTAAATAAAGCTAGCAGATGCTTAGGAGTCCTAAGAAGTCAGGATTCCCATCTTTCGGATTTCTTCTCTTCATTTTGGCAGAATTTTTCTTACCACTATAAGCAAGTAAATATTTTGTTCTAATTGATAAATATCCTTGTTAATAACCACATTGTCATCTTTGTGCTATATTCCAGTAGTGTGCAAGAAAGAGCTTGCCTCAGAAGTACAGTAATCTTTAAGCTCCTGGAAGATATGCTCATTTTGCTATAGCAAGTGGGTTACACAAGTTCTGCTGTACACTCCAGTGTTCATGGCAATTTTCACCTGTGTGACAGTGATGCAGTGTTTGTTTTAAGAGTCAAAAGCCACAGGTTCAAATCCCACTGAAGTCAATAGGGAAAATTGCTTGCAACAACTTCTAAGCTATAGCCTGTGCATTTTGATTTCTATTTTACTAGTTAAATTTCTGTATGAAAATCTACTTCTAAGAGGATTTTTTAATTTTTGATGTGACATAGCATTTTTGTGCTTAGTGAGAGGACGTTAAGAATATTCAGTAATACAAATGGTGCTTTACTATGAATGCAGTAAAAGTAGCAAGTATCAGTGTGTTGGCACCCAAAATTACTGTCAATTGTATCTGGTATATTCCCATTCTAAAAGTAAAAATAATATCCTGATATAAATATCTGTCTGTTATAAGATCATGTTATTATTTTGATGACTTCTGTGTTTATTGCCATATAAATCAAACATCTTCCAGCCGTGTATTAAACTATGTGCCTAACATCTATCATGCTTTTAACATATTCTCTTCCCAAAGAGAGAAGCGTGTGCAGTAGATGGCCATGTTTTGGTAGACTCTTATGTTTATTTCTGGACAGGTGTGTTGAAAGCATTCATGTTGACAACACAAAATCAATATCTAGCGTTATACAAAATTATTACCGTATAGCTGATTGACATATAGGCAAACTACAGACTAAGCTGAATGGTGGCTGGGTAAGTAGTTCATCTGGCATCCAGCCCACCCCCACATTCTTTCCATCGCTCAAAGGTGTTGGTCATGTCATACAATGCACATCTGTACCTGGACACGGTGAAATAGGACAGTATCCATGGGGGTATAATACAAGTACAGGCTTAGTCATGTCACAAGTGTGCATAAGCTGTCAATACCTACTCACACATCACTGGACAACATGACAAAAAGGTTGGACATAACTAATTTTGTCAATTATTTTGGTTTTGTAGTTAACCCCCATAGGCAACTAAGCACTACAAGCTGATTGGTCACTCACTCTGTGACCTCCTGTGTGATAGAGGAAGATTAAAGGAAGAGTAATAGCTCAAAAACTTGCGGATTGAGATATAAGAAAGTGATTATTTAATAATTGAAGGATAAGTGGAAAATGAGAGAAAACAAAGCAAGTGAAGCAAATGCAATCACTCTCCACCTCCCACAGGCAGACTGATGTCCAGCCAGTTCCCAAGCACTGGGACAGGTAGCTTCCCCTCTTTTTTTCCTTTTTATGGCTGAGTATGACATTATATGGCATGGAATATCTCTTTGGTTAGCTCAGGTCCTCTGCCTGGTTGTGTCCTTTCCCAACCTATTGCACACCCTGAATCTTCATTGCAGTGGGTAGCGGGAGAGAGAGGAGGCCTTGATGCTGTGCAAATTCTGTCAGATAACAGCTAGAACATAGTGTGTTATAAGCATTGTTTTGATCAGAAACTTAAAACACAGCACCTTATGAGCTGCTACGAAGAAAGTTAACTCTATCCTAGCCAGACCTAGCACAGTTATTTAGCAGGATGACCTAGGAAGTGTTTGAGACTTAAACTAACAAAAGCTATAGGTAGCATCTGAACAGAAATTTACCAGAAAGAAAGAAGAGGGTATTTTATAGATATCCTCAGTGCTTTTGAGCCCATTTCATGGTTCTCACGGTGGAGGGAAATTATGATTATTTCTAACTCGAACTGAGAAGGGAATACACACATCAAAGATACTCAAGGTGTGTATTTAAGCAGTGTGTCCCACTGAAGGTGGTCAAGACCTGAACGAATTGAAAAATAAGAATTTAAGTTTGTTGTGGACATGGATTTGTACGTAGATTGGTAAGTCTTCTGTGTCTTTCCTTTTACTGCAGAAAACAGGCTACTTATACAGTTTTGTGCATTGCATGATGCTCAGCTTCCTCAAACTAGAGTGTTATTTTCTTGTGCAGGAGTCTTTTGGATGTTTTGTGTAAATGTCTTATGTTTCCTCTACTCCTGTCTGCCATAATGCATTTCTTTTGTAGGGAAATGAGATCTGAAGGATCATATTTGGCATTAGTCTCTAGTGAAACTAAAATTTTTGCTGGAATCTACAGAGATTTTTCAGGTTTACTGTTTTGGGAATAGAGCAAAAAGGTTCCTGTTATTTTTGTTGACATGGAGTCCGTAGGGATGTAAGCAGTGTAGCATTCCTCCTGTAAGCAGTTTTCTTTACATAACAATGTTTGAATCTTGCCTGAAAATTTTATTCTTTCCTCATCTCTGCTCATATGCTATTAGTTCAATGAGTCATTAACCAAAGATAATGAATCACCCATGGGATTATAGTGCAATCTTTGTGGCTTCAAGAATAAGAGTTGCAGTACAGCAGTAAACCAGAGAACCACTTCAGTTCTTGGTAGTGTCCACGTGCTTCCAGAACATTTTTTACTAGGCAATGAGGTGCTGGAATTTTCTCACGTAGGAATGCTTACAGGTGTTAGCAGGAGTGGCACTTTGTTCTCTAAGAGTTGTTAATGCACTGTGGGCACTGGTGGTATTTGACATCTTCCTTCCTAATTATTGTGAGGTTGTGGTATTTGTACATGGGTGGAATAGGAGTAGTTTGCAAGTACACTTCTAGCCATGCTGCAAAGGGTGCAATGATGGAGATGTTCTCTTTAAACTTCACTGCAGAGTATAATATGTGTATGTGCTTGAATCTGTAATAGTGGTCTTTTTATTTGCAACCGAAAATACTTTCAGTTAATTACAAATATAAAGTGAGACAGTATTTCTGTTTCAGCGATTGTTACTATTAACTGCTGCTTTAGAAATGAGCATAACTGTGCATTTTTATTTCCTTTTTAATAATGAATGTGTAACTGTGAAACACTCTATCAATACTAGATGTGTATTAACCAACAACCGCTTCATCACCATGTAGCTAAAAGTACATTTAATTACATCATAGAGGCATAAAAATAACTTGTTTCAGGAAGTCATATAGGTATTGTGTGGGATTAGGGTATGTAAACAGCGATATTCACATTCATGAGATGTTTGTTAATATGAAAAGAAGGATGAGTTGATGGGTCTCATTCTTTGTCATCTTAAGGAGTCATTAACTCTTGCTTAAAACTGAATGCAAAAATAAAATTAAAACACAATGTCAATTTCACATTTTGTAAGTGTATAAGATTATATAGCTATAAATACTCAGACACATTCTATGTAAGGTATGAAATTCTGAAGAATCCAAATATGTTAGCTTGCAAGATGTTATGCTTGCCTCCATATGCTGAAAGTTTGAGATGTACCTTTTAATTCCTTATCAATCCTGTTCTAAAGCTAACTGCAGATATCTGGATTACTTTCAGGAGCTCATATCAAGAGCAATATGTAGGTTAAGTGTTCAATATGAATATTTTTTTCAAAATAAAATCTCTCACCTCAGAGATTAGGTGTCTGGTTTAAATGCATGTCAGATGAACATTCAGATGAAGAATAACGTGATTAACACGTTGTATTGGAATTTGAGAGTTGGAAGTTTAATTCCCAAACAGTTGTGTCTCTCTGTGTGGCTGACATCAGAAATTTATAAGGAAACCAGCTAGAAATATTTTGCTCTTTGTATAAAACAGGTTCAGTAATGCATCTTTTTTTTTTTTTTTTCACACAGTTTAGATTGGAGAGGCTTTAGACCAGACAGACTCTCAAAGAGTGTGTTTCCACTGCAGCTGAAGGTGTGCTAGCTGAATGGATATAGTTGCACTAAGCATAATCTAGCCAGCTTTGTTAAATAGCAATAAAAATAGTGTCGAATTTTTCAGTGAATGGGATCCAGCTTGCCCCAGACCCTTGTGTGGCTAGGTAATGCTGATGTACATCCTGTACATTCACTTCCATAATTACTGGAGGTAGATAGATTAAAAAGTAATCTGCTTTTTTGCTTTCAAAAAAAGATATTTTATTTTGATCGGATTTTTGTTTACTCTTTTACTGAATTCTTCAGTCAACCTATGGAATGCCTTCTGTGGAAGCAAGCTTTTTCCTCCTGTCTTCCTTGGCCCTTCCTGCCCCATAATACACAGATTCTTCCTTTACCCACAGAAAATCAGAAGGCGTGCCTCTATGGCTGCTTTGCTCAGCAAAGCTGTTTTGCTAGGGAACACTAGTTGACAGTTGCCCCAGAATTCCCAAGAAGTATGATTTCTTTGCTTTTTTTAAGAAAAGCAAGAAATAAACATAATTAAAGCTTGAGTGAATACAGATCAGCACAGATTTCTCTAGGACTGGTTAGTGGTAATACAAAGCCCAGAACCCAAATGTAGTCACCCCCGTTCTCATCCTGAACCACCTCTGACAGAGAGCTCATTTCCTACATGAATTATCCACTTCTGAAATTATATTCTCCGGTGTGAGAGTTGGGCTGTAGATGTTCAAAAGCCAAGTAATGCATCTGATTGAGCAAAGTGGGAATGGACACAAAGCTGCTGCTTGATATAATGATACTGATCTGTACTGATCTTTAAGAAGAAAACAGTGGCTTTTGTTTAGTTTATGTTAAGGTGCTCACCGCAGTGGATCCCACAGGACAATGAAGACTAGGAGGTGACAGAGCCAGTGCATGCTTGAGTGTATCCCTAGCATCCATGCTGCACACTCACCAGCAACCAATGTCACGGCTGTGAGAGAAAACTGGAGCATTCACCATCACATACAGCCCAAATACAGTTCAACTGGAATTACTAACACTTTATGTTCACAGGTAGCCTAGAACTGCAAGTAGCGAGCATATTCCAAACCTGTTGAGTGATTCTGGTTAGTATTAATGTTTAACAGAATCCCAGAATCGTTGAGATTGTAAAGGATCTCTGGCGATCGTCTTGCCGACTACTCCTGCTTAAAGCAGAGTCAGCTGGAGCAGGTTGCTAAGGACCTTATCTGCTCGGGTTTTGAAAATCTCCAAGGATGGATATTGCACAACCTCTCTAGGCAACCAATTCCAGTGTTCAACCAACCTCACAAACTTTTTTTTTTTCTGATATTGAAATGGAATTTCCTGTGTTTCAATATGTGTTCAGCACCTCTTGTTCTTTCACTGGACACCACTGAGGAGATGCTTACTCAGTGTTCTTTACTCCTCCTTCCACCCTCCATCAAGAATGTATAGAAAATGATAAGATCTCCCCTGAGCCTTCTTTCTTGCAGGCCAAATGCTCCCAGCTCTCTCAGTCTGTCCTCATGTGATAGATGTGCCAGTCCCCAAGTCATTTTTGTGGCCCTTCACTAGCCTTTCTTCAGTGTGTTCATGTCTCTTTTACTGGGGAATCCACAGCTGGACATAACATTCCAGATGTACCTCACGCCCTCTCTTGACCCGTGGTAATACCCTTTATAATGCAGCCCAGGTGGTTGTTACCATCCTTTACTGCAGTGATGCAGTGATAGCTCATGTTTAATTTCATGTCCACCAGGACACCAATGTCCTCTTCTACAAACTTGCTTTCAAGCCCGTCAGTCTCTACTATGTACTGGTGCGGAGGCTATTCTTTGCAAGTACAAGACTTTGCATTTTCCTTTGTTGAAACTCCTAAGACTCCTGTAGACCCATTTCTCAAGGCTTTTTTGGTCCTCGTGAGTGGTGGCATAACCATCGGGTGTGTTAACTATTCCCCTCAGTTTTGCATCATCTGAAAAGTTGCTGAGTGTGTACTATGTCCCATCACCAGGCCATTAAAGTTAAGCAGTACTGGTCCCACTATCAATCCTTGGAGTAGTCTAATGATGACTAACCTCCAGCTGCACTTCATGTTGCTGATCATAACCTTTTGAGACTGGCAGTCCATCTCATTGTCTGTTTGTGTAGTCCATCTCCTCTATTCAAAGCAGGGTCAACTAGACAAATTGCCAAGGGTGGATACTCCACAGCCTCACCAAGCAAACAATTCCAGCATCTGTCCACCCTCACCGTGGACTTTTTTTTCCCCCACATGTTTAAATGGGATTTCCCATGTTTCAATTTGTGCCCACTTCATTCTGTCCTGTCACAGGTCAATACTAGGAATTCTCTTGCTCTGTCTTACTTTCCCTGTCAGTTATTTATACACATTGATAAGAACCTCCCCGAGCAAGGCTGAACAACCTCAGTTCTCTCAGCCTCTTCTCATATGACAGATGCTCTGATCCCTTAATCATCTTAGTGGCTCTTAAAGCACTTTGTATGATAAAATTATAAACAGAGGGAGAAAATTATGTGGTAGAATAGCAGTTACCTTTCACTTTTTCTTGTCAATATTTGCATCTTTTCAGATTAGCGTTACTGTGTATGGTGGCTTTGAAGAAGAGACACTTATCAAAATAGTGGGGATGTTCATCATCTTTTGTCTATGCTAAATAGATTACTTATAGTGTTCTTGTAAGTAGTTACAAGTTTATTATTCTTTGGGCACCAAAGTACCATTTAAACTGGCTCTTGTTTCTATCAGTGCCAGTGATTTGGACAATAACATCGTTGAGATGTCATGTTCAGAGTGAGAATGTTTGCTCTGAAGTTAACAATGTTGACCTTGTTACTAAGGAAAAATTGTGTTTCTAAGATTTGGACAGATGGACCTAGACTCCAGACAAACTATGGAGCAGCTGACTTTTCCTCCCTCAAAAAAGTGACTTACTGAATGAGGAATGCTAAGATTATCCAAAAGCAGTTTCAATACCTCACCTTGAACGTTTTCAACTGTTCTTATATTTTTATGCTATTCACTGATCTTTTTTAAAAACAAAGGAAGCTGATGGGGGATTTGCTTCGGTGATACAAATGCAGAAACCAACAGATGCAATGAAGAAATGTGTACAATAGATTTAAAATACATCGGATGAAAGTGTAAATTGGCGGTCTCTGTTTGCAGTCTCTGAAAGTATCTCTTTTTGATGTATTTTGTAACAATGGGTTTTGTCTTGATTTTGGTAAGTTGATGCTTAGGGGAAGACAGCCCCAAAATACATATCTTAGTTCCTGAGTGATGGAAGGTTAAGATGGCACCAGTGTTTCTGACAAGTTTAAAAGACACAAGGATAAAACATTAGACAGCATTGCAGATTTCTCAGCAGGAAAATGTAAATCTCCTTAATTTTATTCCTACTGAGCTGCGGCAACTAAGGTCTTGTATTTAAATGCGAATTATTAAATAGACAGCATGATGATGATAGGAGCAGGCTATGTGTTATGTGTATCAACAAGTTCCCATAAGCCAAATACCTTGTCAAAAATTCATATTCTCATCTATGCATTTGTGATAAAGGGAAATAATTTTAAGAATATTATGCCCTTTATTCTTAAAAGCCTATCAAGGATATTAGATTAGGGAATGGAGTGAAATTTGCTATGTAAATTGCTAAGTGAAACCTTCTAGCTTTAAGCCTCTAGAAAATAAACTTCTCGCGGTGCAGAAGAAAATAGTCGCATCTAAAAAAACTATGCCAAGTGTGTACAGGCTGTAGTAATGTAAAAATGTCAGATATTTGATGATACCTTTAGCATAGTTTATCATCTGCTTTAGAAAAACCTTCTTGAAATGTGTTTAACAGGCAACTCTGCTCATTACCAGTTGTGAAAAATTTTGAAAGTGAAAAGGTTTGGGTCTTGGGTTTCTGTTTGTTTGTTTGTTTGTTTTCAAAAACATGTTGATACTGTAAAAAATACCAGGCAGCTGCCAGCTGAGGTATTATATCTGAGACAGCACTCCTCTCTTAGAATCTCTTAGTGTTTGATGGCAACTATAGGAGTTGAAACTTGTGTGATACAGATTAGAAATAGCAGTGAGGCATGAAACAACAGTTAACAATGATGCACAATCTCTGCTTGTATACACCTTTCTAAAATATAAGGAGGTGACTGTTCCATATGTATGTACACAGTACAATGTGACAGTATTTATATAATCGGGGCCTAAATATAAAGTATAAACACACTTCACTTGCCAATTAAGTATGGGTACTCATGCAGGAGAATGTAATGAATTTAGCAAGAATGTGATTCTTGATACATAACAGCTTTTTGGAAGAGGAAATAAAGATTTAATTTTTTTAAATATAAAGCAAGACCCTCCACAGAATGATCCAATTTGAGCATTTGTCAGACCTTTTCAGTAAATGCTATTAGTTGTTTAAGGACTAAACCAGACATTATTTTGTTTTATTCAAACAACTGCATCTCTAGAAGGGCTTTGCCTGTGATTTCTTAGACTCAAAAGCTTGTAATCTCTTGAAGTATTGCCTGCATTTCTTACCATAATTTTCTTCCTACAGAATTTTCTAGCAAAGCAGTCCATGATCCTGTCTTGTTGGTGAGACTCAACAAGTTAGTAATGTGAGAATGAACTTCTGCAGACAGTACAGCTTTTACAAAGCAGGATTGTGTATACTCTTTGTATTGTGGGAGGATCTGCCCAAAGCCCGAGAAGAGAGACGCCAAACTTCCATAGCATGCTCAGCTCAAAGCCACATGGTCTCATTAGCACCATGCTGAACGCAGACTTCCAGACATCACAGAGAGGAAGCTCAAGATGCAGGGATGGTAGACATAGTCTCACAGCTTTTGATTGATTTTGTGCTTAGTCTGATTAAATGCATATCAACCCAGAATAGGTTGTTTACATGCAGGCAGAGTTTGAAGGCCATGATTTTGTAATTGGGAAAAAAAAAATCAAACTTTTCTTTGCATACTTGAGATTTGGTTTATATGTTTGTCTTTAGAACTCAGTGATGATAATGTCAGACACAGGCACCACTTACACAAACTTTCATGATCTACTGCAGTCAGGGGACTAAAGTTGGGAAACCAGCACTGTCACCTTCGTAAGCTAATGTGACTGCAGAAATAGCACATGATGCCAAGTTGTGGGCTGAGGAGCAATTGTTCACTTCAGAATAGCTTCTGGCTAGAATCCTGAGCTTATCTTTCCCCAGAACTGGTGTATTATTCGAGTGAGGAATCAGTGAAAAATATTTGGTTTGCTTAATCTTTTCCCATTAGTATATAGGGTAAAAATTATTAATATCTCAAGATAATATTTTTGGTAAATTGTTATCTGGAGTGACTCTCATTAATGTGAACTGTTACAGATGTCCAAAATAGGTAAAGAGCTCCTATTTTTGCTTAATATTAGGGAAGGGTGGAGATAATGTCATCTTTTTAACCAGGCCAAATTCAGCTGTGACTATGGTCATATGATTGGATGGGCTGGATCACATGGAACATGCTGCTGCACAGAGTTTGACTTTATGTATATGCTAAATTGCTGTCAAAATAAGATCATATGACGATGTGAAGCTAGGGTTGATGTGTCTTGGGCTGGCCTCTGTTTTCTCTTAATTCATCCAGAAAAAGCATTATCTATTTTGCAAGTAAAAAATGAAATTTACAAGTGTCTATCTTAGGTTTCCTCCAATGAAGCTACTGTTTTAATTGGCAGACAAAGTGATGGTTCCCATGAATGAGAGTCTTCCCATGCAGTCCAAATGAAATGGACTCCATCCAACATTGTGTTACTAAGTTAAAGGTTTCATTCTTGTGAGAGCTGAAACAGAACTCCTGTTGAAAATCGATTGAAGTAGGGTAGTTAACTCCCTAAGACATTGTGAATGTCATTAATTTATCTTGTAAAAGATGAGGCAATCCAGTTGCTACTTTTCTATTTCCTTCAAGTCTCTTTGTTTGCTGGTTCTGCAAAACCAGCAAATGGGCGTGGGGACATTTCTTGAGGATTGCCTTTGCTGAGATTATTAAGGTTTTAAATTTGTTTTGATTTAAGATCTCGTAGCAAGTCTTGTTTTTAATTTGCAGTGCAAGTTGATTGCATAATTGTGAAGCTGTTTGACATGTGTGATATGATTTGATTTGCATTCCTGCCAGTTTTCAACTGTAAGAAACAAAATCTGTTAGTAACAATTTTAGTGGGAGTCATTGGAGGGTTCTTATAGTTTGTTTTCTATTTCCCAGAGACTGAAAGATGACACTCCTATAAAACTATTCAAACACTTCACACTATTGTTTAGCGTAGCTGTATCTGATTGATCTAAGTGGCTTTGATGTTTTCACGGGAAAAAAAAAGAGTAAAGAAAAATATAAAATGCAGTATAGAATGGAAGAAGAAATATAGTGCCAACAAAACCAAGTATTTTTCTTTTTTTTTTTTTAAGGGTGAATTAATTATAGCAAATAGCTATTAGGATGTCTTGTGGAAAACCATAGAATTAATTGAGACCAGATTAGAAAAGTTGAAACCTATGATTATGCTGGTATGGAGGTACTTTTTCTCTGAAAGGCTACATACAGAGACTTGGCAAAAGTTTTGCTCCATGACCAGCTGATCTGGGAAACCTGTGGGGGAAACATAGTCTTGCCTGTGCAGACGGCACCATATTCAGGCTGGCCTGTGCATGTTACACCAGTACAGTTTTTTTGATAACATGGCTCTGATTGTCACTGATTGATTTCTTCCCCCCAGCCCCAAATTGTGAAGTAGTAGGGAGACTTGAAATAGCATTAATTCCCAAGTAGATTTTCTCTGGAAAAGCCACAGAATAAGCAGGTGATACTATTGTAGAGAGAAGAGTAAAAGGAAACTGAACTGGCAGAAGCATGTAATCAGATAGCAATACAGGTAAAGTAGTTAAGTGGTATTAGAGATTATACAGTAATAGAAATGGCAACACAGGTGTGGTTTCCATGAGTTCAGAGAAAGTCTAATAAACTATGCAGTGGAAGTAAAATAAATGGCCAGAGACCAAAAAAGTAATTCTGGGGATGCAAGATCTTTGTGGTGCATGGAGAGCAGCTGATTCAGAACCAAGGTGGGTTGTTTCAAATTGTGTCTTCTTTAAGCTGTTACTAAAATGTGTGAGCGTTACTTGCTTTAAGTGTAAAGAATTGCTATAAATTTAGGTAAAACATAGGACCATAAAAGACTACTTTGGTCATTCTCTGTTGTTCCCCGCAATCTCAGGCAACTATGTAATTATGCCTACAAAACATACCACAAACCACAGAACATTTTTTTAATACCCTGTAAAAGACTAAAGGCGCTGTATTATAGGAGACCAAACTGCATAGAAACTACAGTGTGCTATAAGACAAAACTAGGAGGGGTTGAGGATACCACTGGTGATTTAGTCACCTACAGTTCCTGTCCCCGCTGCAGATCATTGGTTTGAAACTGAGCATAGAATCAAATGGATACATGGAAGCCTCTTGACTGCACCTCTTGTATCCTTCCTGCTGTTGCATCACTCCCTATGAGTAATCTCTGATGGTTCAAAGCCCTCTCTCTCTCTGCCTTGTCACCAAAAATCAATTACGTATGATGAGAATAGAAAATACTGTTTTGGCACAATGCAGGGCTCTATACCATAATGAAGAACTGCTTTTGAGGCCAAAATAATGTCAAGGTCACTGTCAAGTAGATAAAGAATCAGCTTGGTTACATGGCAGCTTATACTGTACCTTTACTGTACTTAAAGAGAAACAAACCAGAAAGCAACAGCTAATCACAGTTAGCAGCTGGGACACTACAGTAACTGCATAGAGGATTTGGCCACTAGTATCTTACAAGTTTGTCCAGCTGTCTCTGGGAAGTTTCTGGACATGTTTTTGTCTGATGTGTACAATCATGCCTATTAAAACTATTCTTCAAAAGAAAAATAGACAATAGTGACAAAATAATCAAAGCAACACAAAGAAAATACTTTTTAAAAATATGCCCATCACACTCAAATCTACAGCTCCTTTCAGATGAATAGTTTGAATTGTGCTGTGATAGATGGGTGTTTTTAGATTTGCAATACCCCTGAAGAAGGTAACCACAGTTCTTAAATCTGTTATTCACAGAAAGATATGTCAAGCTGATCACAAGATCTTCCCTCAGTATGTTTAATGGTCAGCTAATAAAGTGTTCAAAGCCAGTTATTTTATCACTTCAACCTTGGCATATGAGTGGCTGAAGTTAAATTGTCTCCTTCGTGCTAGTGACAATTTTTAGTCAATTTTATTTCACAGTTGAGGTATTTTTTTCCTTGCAGATTGCAGCGGTGATCGCCTTCTCCCGCTGCTATGGCCTTGTTCTTACTTATTTTCTGTGTTTTGCAAACTGGAAAGAGACAGCGTGCGCTATGTCTGATCGGTATTTCAGTGCCCCAAGGAGATGTTTAACAGCACAGATCTGCTCATCTTCCCCTTGGTAGAGTTGCTAATTTAATTCCCTCTCCTTTACTAGCAGCCAAGTACTATAAAACCTGTAGGAACTTACTTTACAGTTTCTCTTTTTAAAATTTGCTTGAAATTAGTTCAACAAAGTTGGGATGCTTTTGTGACACAATTTTGCCTTACTCTTTAAATGTATTTTGAATGCATTTGTCAATTTTACTTATTTGTCAACAATAACAGATGTTAGCATTTGCAACCTGCTTTGCTACTTTATTGTAGAATATCTAAGAATTATAGAATGATAGAATGTCCTAAAGAGTGAGCATAAAGAAAGAAATGCTGCATATATCCCAGAAGTGCTACAATGTGCTAATATACAGCATCTTATATAGAACTCAGCGGGCATGAAAAAAGCCCTCACATCAGAAATGCAAAGCATTATTGCAGATCATTTGCACAAATAAGAGATGGGGTTAAAAGCAGTCTAATTCCTAGCAGTCTCCACTTGTGGATATATTAAAAACTCAGCTGGACATGGTCCTGGACAGTCTGCTCTGGCTGACCCTGCTTGATCCAGAGGGGTTGGACTAGGTGATCTCAGGAGGTCTTTTCCAACCTAAGCAATTCTGTGAAGTTTTCAAGATTTTAAAATGTCATAAAATGACATTTCCATCAGATATCTAGAGACTCAATATTCAGTAAAGGTGAATGCTGTGGCTTTCCTCTCAATATCATTCAGATTGCACAACAATGTTTATTAAGAAAAGAAGGGATTTGTTAAAAATTTTTTCTCAGTCGAGATGTGTCCCAGTAATTCTTCCATCTACAAGTAACTCTTAGGATAACTGGAAGGTAGTTGGAGACTTGCCTAGAAACACACTCCAGTCTGTCTCTATAGGGATGTAAGGTTGCACTCACATGGATCTACTTGCAGAATCAGAATTATTCACTCATTTCAAATGTTACTAAGAACTTTGCTGTATTGACCAATGTTTATTTTGTCTCTGGAATCTACTTGAGAAATGACAGCAAACACTAGTATTTTAAGAAAAAGATTTGGAGATGCATTAATGACTAAAATTAATGAAATGCTTGGCGTTCATAAGTTCTTATATGTCCTGGCTGTTTCTTTAAAAAGATACATTTCATTGTTATAAGTTGTAAAGAATTACTCTTCTTTGGGTTAGGATGATCCAGTTCTTCAGGGGTTTCAGCAAACTATTACTCTAATTTGATAATACTTAGAAAGCTGTCTTTACTTTTTTGTGTGTGTAGATGAGCTCATATATGTAAACAATAGCTTAGTTCTAAAAAAAGCGAGTACTGTATTAGAGGACATTCCAAGAACTACTGAGAACAAGTCAGTCAATAGGCAAGTCAGAGGCTTAAGAAATATGGGAAAATGACAGCAGCTGTATTTTCACCACTGAGTCGAGGTCTATAGTAATCTTCTCTGTAGTACCACGATTGCTGTTGCTAATATAGAATGACTAGGTTGGAAAAGACCTCTTGGATCATCGAGTCCAACCATTCATATGCAATATATACTTATTGTGATGAGCTCAGTTTATTTTGTTAATCCTGTTTCTCTCATAATGCGAAAATAACCACCTTGTTTCATTCAAACACTGTTCTTCTCTAACTTTCTGTTAACTGCTATAAGGAGGTCAAAATGCTCACATCGCCTATATGGCCCTATATATTAAAATAGACCTGGTGAATGCAATGCTAAGAGTTAACTATTTTTGAAATTATAATTAATTCATAAGCCTTTATTAAGATAATTTTCTTCATCATGATACAAAGTAGGAGTAAGCATTTAAGGATTTTTATTGTACTACTTTCTTCTGATAATGAAATGGGAGCTTCTTCTGCACTGCTTCTCATTTGTTCTCTATGTTGTGGTTTTGAAAGGTGCTGAATTCCTCAACTTTCATCGTGTTCGACGAGAGTTAAGAGGTACATCTTGTAGGTACAGCTTGGTACCAGCAGGACCAAGCTCCTACATGGTGGAGAGATGAGGCAGGAAATTGTATAGGCTGTCATTTACCTGGTAGCTCCTTAAAAGAAGGACTTTGGTAGGGCTTGTGGGAATCTAGACCAGCTGCATGTGTTTGCCAGTATCACAACTGCTGTGCAATTATTACTGTATGGACTACACAGTGTAATAAGTGATATACTGTGCTTGGGTAGAACATTGTGTATCCATTATTGTTTAAACATGAGCCTAGCTGCTACATTTGTTTAGAGAATGTTGGGTTTTTTTCTATAGGGGCACTTGATAAACTGTGCTTTGAAATCTCACTTAGAATAGGTTTAGTTTTAAGCCAATAATACATAGTCATTTTGAAGCGGCCAGGAGAACATCAGCAGTTGCTGGTTTAAATGCATGTATATAAGTTAGATAATGCTGTATTGAGCCCAGACCACATTCAAGCGGGGCCACTTATTCTCAAAAATGTCAACTTCTACTAAACTAATAGAATGTGGCTACTAATTAAAATATTCCCATGATATATATATAGTCGCTGTTGTCTACTTTCTCTGTTCAAGTTTAGTGTTCTCTAACTTGTGACTCTGTAGTGTGTGCTTTATGTTATAATAATGCAAGCAAAGGTTAACAATTAAGGCCAAAACCATCAAAACACAACTTTCTGTTACTGCTGCTTTGAAAGAATTTTAGCTTTATGAACTTCTCTTCGTGTTGTGGAGAAATATCTCATACAAGGTGAACATTTTATTAGCAAAAATTACGCACATTCTGTTGAATTCCTCGTAGGTTGGGTTGATCGGGTGTTCCCCACTAACTTTAACAGTTTGTAATACACCTGGAGATCGAATTCATGTAAAGGGAGACCTACTGAAGGGCGGCTGGTCCAGAGGTAGGAATGGGGGGCAGGAGTGGGCTGAAGGTATTAAAGCCTTTACTGATGTTGCAGCCCTTCCCCAGGGGTGAGAGGGAGACCGCACTGGAGGGGCCAAAGCAGCCGCAGGGTTTGTTTCAGAGTCCGAATGGAGAAGCAAAGGCTCAGCACGGTCACAGGTGATGCGATGGAACCGCAGCTGATGTAGGAAACGCCTCCTTATGTTTTTGTTTTCAGCATTAAAAGGAGCACGGAAGAAATTTTCTAGAAATAGGGCATCTGAAAAAAATGTCCTTAGAGCAGCTTTAAGGTGATGGATAATTTCCGGGTGTGTTTCCAGGGCCGAGGGCGAGCGCGGGACCGCTCCGCGCGGCGCCTTCGCCGGCCCTTTAAAGGCTGGGAAGGGAGGAGGCTGCGGAAACCGGGCGGGAGTCGCAGCGGCACAAGTTGTTCTGTGGGGAACGCGGCGAGGGCGCCCCGCGGTCCCGCCCCGGAGCGGCGCCTGCGCGCCCGTCCCGCCTCCCGCACCGGCCGCGCCGGGCAGCGCCGCGCCTTTCCCTTTCTCTTTCGCCTTGCCAGGTACCGGGGCCGGGGCAGCGCGGGGCCCCGCTCCTCCCCGCCCGCCTGGCGATCCCGCGGCGGGGGGCAGCGCTGCCGTTACGTAAACGGACCCCGGCTGACACGCGTCTCTCCCCACGTGTGTTGCAGGTAGGAGATGCCTCGCCGGGCGCCGCGGTTCGCAGCCGCCTCCCCGTGACCCCCCGGGATCGGGAGCCGATGCCTGCGCCCGCCCCGCTGCTGTGAACCCCGGGCAGCGACGCCTCCGACCTGCGCCCCGCCAGCGCTTCCCGCCCCACGAATGGCTACTCAGAGGAAGCACTTGGTGAAAGATTTCAATCCCCACATCACCTGTTATATCTGTAAAGGCTATCTCATCAAGCCGACCACAGTAACCGAGTGCCTCCACACCTGTAAGTAGTGCTTTGCAAAATGTCCCTCCTTCCGAATGATAATTCTTCCTTGGCGCGTTACGTCATAGAATAGTTTGGGTTGGAAGGGTCTGATTTGATCTCTGCGCTGGGTTTTGTTTAC